>NC_041388.1:319081394-319111587 GCF_002162155.2 Triticum dicoccoides
TACATGGGAACCTAGGGATGTGTATTACATCTCGTAAACTTTCATGATGAAATTCGTTGAAGTTCAAGCTACACAATAAATCATCTCTTTCTAGCACATGTACTGTTCACTATCAAAGTTATGATTTTATTTATTATATGGATCACACAAAAGAGTATTTGATCATGAAACTTGACAGAAATGTAGTATACATCTCAATGTTCATGTGTATTTTTTCTCCAGATTTTATTATTATTGTTTTTTTCAAAAATAGGGCTCCTTGGAGCTTGGGAGCGAGACATACAATCTCAAAATAAAATAGCGGAATATACATAAAAATATTTAACACATGGATAAGGTTTGTATATACAAGCATGTATAAAAAAATACACAATCATATTCATGCATACCATTTCCTTGTAAATTAGGATTTATTGATTTCTGCAAGGGAATATAAGAGTATGTTAGTATAAAAAAGTTGAAAGGCATGAGCAATATAGAAACATAATACACACATTACACATTGTAATATATGCAATTTATGGTAAAAGAAGGAATGATCTCACACATGCAGTCATATTTAGAATATACATCCGTAAACCATCACTAATGAACTAGTTTATTCCTCTAACAAACAAATATTTAAAGTTCTCATAGCGTACTCGATAGTAAACATATGACCAATGCTAAATGTGATCACCATAGTAGCAATAAAAGTATTTGTTGTGTTTTGTTGGCCGGGTTATTTGTGAGAATAAACATATATCATAATCTAAACTTACTCATTATATTTTCTCTAGATCGAAGGAAGGAAAAGGGGGTACATCTGTCCTAAAAAATAAACATACAAAACTGAAAGATATAAATATACTAACCCGAGTTTTATGCCCACCATTATCTTCTTGAGCTCCTTTTTTAACTTTCTTTCCACTTTGGATGTTGGACGAGTTTTCTTTGCCAATAGAGTATACTTCTTGTTTCTTAATAGCAACAAGGTCTGTAGAAACAACTTTAGATTCATCACCAAGATTGATCTTTTGGATGCTTCTGATACTACTAGCATGTGTTGTCGTAGACGTATCGACCAATCTCTCCCTTTTTCCCTGAGAAAACACCACTATAGAATCTACTTCTGATTCACCACCATGATCTATATCTTGGATGTCTCCAAAACTATCTGTAAGTGTCCTCTCACTATCACTCAAGGTTCTTGAATTTTCAAGAGCTTTGAGAAATGAGAGGTTCACGTTTGACAAATGTAAAACATTATTATTAGCCAACCTTGACACATCCCAAATATTTTAGCACACTCACATGTGGGTCGGGCGGTGTGATAATAATAGACATAATCCTAGAAGTATTAAACTGCTTTACAACCCAAACATCTCAAAGGAGTAATAGTCTTTTGTGTAATGTTATCTTAATAAAAAATCCATATTTGATATGAGAACCTTAGAAGGAAAAGTATCTAACCTTGGCCATTTGTCCTTCCTCTTTTAGACTCACCAGTACCTGTACATGTTAAACAAAACAAGTAAATGCGATGGGCGCAAAACCATAAACTTGAAGATTGAAACAAGTTAGAAAACGTTAACTAAATGAATACATAAATATTTATTTTGAATATGTTACCCATTTATTCTTTCATCTTCTAAACCTTAATTTTGGATCTTTGGCTCCATGGAGCCTGATTTTTTTAAAAAAAATACAAAAAACAAAATTTAAGGTTTATTTTTTGACAAAACTTACACACGAATAGAGGGATGTATATTATATTAAATCTCAGTACATTTTCCGGATGATTACGTCGTGGTTCAAGCTACACACAAGAAATCATGTCTTTCTAGCACATATAATATTCACTATAAAAGTTTATGATTTTATTTTTTACACAGATCACACCAAAACGCTTTTGATCAATGATAGTTTACATAAATGTGGTATATATCACAATGTTCGTTGTATTTTTTCAGAATATTTTGAATTTGAATATTTCAAAAACATAACTCTATGGAGCTTGTAAGCAAAAAATACACTCTCAAATTAAAAAAGCAGAGTACTACACAGAAATATTTGACACATGGATAAGGTTTTGTATATACAAGCATGTATAAAAAAAAATTACACAATCATATTCATGTATACCGTTTCCTTGCAAATTAGGATTTCTTGAATTCTGCAAAGGGAATATAAGAATATGTCAGTATAAAAAATAAAATTGAAAGGCACAAGCAATGTAGACACACGTAATACATACATTACACATTGTAGTATTGTTTTAGTTACGGTACAAAAGGAATGATCTCACACATGCACACTTTTCGAATAATATCATCCACAAAACATCACTAATGAACTAGTTTATTCCTCTAAAAACCGGTTATAAGCAATATAGTCACATAGCATACTTAGTAATCAACCATGACCAATGCTAAACCTGATCACTAGAGTAGCAATAAAACTATTTGTTATATTTTGTTGATGACTTGATTTGTGAGAAGACACATATAGTATTATCTAAACTACCCATTATATTTTCTCTAGATAGAAGACGGGAAAAAGGGCATGTTTGTCCTCACAAATAAACATTCAAAACTTAAAGGATATAAATATACTAACCTGAGTTGTTGCAGAAGTATCCACGAATCTCTCCCTTTTTCCTTGAGAAAGCACCAATTCAGAATCTACTTCCGGTTCACCACCATGATCTATTTCTTGGATTTCTCCAAAACTATCTGTAAGTGTCCTCTCACTATCACTCAAGGCTCTCTCGGGGAAATCACTCAAATCTTGTGGATTTTCCTTCATCTGGCTTCTTGATTCCCTTGCTTCCTTAGTGGCATAGATACAACCATGGGGATTTTTGTCCTTCACTCTTCTCCAGATCTTTCGGTTGTTTTGAGTTGAGGAAGGCGAAAGGCAATAAAATGGACACATTAATAGAATGATATGTTTATTTTCTTGGATGGACATATATACAAGTATACCTATAATTGGCATTATTATTTTAGGAAGAAACGGTAGGCGTTACATGTGCACTATTAAAACCTTGCCTGTTCATGGTTTGGAAGAAAAATACATGCTAAAATTATTATTAGTTGCCAAATTTGCACTGTTATGAATGGAAGTTCTGGGAGTCAGATCACAACATATATATGGTGGTCTAAGTTGTTGCATAGCCAGTGTATGTTATGCCCTTTTACCACCAAAATAGTATATGTATGGTTGTTTGAGGAAGAACCGGGGTCATTAGTGGCTGAAGTGAATGTGATATATCCTAAACTTCCACACTATCATTGGACTTAGTGTCCCTCAAGCTCATCTACAGACATGCAGGATCATGCCAATGATCTGAACTTCGGGAAGAAGTCACCAAGTTTAGGAGTCCCCAACTTGTCTGTATTTACTTTCTTACAAATTATTTTTGATAAAAAATTATATGTAAGTTGTTTTTCATCACCTAAGTTCATTTATACATGGGAGTCTTAACTCCATTGTAAAAAAATTGTATCTCCTACCCTTCCCTATAGTCGATCTTACTCGATCCATAAAGGGATCGGAGTGAGATTTACCTTATTTTAGCTTTATCAATGTGGTGGGAAAGAACCTCATCAAGAATATTGAATCCCTCGCGGCACCTATGAATAAACACTACACACCTTCCACGGCGACAACATACAACAATGTAGCATATTTTTTGACTGTACGTGCACCTACAAGCCAAGTTGAATGCAGGAGGGGAGGAAAAAATAAGTGCTTTGAGATTTGCCGGGCTAAATTGCTCCTATTTTCTAAGTTTTTTGGAAATGGCAGGATTCCTTCATTCATTAAGAAGAAAAGATTATCTCGGTTAATTAAGGAAACAAGAGAAAAAACCATCACAACCACTGAGCTGCACACACAGGATACCTCACACGCACCACTCCAAAGAGGGCCTCACTGAAACAATACATAGGCGACATCATCATCACTCCTCCACTAGAAGGAATCATTGCCATCCATAAACCCTGAGCAAACAATTTTGACTTTCTCACATGCAATCTTTGACTCAACCCTCATTGTAGAGGCCATGCCAAGTTGCATGAAGATCTGCGTCAGAACTTAGTCACATACAACCAGACAACGCAGCTACGACTCTGACAAAGAAATACGAAGAGGACTAGGCATGGCTGGTGCCGCAGAAGATCACTGAACAAACCACTTGATTCCTATCATCGTACACCACCGGTACCCTACCACCACAGTTTCGACTTCACAGTAATAAACAAGTCGAGGCAATCCTACAGACGTGTTGGATAAGAGTCAACACTACAAAGAAGACACATCTGTGACATTATGGCCTGAATGAAACATTTTCTATCATGGAAGTGACACTTCCATGACAATAATTGTGACAAAAACACATATCATCATGGATGTGGTGGGCTCCTAGGCCCGTGACAAAAAATAATGATAGAAAATGGGCTTTCGTCCTGGGCGAGCCAGAGGCGGACCTGCATGACATTCTTCAGGTCATCCATGGCATAAAAAATCATGGTATAAGTGAGGGCGGGATTTTTATGGGGATTTCCGTACGGTGGGAGGTCGCATCCGAGTGATGTAGGGGTGGTTGCACGTTTATCTCGTACGGGCGCGTGTGCGAGCCCTTCGCTTACTGAACCTGGGCGATCCACTATCTTACTGAACCCGAGCAATCTTTCCCTCGCAATACCAAACCCAAGCGATTGATCGCTCGCACTAACGAACCCGAGCGATCGAGACCTTCGCTTACTGAATATGAGCGATCCATTCGTTGCTTACTAAACCTGATTGAGCGATGGGTGCGAGACTAGTGCGCATACACAGTTTGTTGGCCCAATCCCCACGCAAGATGTGAGTTGACCTAGCCGGTTGGTTACCTCTCGATGAGCAGCCCCTGTTGCTGTCACATGCACGATATGTACATCGAGTCGAGACCAACAGTCGGTGCATCGAGTCCCTTAGGCGAGACGTGATGAGTTGACCTAGCCGGTTGGTTGGTTGTGGATGAACAATTGATACGTCTCCAATGTATCTATAATTTTTTATTGTTCCATGCTATTATCGTATCAATCTTGGATATTTTATATAACTTTTTATGCTATTTTATGTCATTTTTTGGGACAAACCTATTAACCCAGTACCTAGTGCATGTTTTTCTTTTCTACTTGTTTTTGGTTTTCCAGGAAATCAGTACCAAATGGAGTCCAAATGCTATGTAATTTTTTATGATTTTTTTCTGTACAAGAGAGACCCCTTTTCCGCTGCTAGAAGTTTCTGTTCTTCAGTGATCCCATATGGAGGCCTTTTTCGGTACTCTGCCGGAGGGGGAATCGCTCACGGAGGGCTTCTACATCATCCTTGACCCCTTCCGATGATGCATGAGGAGTTCACCACAGACCTACAGGTCCAAATCTAGTAGCTAGATGGATTCTTCTCTATGTTTGATCTTTAGTACAGTGTTCTCCTCGATGTTCTTGGAGTTCTATCTGATGTAAGCATCTTTTGCGGTGTGTTTGTTGGGATCCTATGAATTTGATGGTTTATGATCTGAATATTCATTGAAAGTAATTGAGTCTTTTCTAAACTTTATTATGCATGATTTTTATAGATTTGTATTTCTCTCCGATATATCCATTTGGTTTGGCCAACTAGATTGATTTATCTTCAATGGGAGAGGTGCTTTGTGATGGGTTCAATCTTGCAGTGCTGTATCCCAGTGACAGAAAGGGACAAGGCATGTATTTGTATTGTTGACATTAAGGGTAAAACAACGTGATTTATACTGGGTTTACTTTGTCTACATCATGTCATCTTGCTTAAGGCGTTACTCTATTTTTATTAACTGGATATCCTAGATGCATGCTGGATAGCGGTCGATGGGTGGAGTAATAGTAGAAGATGCAGGCAGGAGTGGGTCTACTTGTCTTGGACGTGATGCCTATATACTTGACCATTGTCTTGGATATCGTCATAACTATGCGCTTTCCTATCAATTCCCAACAGCAATTTGTTCACCCACCATATGCTATGTGTTCAAGAGATAAGCCTCTAGTGAAAACTATGACCCTCGGTCTACTTTTATCATATAAAAAACCAAAATATTCTTTTTATCTTTTATTTGATTTTGCAATTTATCTATCTAACACTACAAGTTTTGATCCTTGAAAGTAATGAGTTCAAGGGGATTGACAACCCTCTTCCGTGAATTGGGTGCAAGTATTTGCTTTTGTGTGTGCAAGTGCTATTCACGAGGCTTTGCGTGATTCTCCTACTAGATTGATACATTGGTTCTCACTGAGGGAAATACTTATATCTACTATGTTGCATCTCCTCTCCTCTCCGGGGAAAATCCCAACGCAACTCACAAGTAGCAGGAAGAATTTCTGGCGCCGTTGCTGGAGAGACATCATCAGAACCTATCAAGCACCTTCGCACAAACTATCATCTACTTGCTCTACTTTTTATTTTCCTTTGATGCTCATTTTCATGTCCTCCACTTCTCATAAAATTTACAAAAACACAAAAAAAATTGTTTGCTCGTTTGCTTGCTTTTATCGCCTTCATGTCAACACTGAAAAACAAGAAATGAAAGCAAGAATTTAAGATGACTATGGATCCACTTAAAATCTTCTACTTTGATCATCTTGGACCCATTTGTGCTCGTGTTGAAACCCCAACTAGTTTCACTACAAAAAAAGAGACATCCGTGACATTATGGCCCGAACGAATCTTTTTTCTGTCATGGTTATGACACTTCTATGATGATAATTGTGACAAAAATACGTCTCATCATAGATGTGGTGGGCTCCTACTTCTATGTCAGAAAATCATGACAAAAATGGGCTTTTCATCTTGGGCCGACCGGAGACACACCTGCATGAAATTTTTTGGGCCGTCCATGACATAAAAAGTCATGGTAGAAGAGAGGGCAAAGAAATTTTTAGGGAGTTACCAGTTAAAGTGGGTGGTCGGGGCCGAGCGATGCAGTGTGGTTTGAGCGTTTCTCTCATACGCACGTGTGTGCGAGACGCTCGCTAACTGAACCCGAGCGAGGCATTCACTTACTGAACCCGACCGATTGCACTAGTTGTACATACTGAACACGGCCGATCGATCCCACTACATACTAAAGCCGACCGGTCGATCCCTTTGCTGCTAACTGAACCCCAACGATTCCTTCACAGCTGCGGTACACCATAAGCAGTAAAACAGAAGTCTGTTTCCTCCATGTTGCGGTACGCCGGACCCTTCCTGATGAACAAGACCCCGTTTCAATCATACACGGTCGAACAGAAGGCCGTTTCCCTATTTTGCAGCACGCCAGAACTCATTTCGGTTGTTCCATCCAAGCCGGTTGGCTCCTGATGGATAGGATGTATTCTGACCCAGTCAGTTGCCTCCCGATGAACGTGACGCTATTTCCTTCATTCCGACCCAGCAGGTTGGCTGCCGATGAACAGGATGTCGTTACTATATGCGTTCGAGACCCCACCCATATGTATGTATGTAGCTATATTTACTTTCTTGTGGTGTGGTTGTACGTACGTGTACACGATATAGACGGGAATGCATGACATGCTACGTCGGCGGCTCTACTACGACACGTGCCGCTCCTTACTCGGCCACGGTTCATCGCTGTAGACAGAACGATCGACCAGTATGTATGTACACGTTTGCGACCAGATAGACAACCCTACATATGGTTTGACTGTGTAGGTCCCAGCTATCAAGGAGGATAAGGAGGCACTTCCTTGAGTGCGAAGATATAGCTGGTGGGTCCCAGCTGTTAGGAGCAAGAATCATTTTTTCCTATAATATGGATGCACTTCCTTGCGTGCAAAGATGTAGCTGGTGGGTCCCAGCTGTCAGGGGGAAATGATATTTTTGCAAAATACATAGGCCCTTCCAGTGGGTCCTCGCTGTCAGGTGCATGAATCATTATTTTGCGCGTAATAAGGAGGCACTTCCTTGTTGCGACCGTGGACCCAGCTATCAGCCTCTCCACGTGTAGTCCTCTTCTGATGGAAGTCGTTGCTTGACCACGGTGACCACGCCGCTCCGAGAGCACCAAGGAGGTTAGTGCCAATGAGACCTAGGAAGGGAATGACCCAGAGCCGGGGAAGACTTAGCAGTTGTTTCCCATGCGGAGGGGAGTATGAGGGTTTACTGGTTCGGCTACAATGTGAGGCTGCCGTCGCTGAAGAATAACAGGAGGTCTGGGTGAGTACAGGGATGGCCAGGCCAGTGATGGGTGTAGGGTGGGACGGTGAGGTCTGCGCGGCAACATAGCTGGCCACGGGAGGCCTGAGCAGGCAGTCCCGCTAGCATTGGTTTGGGCGGCTCGAGTAGGAAGATCAGAAATTGAAGAAGCACAACGGCCATTGGATGGACATCCAACAGTCACTGCTCCCGTGTGTCGACTAAGTTGGCACGACCAAGCGTACGCGTAAACCTAGTAGGCCCGCAAGTCAGCCTCAAATGCGTGGAAAACACCATACAGTCCATCTGCCATTCTTTCTAATAAATTTACAGCCCATTTGCTAATACTTAAGGATTTTTTGAAGCCCCAATTCTTTTTGTTAACATTACAGCCCATATTCTGGCCACAGTTAAACAAATTAACGAAATTTTGCATATTTAAGTGCAGTCTGAAATATTTTTAATCCCAAAAATTCGAGGAGTATTGTAACTAATTTAAACTATAAATTTATATCAATTTAAAATCCAACATAATTTTCCCTGCAAAAAAAAACAATCGAATTTGAAATTTTGAAATGCTAAAAAACTATTATTGAAACTAATTGTCGGTTTGCCATGTTTTTAAAATTTATACCCATTTCTTACTACTTATAGCCCATTTTCTGGGCAAGCGAATACATCCCTCTCGTCTTGAAAGATTTACAGCTTAGCAGGGCTGAGAAAAGGAAGTAGGCCTCCATTGGGTATTCTTTTAAGAAAATAGAACTGGACTAGCCATTTTCAAAAGAAAAAACAACAACTGGGCTCATCATGTGGTGAATATAAAATAAAAGCCTGGGCTAGACGGACCACAGCCCCCGCACAGCCCCGTTGATACCTGCTCCATCTCTAAAACTAAATAATAACTACGCGACCTGCTGAGTCCTACTGTCAGCCGCTCATTGTGTAATTCTCTCATTTATTGACTATGTTGGCAATAGCATGGGACATAGATGTCCAAGCGTTAGGAGGAAGCATTTTTTGGGGTTGTACTAATAAAGAGGCACTTGCTTGTGTACTGCTGATGTCCAAGCGTTAGGAGGAAGTATTTGCCCAAAGAGGAAGGGACGATGCAGTAAAGCTATGGTAGGTATTTCCCTCGGTTATGAAACCAAGGTATCAATCCAGTAGGAGAATCAAGCAACACTATGTAAGTGGTACCTGCACACAAAGAACAAATACTTGCAACCCGACGCGTATGAGGGGTTGTCAATGCCTACGGGGTAACAGCGCCAGAAATTGTCAAGTTGATGAGAGAAAATTTGTGGTAGATTGGATAAATAGATGTCAATAAAATGTGAAATAAAACAAATAATAAAAAACTGCAACAAGGTATTTTGGGTTTTTTGTAATACTAGATCTAAAAATAAAAGAGAATAAAAATTGATCTGAAAGCAAATATGATAAAGAATAGACCCGGGGGCCGTAGATTTCACTAGTGGCTTCTCTCAAGAGATAGCACACGATGGGTAAACAAATTACTGTTGGAAAATTAATAGAAGATTGAATAATTATGATGATATCCAAGGCAATGATCAATATATAGGCATCACATCCAAGATTAGTAGACTGACTCATGCCTGAATCTACTACTATTACTCCACACATCGACCGCAATCCAGCATGCCTCTAGTGTATTAAGTTCATGGAAAAATGGAAAAATGCAATAAGAATGATGACATGATGTAGGCGAGATCTATTTTCATGTAGGAATAGGCCCCATCTTGTTATCCTTAATAGTGACGATACATGCGTGTCTTGTTGCCGCTTTTGTCACTAGGAAAGAACACCGCAAGATCGGACCCATAACGAAGCACCTCTTCTCATGGCAAGAAAAATCGATCTAGTTGGCCTTACTAAACCAAAGATTCGAAGAAGAAATATGAGGCTATAAATAATCATGCATATAAGAGATCAAAGAAGACTCAAATAATATTCATGGATATAGATCTGATCATAGACTCAAATTTCAACGGATCCCAACAAACACACTGCGAAAAGAGTTACATCAAGTAGATCTCCAAGAGACCATTGTATTGAGAATCAAAAGAGAGAGGGGGAGGAAGCCATCTAGCCACTGACTACGGACCCATAGGTCTATGGTGGACTACCCACACATCATCGAAGAGGCACCAATGAGGATGATGAACCCATCTGTGATGGTGTTAGATTGGATCTCGTGGTTCTGGAACTTGCGATAGCTGGAATTGTGTTTCGTCAACTCCCCTAGGGTTTCTGGAATATTTGGGTATTTATAAGGTGAAGAGGCAGTGCATGGGGGGCTTCGCGGGGGGCACAACCCCCCTAGGCGCACCTAGGCTCCTGGGCGCGTCCTGGTGGGTTGTGCTCCCCACGGGCCTCTCCTCTAGTACTTCTTTGGCCCACTGGGTGTTTTCTGGTCCTGAAAAAATGTCCAAAAAGTTTTGCTGCATTTGGACTCCGTTTGGTGCTGATATTCTGTGAAGTAAAAAACAAGCAAAAAACCAGCAACTGGCACTAGGCACTATGTCAATAGGTTAGTCTCAAAAATGATATAAAGTTGCTATAAAATGATTGTAAAACATCCAAGAATGATAATATAATAGCATGGAACAGTAAAAATTGTAGATACGTTGGATACGTATTAGCATCCCCAAGCTTAATTCATGCTTGTTCTCGAGTAGGTAAATGATAAAAACAGAATTTTTGATGTGGAATGCTGCCTAACATGTTCATGACATATTCTTTTATTTTGTAGCATGGACATTTGGACTTTTATATGGTTCAAAGCAATACTCTAGTTTTGACATGAATATTTCAATACGCAAGCATATCAATAAGCAACCATGTCTTTCAAAATATGAACACTAAAGAAAGTTATCCCTAGCCCATCATGCTCAATCATTGATCCATTCATGAAACACACTCTCATATTAGCTACATCCAATGCTCAAGTATGATCATAGTGCTCCCTAGTTGGTTCTCTATAAGAGAAGATGGAGACTCAAATAAAAATAAAAATTGGAGAAAATAAATAGATAGGCCCTTCGCGGAGGGAAGTAGGAATTTGTAGAGGTGCCAGAGCTCAAAGCAAAAATTTAGAGATAATTTTTTTGAGAGGCATACTTTTCCCGTCAACGAAAACGACTGAGTGATTCCCAACACCTTTACATGCTAGATATATCATAGGTGGTTCCCAAACAGAAAAATAAAGTTTATTCCTTTTTCCACCATTATTTCACAATCCATGGCTAGCCGTATCCATGGGTGCCTTCCGTACCAACACTTTCCAAGGAATTTATTATTTGACAACATAAAGTAAATTTCTTTTCCATTTCGGGACTGGGCATCCCTATTACCGTTGTACTCTCGTGTAATGACAAGTGAATAAACACTCATCTTGAGAATAGCACATCTAGCATGGAAAATATTGGCCACCCCCTACCGCTTCATGAGTGGTATTTTTCTTAGAACGACACAAAAATACCGCACATATGTAGGTATGGTGGACTCATATGGCAAAACTGGGTTTAAAGGTTTTGGATTCACAAGTAGTATTTCTACTTAGTACAAGTGGAGGCTAGCAAATAGATTGAGAAGCAACCAACCAAGAAATGAAAAATCACATAAGCGAGCATTAAGCATAACTAACACCGAATAATGCACCATAAGTAGGATGTAATTGCATTGCATAACTATTGACTTTCGTGATTGCATAGGGGATCACAAACCTTAACACCAATATTCTTACTAAAGTACTCACCAACATGAGTCACATATTACTATCATCATATCTCAAAAGAATCAAGTTTAATTTGTCCAATGATCTTTATGAAAGTTTTTATTATGTCCCTCCTGAATACCTATCACTTTGGGACTAGTTTCATATGTTGCTTTTGATAAGCTCAAACAAACTTAAGTGAAGAACATGAGCATAAAAATTTTCCTCTCTCAAAAATAATGTAAGTGAAGCATGAGAGAATTCTTCAAGAATTTACTAACTCTCAAATAAACTAAGTGAAGCATGAGAGCATTTCTTCAAAATATTAAAGCACACCATGCTTAAAAAGATATAAGTTAAGTACTAGAGTAATTCCATAGCTCAAAAAATTTAAGTGAAGCATAAAGAGCAATTCTCACAAATCATAGCATAATTTTGGCTCTCTCGAATAGGTGTGTCCAACAAGGATATTTGACACAAACTAAAAAGAAAAACAAGCAAAGACTCATATAATACAAGACGCTCCAAGCAAAACTCATGATATGTGACGAATAAAAATATAGCTCCAAGTAAAATACCGATGGTCATTAGAAGAAATAGGGGATGCCTTCCGAGGGCATCCCCAAGCCTAGTTGCTTGGTTCTCCTTAAATAATAACTTGGGGTGCCATGGGGAATCCCCAAGATTATGCTCTTTTCACTCCTTATTCCTTCATCCATCGTGATCTCACCCAAAACTTCAAAATTCCAATCACACAAAACTTAACAAAACCTTCGTGAGATATGTTAGTATAACAAAGCGAATCACCAATCTAAGTACTATTGCAAACCCATTCATATTTTATTTTTTCATTATACCTAGTGTATTCTAACTTTACCAGGGCTTATACCCCCCGATACAATCCATAGATTCATCAAAATAAGCACCCAATGCAAAGAAAACAGAATCTGTCAAAAAGAGAACAATCTGTAGTAATATGGAAACTCCGTATACTTTTGTAACTCCAAAAAGTCTGAATAATTATAACAATGTAGGCAATTTGTATATAAATCTTATGTAATAAAATCAGGATTTTATCGTCTGTGATTTTTAACAATTCTTCTACTGGCACAAAAAGTTTCTATTTTTCAACAAGATCAAGTCAACTATCACCCAACATGATCCCAAAGGCTTTACTTGGCCCAAACACTAACTAAAACATAAAACACTCAATCATAAGAGTAGCATAATTGTGCAAACACTCAAGAATAGAAAGAAAAGGGCACAAATAAAATTTATTCATTGGTTTACCTCCCAACAAGCGCTATCATTTTACGCCCCTAGCTAGGCATAATGCATAGATTCAAGTATTGACACCTATAATGCGTAAAAACGGTCTACCGAGTATAATAGGACAAGACAGATTGCAATCAATATCAAGAACAATAAAATCTATAGGCACATAATTCCTATTTGCAAGAATAAGAACATCATTAATTCTTCCCAAAGGTTTTTTAATAGTAGAATCCACCAAGTGCAAATGAGGAGAACATTCTTCAATATCGGTAAGACCAAGCACATCAGATAAATATTTCGGAATTGTGAAAACACTAGCAGCCAAATCACATAAAGCAAAACACTCATAATTTTCAATCTTGACTTTGATAGTAGGTTCCCAATCATCATGTAATTTTCTAGGAATTGAAATCTCTAATTCCAACTTTTCTTCTAAAGCTTTCATCATGGCATCTACGATATGTTTAGTAAAAGATTTATTTTGTTCATAAGCATGGGGTGGATTTATCATATTTTGCAACAAATAAATACACTCAATCAAAGATAAATTATCATAATTAAAGTCTTTCTAATCCAAAAGAGTGGGCACATCACTAGTTAAAGTTTTGGCCTCTCCAAAACCACTTTTATCAATTTTCTCAACAAGATTTTCACCCTCCAAATTATCGGGACAGCTTCTAGCTAAAGTTGACTCTTCTTTAGTCCCTCTATCATCAATTTTACTTTTCCTAAACAAAGAATCAATAGAAGAAACACCAATCACTTTACAATATTCATCATTTTTATCTTCCAAAGAAATTGGTTTAGCAGCCATTTGATTTACTAGGGTAGCTTATGCATCAGATATTTTGCCTAGAAATTTTTCTGCAAGAGGATACTTATATTGTAGGTTATGAACTTCTCTAATAATATCATCAAGTTATTTTGTTATAGAATCTAACACAATAGAGTGTTATTTAAGTTCCTCAGTAAAATACTTAGTGTGCTCAAATTGTGTAGTCATATATCCTTTGGTACTTTTTTCAATATCGAGCAAAATGTTGGGGTAAGGAATATCATAGTACTTTCTTTGAGACATCATGACAATCCAAATAAGATTGCAAACAAAAAGATAGATCTGACGAGAAAAAAGGCGAACGAAAAGGAAGGCGAATAAAATGGCAATTTTTTGTGAAGTGGGGGAGATGAAAACAAGAGGCAAATGGAAAATAATGTAAATTGCAAGGAGATGATATTTGTGATTAGGAACCTGATAGATGTTCATGATGTCTCCCAGGCAACAGAGCCAAAAATTCCTTTTGATGTCGCTTGAAACTGCATCGGTATTTTCCCAAAGAGGAAGGGATGATGCAGTACAACTACGGTAGGTATTTCCCCCAGTTATGAAACCAAGGTATCAATCCAGTAGAAGAACCAAGAAACACAATGTAAACGGTACCTGCATACAAATAACAAATACTTGCAACCCAACACGTATGAGGGGTTGTCAATCCCTATGGGGTAACGACGCCAGAAATTGTCAAGTTGACAGGAGAATAATTGTGGTAGATTGGATAAATAGATCTCGATAAAACACGAAATAAAAAATAATAAAAAAGTGCAGCAAGGTATTTTTGGGTTTTGGGAGTAATAGATCTGAAAATAAAAGCGGATAAAAATAGATCTCAAAGCAAATATGATAAAGAATAGACCCGGGGGCCGTAGATTTCACTAGTGGCTTCTCTCAAGAAATAGCACATGGTGGGTAAACTAATTACTGTTGGGCAACTGATAGAATATTGAATAATTATGACGATATCCAAGGCAATGATCAATATATAGGCATCACGTCCAAGATTAGTAGACTGACTCCTGCATCTACTACTAGTACTCCACACATCGACCGCTGTCTAGCACACATCTAGTGTATTAAGTCATGGAAAACAGAGTAATGCAATAATAATGATGGCATGATGTAGACAGGATCTAGTCATGTAGGAATAGCCTCCATCTTGTTATCCTTAATAGCAATGATACATGCGTGTCTTGCTACCCCTTCTGTCACTGGGAAAGAACACCGCAAGATCGAACCCATCACAAAGCACCTCTTCCCATGGCAAGAAAAATCGATCTAGTTGGCCTAACTAAACCAAAGTTTCAAAGAACAAATACAATGCTATAAATAATCATGCATATAAGAGATCGAAGAAGATCAAGTAATATTCATGGATATATATCTGATCATAAACTCAATGTTCATTGGGTCCCAACAAACACACCACAAAAAGAGTTACATGAAATAGATCCCCAAGAGAACATTGTATGAGAATCGAAAGAGAGAGAGGAAGCCATCTAGCTACTGCCTAAGGACCCATTGGTCTATGGTGGACTACTCACGTATCATCAGAGTGGCACCAATGAGGATGATGAACCCCTCTGTGATGGTGTTAGATTGGATCTCATGGTTCTGGAACTTGCGGCTGCTGGAATAGTGTTTCATCGACTCCCCTAGGGTTTCTGGAATAGTTGGGTATTTATAGGGTGAAGAGGCAGTCCAGGAGGGCTCCATGGGGGGCAGACCCCCTGGGCGCGCCCTGGTGGGTTGTCCTCCCCATGGGCCTCCCCTCTAGTACTTCTTTGGTCCACTGGGTGTCTCTGGTCCAGAAAAAATCTCCAAAAAGTTTCGCTATGTTTGGACTCTGTTTGGTACTGATATTCCACGGACTAAAAAACAAGGAAACAACAGCAACTGGCATCGGGCACTATGTCAATAGGTTAGTCCCAAAAAATGATATGAAGTTGTTGTAAAATGATTGTAAAACATCCAGGAATGATAATATAAAGACATGGAACAATCAGAAATTATAGATACATTGGAGACGTATCAACTGCCATGACCGTGGTGGGGTCCCTACTGTCATCCTCTCCATGTACAATCATCTACTTATTCTTCTCGGTTATTGACCACGTTGACAATGCCAGACGGCGACGCACAGCGCACATCGAGAGAACCTAGGTGGAGGACGATAGCGAGGCCTCGGATAGGAACGAACAGGAGCCGTGGAAGATGCGACAGTCTAGTCGCGGGCAGAGGGGAGTACGAGGTGACTGGTTCGGGTTCGGGTGTGGGTTGGGGCTAACGTCGTAGGAGAATAACATGACATGTGGGGGAATAGAGGGATGGACTAGCCAACGTTTGAGGGTACATAGGGTGATGGAGGCGAAGCCAGCCGTCGGAGGCAGGAGCAGGCGGGACCAATGGTGTGGTTTGGTTTGGGCGGCTGGAGGAAGAAGACAAGAGATAGAATAAACACGACAGATGTTGGATGTCAATCCAACGGCTGGTAGGCAGAGTCGTTTCTTGACTAACTCGACACCACCTTGGATAGTCTTCTTCCTCGTGGATCCCAAATGTCAGAATCCAAATCTTTCATGGCCATGCAACCTTTCTCTTGAAGAATTACAGCCTATTTGGTGTGCTAGCTCAAAATTAGTTTGTGGGTGCTAGCGGGCATTAAGCACTTGAGTTCCGTAATGCATAATGAGCTCAAGCAGCCAGCAAGAGTGATGTTATTTCCCTGGGATTTGTTACAATATTTCTCTCCTAATTAAGGAAATGGCAAGCCATTTGCCTTGTTTAATGAAAAAATGACAGTCAGAACCGAGTTGAAAAGGGCAACAACATGTAACTCAAGCTTACAAGCAGTACATAAGCACAAGGATTAATTGTTCATCAGGTTAAGACAAAACCCAGATTGAACATGGTAATAACATCTAACCCAACAACTATTTTTGGTAGTCGCAAACAAATGGATCGGTCTAGTCCATAAAATCAACATCCCGTGCCAATTTTTTTACTCGAATATGACCAGAAGTTGTTGTAAATAGAAGCCGATCACGTTCAGAAGCCCATTTGTCCACGTGAAACATCTTTTTTTGTTGTTCAACATATCCATCCATGAGAAATTTCTTGTTGAAAAACTTAAGGCTCATGGACAATAGTAACCTCGCATTCAACAGGAAGAATGTGACGAAGTTTCTGTTTGCCTGGTTGGATGCATAACCTTCCATCGTTATTGTCCTCAAACAAATGCCATGAGAACTGAGAAAATCCCGGTGCTTATTACTCCACCGATTGGTTATATGTTTTTCTCCATGTGTTAGTGCCTACGTAGACATGAAGATTGAAAATAGTTAAGGTCTAAAAAAAGAGTATGTCGAAAGATCAGCAACTGAATGGTAATTCTAGTACAATATATTTGGGCTTTCAATGTGCATGAAATCATCACCTTTATATACAAATTATCCAGACATGGAAAGGATCGCCCCAAGCCAATAATTGTGTTCAGATCATAACTAAACATTCTGATATATAAGATCTTGACAGAATCTAGCATCATTGATAGGCTATCCATGGAAGAACTCTTCATTGAACATATAACATGATATTAGTACCCAAAGTGTACTCCAAGATGATATAAAACTTATGCGCACAAATGAAAAATGCAGCTTATGATTAGAAAAGTGAAGATGATAATATACAATACCTGAATAAGTGTGGAGCCAAGCACCATCTTCTGACCATTAAATGAATCATCAAGTACACCCATGGTCTCCAGTTTAGGCAGAGAGACAACTGTTATTTGATAAGGTACAGAACAATAATCAAGGAGAAACCTTTGAAGTGAAGGGGCATCTTCGATGATGAGCTGCTGTCCTTCAAAAAAAATTCCAATGCTTTTACGGTGAGGTGATTTTATTTGGAGATAATGGATACTAATTTCTATTCCCAAAACAATCAAAAAACGCTCTAGGGCTGGGCAACTGGAGTGGATGATGATGTGCAGTGAGGCCTCTGATAGATTAACCACCACAAGCGAAAGTTTTTTTAGTAGTGGGATTCGAAGCATTTGTACCAGATTGTCTGGTAGATGGCGCCGGGCGAAGGTGGAGGTGTGCAGAGACGAGGAAAACCACAAGATGTACAACGGTAGTGTGGGCACAAATACATGGCGTTCGGTTTGTGGTATGTAATTTGCGTAGTAATGGTAGAACTCAAGCTGCTGGAGTTTTTCTAATTCTAGGGATGTTAGACAGCGTCCACCATGCAGGGTATGGACATGAGGTAGCATGTCGGGATGCAGGGGCATTGAACAGAGCCCTGGTGGGAGGAGATGATGGCTCTGAGGAGTTCAAAATCATGAACGACAGATAGCCGATGACAGTTGAGATTAAGAAGTGTGACGCCCCATAGAAGGTGCCACCGAGTTGAGAAGACATGGGTGTGGAGGCAATCTTGGTGGGGAGAAGCGAGATGATTTCCCGAAGGTAGGTGTCCGGGAGCTCGCTGATGCAGTCCACCCAAGAATCTACGGGTTCCTTAGATCCAGGGGGGTGTCGGTGTCAAAACCGGCGGATCTCGGGTAGGGGGTCTCGAACTGTGCATCTAAAGTCGATGGTAACAGGAGACAGGGGACACGATGTTTACCCAGGCTCAGGCCCTCTCTATGAAGGTAATACCCTACGTCCTGCTTGATTGATCTTGATGAATATGTGTATTACAAGAGTTGATCTACCACGAGATCATAATGGCTAAACCCTAGAGGTCTAGCTTGTATGGCTATGGTAATGAATATATCTCCCTCCTCTGGACTAAGTCCTCTGGTTTATATAGACACCGAGAGGATCTAGGGTTACACAAGGTCGGTTACAAAAAAAAGGAATCTACATATTTGGTCGCCAAGCTTGCCTTCCACGCCAAGGAGAGTCCCATCCGGACACGGGTGCAGTCTTCGGTCTTCGTGTTCTTCACAGCCCATCAGTCGGGCCCATGGCTAAAAGGCCATACGCCCGAGGACCCCTTAGTCCAGGACTCCCTCAGTAGCCCCTGAACCTTGCTTCAATGACAAGGCATCCGGCGCATAGATCTGTCTTTGGCATTGCAAGGCGGGTTCCTCCTTCCGAACTCCAAGATAGTCTTCGGACATATTGAATGTGTCCGGACCTGTAACACACACACCACACACAACCGCAGAGGGAATATAATATTCCACGAGTCCCATCTGCTGACAACTTTTTGCAAGATGACGTCACATCTGTTCGGTCACTATATCGAACTGTTCCTGTCCGCCGCTCCATGTTTCAAGATGCGGTTTCCATCGGCACGTCTTGTCAAAGCAGAGATCGTGTCCCCTTACTGCGGGATTTTCATCAATTCGGGCGTGGGTAACCCAACCGTGCCTGTTTACACAGCCCTTGGGAATAGGCGAGTTTTAAGGCGAGTGGGGAGGCGTTCGATATTCACTGCCTTTATAAGGGGACAAGGATTCCCCCTTCTTCTCCCACGCCTTCTCTCTTCCTCCGCCCTTCCACTCTTGAGCTCCAGCGCCCAACTTCTCATCTTCTTCCCACTCAAGTTAGCACTCAACCATGTCCGAATCTGGAGGCCAAGGCAAGTGGATGGTCTCCTCCGTCAAGGAGCAGGACATTACTGAGCTTCGGGCATCCGGGTACTTGGCGAAGGAAATCATCCACCGTCTTCTGGCCCAGGAACAAGTCGTCCCTACGCCGAAGCCCAAAGAGAGGGTGGTATTCATCCCTCATTTCCTCCGCAGGCTAGGGTTTCCACTCCACCCTTTTGTTCGCGGGCTGATGTACTATTACGGGATAGACTACCATGATCTATCCCGGAACTCCTTCCTCAACATCTCGGCGTTCATTGTCCTGTGTGAGGCCTTCACTACAAAAAAAATACACTTCCGTGATGATACGTGTTTGTCACAGTAGGTCGGTTTTTGTCATGCATGTACATCCATGACAAATTTATGACAGAATCAAGATAGTCATACCTGTGCTGTCGTAGAAGTGTTCCATGACATTACCAAAATTATCATCACAGAAGTGTCCACTTCCATGACGATAAATCGCGCGTCACAGAAGTGCTTTTGTCAAGGGTGACCGACACGTGGCATCCACCGTAACGGAATGCCGTTAAGCTATCGGGTCGGGTTTTGGATCCGATAACCCGTTAACAGCCCCGACCAATGGGGATTTTCCACGTGTAAAATCATCATTGGCTAGAGGAAACACGTGTCGGCTCATCATCGGGACAGATGTCATCCACTCACTGGACAGAAGGTGCCTATGATATGTCGACACGTGGCACGACCCAACAAGTTTAAATGGGCTGGCCCAACTAAAGGCCCACAGGATTTTTCGGACCATAATGGGCCGGCCCAGCTAAAGGCCCACGAGATTTTGCGAACCATAATGGGCTGGCCCAGCTAACGGCCCACAAGATTTCGCGGGCCATAATGGGCCAGCCCAGGTAAAGGCCCACAAGATTTTTGTGTGCCATAATAGGCCGGCCCAGGTAAAGGCCCACAAAATTCTTGCGGATCATAATGGGCCGGCCCAGCTAAAGGCCCACGAGATTTCGCCGACATTAATGGGCCGGCCCAGCTGTAGGCCCACAAGATTTTGAGGACCCTAGTAGTTCGGCCCGTTAACTGGCTGCCATGTTTTGGGCCAAATGCCGGCCCATATTTGATACGGTCTATTAATGGCCTGCCACACTCCGGGCCTAATAGTGGCCCATATGAGGTCCGGCCCGTTAAAAGCCTACCACGTTCTGGGCCAAATTACGGCCCAGATCAGGTCCGGCCCTTTCAAAGGTTTTGGGCCTAATTATGGCCCATATCAGATTCGGCCCGTCAACTGGACACTATGCTTTTGGGCCCACATGCTAAAGGCCCACTTAGTAATTCGGCCTGATATTAGTTTTGGCCTGTTAAGGGCCCGTTTAACATTTCGGCCCTATATCAATTTTAGCCTGTTAAAAGCCTGTCATATAGTTGGGCCTAACTACGGCTCGGTTTGCATCCAGCCTGCTCGCAGCCGATATCTGATTGGGCCAAACAAGGACCGAGACAATTTTTTGGCCTGTTAAAAGCCCGTGATTTGATTCGCACAATCATGGGCCGGGGTTCATTTCGGGCTGCTGCCGGCCAGTGAGCTGATCGACATGTTTCAGGCCCAACCTACATCATGATTGCATGACGGCTCAATTATGTACCGTAATTTTATGGTTTTGCCGGTTTACTGCGAAGACAGGATATATATACAGTAAAATAACTGCAGCATCGTGAATAAGAAAAAACCTATACTATACAATAAAGAAATTACGGGATATTACATCCACTGGGCATCAAAGTTCGCCACTATGATAATAAAGCACAAGCAGACAGCAGATTACATACACTGGGCATCAAAGATCGCCACCAGTGCAAATAAACACGCCGACAAAATAATATACAAAACCGACAGTACTTCAATAGAGTTCAAGAAAGGTTAGCCCTGCTAGGGAGCTGCAGCACAAGCAGCTGAGCAACATGATGAGACTGCACTTGTTCAACACTTATATCTTCCTCACTCTGAAAGATAAACAAGCAGACAGATGACAGGTTTTGCACATAAAAGTATCAGTGCTGACAATTCATCACATTTCTTACTGACGAATAAAGTGACACAGTTTAAATTTGCATTAACACAATATGGTATTGTTCAGGTCAAGACATGGCAGGAAATGACATTGTGAAGGAGTTGGCAGCTTCACGCCACCAATGGATTACAGATCAAGAACTCATAAGTATCAATGGTTAGTGTGCTGTCAATTTATATGATTTCAGATTGGCAAATGTCGGATTTCGGGTTCCGGAAGACCCTTGAGGTTCGAACACTGGGGTGCGCGCGGAGATTTCGCTTCCTACCTACCTGCACCCCTCCACCTCGCTAAGATCTAAGCTATGGAAAGAACAACACAAGGGACACAGGGTTTATACAGGTTCAGGCCACCATTGTGGTGTAATACCCTACTCCAGTGTGTGGCGTGGTGGATTGCCTCTTGGGATGATGATGATGAATGATACAAGGAAGAACAGCCTCACGAGGGTCTGTTCTTGGCTGGGGTGATGAACTGCTGGGAGGAGTTCAGCCACCCTTCTCTCTCTTTCTCTCTCTCTCTCTCTGATCGAACCCCTCCCAACCCCTTTTCTTGGGGGGATGGCCAGTCCTATTTATAGAGGCCCTGGTCCTCTTCCCAAATATCGAGCGGGAAGGGAGCCAACAATGGCGGGCTAATTTGAAGGGGGACAACTAGTACTAGCTACCCTGACAAAAGTAGTCTTCACCTGCACAAAGCTCTGGTGGTGATGCCGTCCTGGGCTCCACGATGACCTCCGTCTTGCAGTCTTCCTGGTCTTGGTCTTGTTGCACCGAAATGGCAACCTTTGCCTGATGCCTCGGTACTCCGCGGCTGCGCTTGCCCCCTTTGCACCAAAGAGGAAAGGAGGACACTGCGCGGGCTGGCACCCGCCTGGCGCCCTTGGTCGTCATGGCTTGTGTCACGGGCACCTCGTGAGGTACCCCGCCTTGATCTCCCCGCCTCCTCGCGAGCCAGCCTGATGAGGCCGTGCCTGAGGAAGCTCCGTGTCGTCCGCCCCGCGAGGCTTGGCCCCTCGCGAGGGTCTTGGGTCTGTGTTGATGAAGATGTGCCATGCTGGGCCCCCCTTTGAGCCACGCCGCAGGCAGCAGGTAGGCAAGTCTGGGGACCCCTGTTCCCAGAACGTCGACAGTAGCCCCCGGGCCCAAGGCGCGCCTGGACTTGGCCGTGCAGGGAGGCGGAAGGGCAAGGGTGAAGCGCCGCGGGCCCTAACAGCCTGCGGTCTTGGGCGCCACGTGGCGATTGATTGGACGTGGGCGTCTCCACTTCCCCATGGCGCCTCGGCAACTGCACGGATTGGACAAGTCCCTGCTTGCAAAGCGGGTCATGATTACCTGCGATCGTGGAGGTCGGCGGTTGGCCTTCGCCGGCTATAAGTACGGAATGGCGCGCGCCCTTCCAGTCCATCCCTTCTTGCTTCTCCTTCTTCCCGATCCTTGCTCCATCTTGCTGCGATGGTTCCGATCCGCCGGTTCTCGATGGCAGAGAAGGGAAAGGCTCCTCGGGAGGAACCAGACCCACTCCCATCGAAGAAACGGCTCGTCCCCCGTGGCCCAGACGAGGGGGCCCTTAAGGTGGTGTTGAGGCCTTGGTGCGAGCAGGCGCCGCCGGGGTTCTCGCTTCCATTGTACGCCCACGTCGAGGGCCCTGAAGGAGCTGGTGCTGACCGCCACGGGCGGCGCCGCCGTCGGTGCCGACGGGTCACGAAGGTGTTGGTCGTCCCCCCTGGGGTCCACACCGAGGGCTCCTCCCGAGAGTTCGTGCTCCACGTCGCCATTCCTCTTCAGTCTTGGATTCGCCTTCCTCCCTTCCTCGCCTCCATCATCCCGCAGGGGGAGCACCTGGAGCTCTGGCTGCAGCACGCCGGCTGCAGCACCCTCGCGACCGAGGCAGAGGTCGCGGTCGTTGCCCCGGGCGAGTTCTTCATGACTCGGGGCTGGAGAGATATCGCCCGGGTTTGCAGGACAAGGGGCGTCTTCGCGATCCACTTGGATTACGACGGTGCTTCGGTGATGTCCTTCAAGGTCTTTGACGCGAACGGGCGCCGGCTGGAGTGCTGCCCCGGGAGAGGTGGCCGGGGCCCTGCTGCGGCGAGGACTGGGCCCGCCGACTGCTCCCTTGGCAGCTCCCCAGGCGGCGGAGGTGTCGGAGGTTCCAGCGACTCTGGCGAGCTCTTCGTGACTCTGAAGACGAGCAACGACAGCTACGAGCCCTCGAGCCGGCTCCGCTCCCGGAGCAGGGCAGGCTCGTCAGGCCGCCGCCGACTCTGATCTGGATGGGGTTGGCGCCGGTGCTTGACGGCCCACTGTTGATGATGGCGTCTTCTGCAGGGGCGCGCATAGCTAGTGTTCCTTTAGGATCTGTTCCCTGCGAGGAATCAAAGACGCGTCCCGTGGGGGCTTGTAAGGTGCCTGTGATCCTGTTTTGTTAATATAACCCTTGTCGTAGAATTGTGCGAGTTGCTCATTCCGCCTTGGAACGTGCAAGCGGTTCGCGCGGACGAGAGTGGAGGAGACACCGCAAGGGCCTCACCTGACGCAGCTCCTTTAGGAGATCCTGTAGACCCATCATAGAAAAAACGAGGGGTTGCCATGACAATTGACAGTCAGCCGTTGGTTGCTTCCGAGGGGTAATGAGGCACTGAAGGCTTGACGAGGTGACGCTATGCGGGGCTGCCGTGGCCAGAGCTCAGCCATTCAGGTTTGTTGGCGTTGCAGGGACGGACCCATGCGCAAGCGTCATGCCGTTTGGGAGCAGCTCCGTTAGTTGGCGTCAGCTGAGCAGGCAACTAGGTAAAACACATTAGCCGCGAAGGAGGGGATTCGTTCAAATAGATGCTGGGAAGGCGAACATCACTGGGTCAGGCCCGAGCGACTTGGGGATCATGCAGCCCGAGGGGCGCCCCCAATAAGGTAAGCTAACAACATGAAGTAAAAGGGATACATGCTGCAGGGACGGACCCATGCGGCCTGGGAATAATGCAGCCCTGGGGGGCGCTCCCAGCTGGAAGTGAAACTTGAAAGATGTCACCTGATGACGTTGAGGATGAAGGGGTGTTGGTGTAGCAGACTCGGTGGGCTGCGGAAGCTGATCCTCACGAGCCCCCAGGCCCGGGGGCCTTGGGAGGCTCCGGAGGTGCTGGCGGCTCCCCGCGGACCATCTCCATCTCCGCCAGGGCTGCGGAACGCCTGGCCTCTTGTGCCTCCATGATGCCCCTCATGAGGCGCTGGTACGTGGTAGCCGCGTTCGGCAAGCCGTAAGGCATGCGAGCGTAGCTGTGGGGTGGACCTCCACAGCGCCCCACTCACGAGGGCCAGAGGCGCTCCAAAGAGGCGACTCGGTTGAGCCCTGGTATGTCGATGCAGACGCGCAGCCCGCCATCTTCGCCTGGATGGGGAGCCACTGCTGGTTGAAGGCGGTCGCCTTTCATGACTCTTGACTCCTGTAGCTCCTGAATGGCCTTGCTGACGAACTCCTGAGGGTCTGGCTCTCCTTGCCTTACTCCTTCTTGAGGGAAATGTGCTTCGAAACACGCCTCCATGTGGTGCCCAAGCGCCTCCCTCGTGACCCTAGCCAGATCGGTGGCCCTCCAGGGGAGAGCCCCCGAGCCCTGCCTGAGGAGGGCGCCGGACGCGCTTTCCTATGCGATGGAAGGAGGTTCCCCCTGGGCAGGCACGGGCCCTAAGGGGCCTGCCTCCTGAGGAGCCGGGCCGGACGATGTCTTCTTCTTGGGGGCGGTCTCAGGAAGCCTCCTGCTTCTGCGATCCGGGTCTTCCAGTGACGCGGCCTGAAAGGCTCGTTCCAGGGAACACACCGCATCCTTCTCTTCACAGGGCATCGTGATGACTCCGACACTTCCTGACATCTTGAGGACGTTGTAGCCGTGGTGAGTTACGACCATGAACTTGGCCAGCGCTGGGTACCCGAGGATGGCGTTGTACGACAGGCGAATGTGAGCGACGTCGAAGTTGATGAGCTCGGTGCGGTAGTTGTCACGTGCCCCGAAGGTGACAGGGAGGCGGACCTGCCCAATCGGGACCGTGAAGCCGTCGGTGACTACGAAGAAAGGCTTGGTTGACTGAAACTGGCTGTAGGGCACTTGGAGATTGTTGAATGTTTCCACGGACAGGATGTTGAGCCCTGCCCCGCCATCGATGAGGGTCCTGGTGACCACCACGTTGCTGATGATTGGGGAACAAAGCATCGGGAGGACTCCGGCTGTAGCCGCACACTTGAGCTGATCTGCTGAGCTGAACGTGATGGCGCACGCCGACCACCTGAGAGGGCGCGTGGCTTCGAGCTTGGGGAGGACTGCATTCACTTCGCGGGCGAACTGCTTGAAGATGCGTTGAGAGGCTGGGGTTTGAGCCCCGCCCAGGATGCAGGCGATCGCGCGCGGCTCCTGGAAGCCCCCAGCCTCCTCGTCCTGGTGGCGGTCCTCATTTCTCCTTGGTTGCAGCGGCAGAGGAGGGAGGCCTGCGTTGCCTTGCGGCCGATCCTCGCGAGGCCGACCCCTCCAGTCTCCCTCGCGAGGCGGGTCTTGCCAGCGATCCTCGTGAGGTTGATCGCGCCACCCTTGGCGCGGGCCACGGTCTTCCTAGCGTCCCGCGTTCCTTCCTCCTCCTCGACCGTAACCCCGATCACCGCAGTCGGGGCGACGGCCGATCCTTCCTTCTCGCACGGCTCGGAGCTCTTGACATTCATTGGTGTTGTGGGTGTGGAGGTCGTGGTACACACAGTACCGGCTGCCCTTGGAAGGCTCGGGCTGATCTCTGCCCCGCTTGGTGTCTGGTTCTGCCGCGAGCACAGCAGACCCCTTGCGCTTCACGTCCTTGGCTTTGGGCTTCTTCTCTTCCGGGTCCGCGGCAGGCGGCTCAAGGAGGGAGAGACACCCTTCCTCAGCCCTGGCACACTTGGTCACCAAGTTGAACAGCTCCAAAGAAGTGCACAGGTCTTCATGCATCGCCAGCTCCTCCTTCATCTTGACATCGCGCACGCCGTCAGAGAAAGCTGAGATGATGGCCTCTTCAGTCACCCTGGGAATCTTGAGGCGTGCGTTGTTGAAGCGCTGGATGTACTTCTGCAGGGTCTCCCCGGGTTGTTGCTTGATGCGGTGCATATCGCTCACGGCGGGTGGCCGATCGCGAGTACCTTGGAAGTTGGCGATGAAGCGGGTGCGCATCTCGTCCCAGGAGGAGATCGTGCCTGGAGCCAGGTTCAGGAGCCAGGTGCGTGCCCCGTCCTTGAGCGCCATGGGAAACCAGTTCGCCATGACCTTCTTGTCTCCATTGGCAGCTTCGATGCCCAGCTCGTAGAGCTGGAGGAACTCTACAGGGTCAGCCGTGCTGTCGTAGCGAGGAGGCAGGTCTGGCTTGAACTTGCCGAGCCACGCGACACTGCGTAGCTCGGCGGTGAAGGCACGACAGCCTGCTATGGCCATGGGAGGCCTTGGGTGACGGAGAGCTTGGTCTTGCATGTCCGCACTCGCTGCAGCTGGGTCTTGACGTGCGGGAGCCAGAGCATGGTCGCGACGTGCTGGAGCACGGAGCGCCCGCGCAGCTTCTTGCGGGCGAGGGACTTCCTGGCAGCTCTTCTCTTGCTGCGCTGGCACCTGACGGAGCGGGTGCCGCCCAGGGGCCACACGCCTTGGAGCCATGGCGCCTTCTTGAGGAGGAGGCGGCCGGGGCGCCGCCGGAGCTTCGTCGCCCGCGCGGGGCGGGGTGCGGTGCAGCGGAACGGACGGCGTAGGAGAGCCCCCTGCGGCGCGGACGAGCTCGGCGACGCGGTCGAGCCATTCTTCATAGACGTCGTCGACGGGGCGGTAGCGCAGGAGCTCGTTTGCCGCGATGAGCGCAGCTCGAGCCTCCTTGGGTGCGTGGAGCGCGCGGGACGAAGAACCAGCTGGAGGAGCGAGGGAGTTGCGGTGTGACGCCCAGATAATTAAGCTACAGTAACTCCACGCTAATGATGCCAAGTCATCATCATTATAAAAAAATCAATCAAGAAATATTTCAAACTCAATTCAAATTCAAGTTTCAAGATAAGTTTTCATTTCTTAAAACTGTCAAACAGAAATGTTCGTTTCGTTGCAAATATTCACTATTTAGTTTTCATGCATAAACATACATTATTTGAGTTAATAAATCGCCTCCAACCTATTAAAAACAGGACCAAAACAATCCCATTTAACCTATTTACTTTTAAGCAAAATTCAAGTGAGTTCAACTAAGCTCCAAACTTTTTATGGCAAGGCCAAATATTGCATTGCATTTATTGGCCAAGTTCCATTATCTGCAAAGGCATTTGATGGTTTATTTAAATACAAAAACTGTTTCTGTAAAAGAAAAGGTAGAAAAACAAGAAAATAGAAGAAGGCCTAAAACTACTTTGCCGCTGGGCCTAGCCCAACAGGCCGATCCAGCCAGCCCAACCCCCACCCCAGTTGATCGCCCTGTTCCCCCGACTAGTCGCTACAGGGGCGAGCCCCGCCGGACCAGCTCGTCGGCATGGGCAAGGGGATAAGGACTGCCCCGCCTCCTCGGTCCTCGCCCCCTGCTCCACTCCCCCACTTCCCCCAGATCCGCCTTCCCTTCTCGTTCCTCACTCCTCCTTCCTCCCTTCCGCTCGGGACTCACCTTGCCGGGCGTGTCCGTCACCGGTCACCTCGCCTGGTCGCGCCCACCAAGGTCCCCAGCGCTTGAGGATGTGTCGAGCAGCCACGTCGTCATCGACTACGTCGGCTACATGGACGGGATCCACCCTGGAGCGCCTGCATCGCCGCCACGCCTCGTCTTCTTCTTCCTCGGCTCCGACGCACTCCGCGACGGTTCGGAGCCAGCGAGCCTTCCCCGAGCTTCCTTTTGCACACCTACAGGCTCCCGGTGAGCCGCGCGTCCCCTCCTCCCGTTCTCCTCTACTCCCGTTGACGAACACCCCCCGTAGCCACCGTCCCCGAGCACACCCGAGCTCTCCCGTACGTGTACGCGTACACATACGTGTGTGCCGCGCTGCTGGTCCTTGCTGATGCTGCTTTGCACCTGCTGCCGTCTCCGGCTACTGTCGCGCTATGCCGCCCCTGCCCATGCTCGGCTCGCCCCGCACGCGCGCCCACTGGTCGTTGCCTGCCGCTCCCCTTGCGCCCACGCGCGCACCCGCTCCGCCTGCTATAGTCGCGCTCACCATAATTGCAGCCATGTCGCGCGCGCTCCGTCACTGCGTGCACCACGCCGGCCATGCCCGCTTTCGCCTGAACGCGCCCGCCTCCGCACGGCCTCGCCGGGTCCGTGCGTCGCCCGCTGCGCTGCAGCCGCCGCCGCCTACTGCGCTCGCTAGCGCCGCGCAGCACCACTGCTTGCCCGAAGCTGCAGCTGCTCATGCCCGTCCCTGGCCACACGGGCGGTTGACTGCGCCATGGCCGGGCCGGCTTCGCCGGTAGCTACTCTGTTGCCGCTGCCTGCTGCTATGCAGCACTGCTACAGTAACATTCAGTTACTGTAGCAGTAGCTAGCTTTACTGACTTTACGCTGACTAGCTCTCTAAACAGCCCCTAAACAGCATTAAGACAAGTCCTAAGATGGGTAAAAATTATATGAACGAAAAGTAGACATAACAAGCTTCATTTTGTTCCATTGGACCTGTTTCAGATAATGCATGAATTAAATCCTACAAAAATCACAAAATGCTATCTTGTGTTAAAAGGAATAGAGTTACTCCCTGGCATAGCATAGTGTGTGTACGTGAGTGTGTAGTGTGTAGGCACCACAGCCGTGTGTGGCCGGCTATGCCACACCCTGGCCAGCTTTTTAGTTAGTTTATAATTAGTAGTACTAGCTAATTTATCCAATAGTAGATGACATGTGGACCCACTAATGTTTTAGAGAAAAACAAATTTAAAATAATTGTCTAAGTGAACGACATGTGGCCCCGTACACTGTTCATATGTTGACTAGTTAATCTTTGACTGGGTCAACCCAACCCCTGGCCCCACTGTCATACACTATGCTAGAATAGCACTAGGAGACAAAATTATTTTACTGTGTAATTTCTAAATATAAGTAAATTCAAAAAAAATATATAAATTAATCCATAACTCGGTTGAAAATACTTTGTACATGAAAGTTGCTCAGAACGATGAGAAGAATCCAGATACGCAGCCCGTTCGTCCGCCACGCATCCCTAGCATAGTGAACACACAACTTTCCCCCTCCGGTTCATCTGTCCGAAAACGCAAAACGCCGGGAATACTTTTCCGGATGTTTCCCCCCTTTCACCGGTACCACCTCGTACCGCGTTAGGGCACACCTAGCCTCACGCTTTGTCATGTCATGCATCGTCATGCATTTGTTTGTGTTATAATTATTGTTTCTTCCCCCTCTTCTCTCGCTAGACACCGAGACAGATGCCGCTGCTACCCAGTACGACTACGGTGTTGACGACCCCTCTCTCTTGCTAGAGCAACCAGGCAAGCCCCCCCCCCCCTTGATCACCAGATATCGCCTATT
>NC_041388.1:319111888-319159476 GCF_002162155.2 Triticum dicoccoides
ACTGTTGTTACCTTTACCTGCTATCCTACTGCTTAGTATAGGATGCTAGTGTTCCATCAGTGGCCCTACACTCTTGTCCGTCTGCCATGCTATACTACTGGGCCGTGATCACTTCGGGAGGTGATCACGGGCATATACTATATACTTTACACTGTTACATTACCGGTGATACTGTTTGGAGATGGGGGCTGAAGGGGCAGGTGGCTCCATCCAGGTAGTGGTGGGCCTGAGTTCCCGACGGCTCCCGACTGTTACTTTGTGGCGGAGCGGCAGGGCAGGTTGATACCACCTAGGAGAGAGGTGGGCCTGGCCCTGGTCGACGTTCGCGAATACTTAAACACGCTTAACGAGATCTTGGTATTTGATTTGAGTCTGGCCACTGGCTTATACGCACTAACCATCTACGCGGGGACAGTTATGGGCACTCGACGTCGTGGTATCAGCCGAAGCCTTCGTGACGTCAGCGACTGAGTGGCGCGCGCCGGATTGGACCGTAAGCCTGCTCTTGTATTAAGGGGGCTAGTTCTGTTTCCGGCCGCGTTCGCAACGTGCAGGTGTGCAAAGGGCGATGGGCCCAGACCCCTGCGCCATAGGAATTAGACCGGCGTGCTGACCTCTCTGTTGTGCCTAGGTAGGGCTGCGACGTGTTGATCTTCCGAGGCCGGGCATGACCCAGGAAAGTGCGTCCGGCCAAATGGGATCGAGCGTGTTGGGTTATGTGGTGCACCCCTGCAGGGAAGTTAATCTATTCGAATAGCCGTGATCTTCGGTAACAGGACGACTTGGAGTTGTACCTTGACCTTATGACAACTAGAACTGGATACTTAATAAAATACACCCTTCAAAGTGCCAGATACAACCGGTGTTCGCTCTCTCACAGGGCGACGAGGGAAGGATTATCGGTTAGGATTATGCTATGCGATGCTACTTGGAGGACTTCAGTCTACTCTTTTCTACATGCTGCAAGACGGAGGCTGCCAGAAGTGTAGTCTTCAACATGACTAGCTATCCCCCTCTTATTCCGGCATTCTGCAGTTTAGTCCTCATATGATACCCTTATTCCATTTGATACCAATGCATACATATGTAATGTAGCTCCTTGCTTGCGAGTACTTTGGATGAGTACTCACGGTTGCTTTGCTCCCTCTTTTCCCCCTTTCTATACCCGATTGCTGCGAACAAACGTTGGAGTCCAGGAGCCAGACGCCACCATTGATGATGACTCCTACTACTCAGGAGGTGCCTACTACTACGTGCAGCCCGCTCACGACGACCAGGAGTAGTTTAGGAGGACCCCAGGCAGGAGGCATGCGCCTCTTTCGATTTGTATCCCGGTTTGTGCTAGCCTTCTTAAGGCAAACTTGTTTAACTTATGTCTGTACTCAGATATTGTTGCTTCCACTGACTCGTCTATGATCGAGCTTTTGTATTCGAGCCTTCGAGGCCCCTGGCTTGTAATATGATGCGTGTATGACTTATTTTATTTGTAGAGTTGTGTTGTGATATCTTCCCGTGAGTCCCTGATCTTGATCGTACACGTTTGCGTGTAAGATTAGTGTACGATTGAATCGGGGGCGTCACAAGTTGGTATCAGAGCCGACTGCCTGTAGGAATCCCCCTTCCACACTCTTTGGCCGAAGTTGAGTCTAGTCATTGCAAAACTTTTACTAACATGACTGTGCGGCTTACGGGCCCACGTCGCCATTGGGTGGTAGTAGGATCTTTTATTCCTTGACCTATACTCTGGGACTCTGACATCTCTTCTATTCGGGTTAAATGAATTTACTAAAACTCTAACATTAGGTTCTCGTAATTACTTTCTCCCGGAGAGCCTCTTCAGTCCAGATGATCGCTGGCTGCACCAGAATATTTTGAAGATACTCTCCGATGTTTCCCTGAGACCCTTGTGCCCTTCGCCGTTGCACTTCCATACCACCGACAAATCCCTATGGAAGGCTACATACACTTGTCGTCCATAACTTCATTTCCAGTTGTTGTTGTTATTACAATATACACTGAAATACTTTGGATATTCCGAGGATCCTTTGTGTCTACTGTCTTGCGGCTCCTTTTCCTCATGAATACATGTATGAATAATTCCTTGCATTTGCCGGGGATTCGTTCATCTCCAGTTGTTCAGGTATTTCGCAAAATTCTTCGAAATGCCATTCGATCTTCCGAAATCCTCAGTAGCGTATTGCTCTTGATCTTCTTTACCTGCTTGCATAATGGTTAATTCCATATGTCAAGCAATATTCGTTAAAATCCTTGTGATGAACATTCTGACCATATTGATTCAGCATGTGTGTGAATGCACGCAATCATCAGTTGATCCTTATAAATTATCTTTTCGGCTCGGATGTCTTCCCAAACATGAGCTGGTTTCGACCATTCAAATAGTTGTTGATTGTACCCCTAAAGCGACTCAACTTATCCAACCCTAATCAGAGTGTTGCTTCAGATCCCTTGATTTAAAAATCATAATTCCGTTGCATTTGAGCTTAAATTAGTCAGTTGTTTCTATGGTCTGATCTTCTTACCTTTTTCTTCCTCTGGTTGAGTACCGATGCTCACATTAGATCCCTTGTGGACCACCAGATCCTTTGTTGGATTTTATTCGACACCGTCCTTCATATTCATTAAACATTGTGAGCTTTTCTTCGGATACATAATGCCTTTGGTAAATTGTATCCTCTGCTTTGTGAACCATGCTCTACTTTCGAACTTGTATTACTTACTCCGAAGTTTGTGGTATATTTTCCTAAGATGCCCTGATGGGTTGAACCTACGCCTTCCCTAATCCATGTGAACCCGAAAGATTTCACAGGTCATACTTATCTGGTATTGCACCAGGTAAAACTTTCAACAACTAATGTCATTTTCAAAAGGCGAGAAGTGAATGGAAGGTTATACATTGAAGAAGTGGGAGTCGACCTTGAACCTTGTGTTCATGCCCATGGAAATGATGTAGATCTTATCATTGAAGCTTCTCTTACATTAATTATCCCCTTGGTATAAGTTCATCTCATATCTGGGATCTGGCCTTTTGCAATCGTGGTTCCGACCATGTTCTCCTTTAAATACCATTTCGTGTGCAAGTTTAAGCGCTTGTCTTCTGTAGAGCAATACCCCAGTCCAACCTCTACTTTGATCTGTCATCGAGTATTACCCCCTCTGGTATCTCAAGATTATCACGGAACTGCATAACTTCTTATGAGTCCTTCTTCAAGTATTATTTGACTTTTGCTGCACCATCATTTGACTTGATGTCATAGCCGACCGATTACATCTTCATGAAATCTCTCAACAATTGTGTCGTGATCATCATCAATCTTATGAGCTCTTCTAGGATATCAATCGAATTCATGATGAGAAATACCATCCTTGCCCCTCGATGAATTGTGTTATCATCGACAACTTTATTGCCTTCCCTCCAACACAAACTTGTTCGTGTTCTGTGCTATACCTTGAGTTCCTTGCTATCCAACATTTGGTCTTCTTTACCTTGGAGTGTTACCATCTTTTATATCAAGGATGTCGTGCTTAGCACACCCGGCCGGAGGCCCTATGGTTATAGATTCCTTTTCAGCAAGGTTATCCATTCTTCCATGAGGAAATTGTAAGACTTATTCTACAAGTTATTCCTGATGGATCCTTTGTGTTTCCAAAGTCTGACCTTTGCCTGAAGACCATGTCCATGCTATCTCGAAGCATATATATGGTACTCCTATTTTCAACAAGAACATTTAAAGCCTAATGTTAAATGTTTACTGCTCAATTATCCAAACACCGATGTATGGGTAATGTCTTTAAAGTTCTCTCCCTTTCCTAAATGGTTTTCTACCTTCTATCCTGTCATGGATATCATCTGCTTGTCCTTGGGAAGGATATACCCTTAAAATATGTGTTTAAACACATGTTCTTTTCCATTGTTCTGTTAATCTGATGATCACATTTTCCTTTCCATTGTTTTGTTTAACCTTTCTGGTGATCTATATGATCTAAGCAGTAATGTTCTTCTGCTTATGTAAACACCTTGGTGTACAACCGTGTCAGTAAGACCCTGTTGCTTTTGTTGATAGCATTCCGGCAACCACCGATGGACGAGAACTTTGCCTATTGGTCCGCCTCGTTCAACGAGCAGGAAAATGGTTCTCTTCGTCCCTCGCCCTTGGTACCGATGTTATTGTTGACATAAATGACAGGCTATCCTCTGACATGCCTTGTTATCATGACTGTGCAAAATATCACTGCCCTTTCTACTTTTAACCCACATGATGGGCCCATAACCCACAATTCCACATGATCAAAACCTGACTCTCCTGTACACCCCTTGTTCCCAAGGTTGTTCCTCGTGCGTGGCCTCGTATGTAATCCATGAGCCACCTTCCGAGAGATCATCAATTCTGGCATCAGACACAATACTTATTCCCATTGCTCTGAACCCCTTTAACACTTTGTTTTGGGCAACGAACGATTGCCTATGTGCTTGAAACTTCTATTTTGCCCCTTCTTATTTTTCTCTCGAAAATTTCTTAAGTTTCAATTCGAGAGTTACTTTCCCCCACTTTCCCTGAGGTCATCTACCAGATAAGCAACCTTGTAGAGGTTGGTCCTTTCGAAGCTACCCCTTATAATTTTCGTACATACGATGGCGATCCTAAAGAAGGGATGCCGGCTTCATCATGATGACTGAAGCATAGGAATGAAGACATCAATGTTACGGATCGACCTCTTCGAGAAGAGCAACAAAGATCAAGAAGCATCATTAGGATTTCGTAACATATTCTTCCCCCTTACTCCTCTCTTAAATCTCGGGACGAGATTTCTTATAGTGGAGGAGAATTGTGACGCCCGGATAATTAAGCTACAGTAACTCCACGCTAATGATGCCAAGGCATCATCATTATAAAAAAAAATCAATCAAGAAATATTTCAAACTCAATTCAAATTCAAGTTTCAAGATAAGTTTTCATTTCTTAAAACTGTCAAACAGAAATGTTCGTTGGGTTGCAAATATTCACTATTTAGTTTCATGCATAAACATACATTATTTGAGTTAATAAATCGCCTCCAACCTATTAAAAACTGGACCAAAACAATCCCATTTAACCTATTTACTTTTAAGCAAAATTCAAGTGAGTTCAACTAAGCTCCAAACTTTTTATGGCAAGGCCAAATATTGCATTGCATTTATTGGCCAAGTTCCATTATCTGCAAAAGTCATTTGATGGTTTATTTAAATACAAAAACTGTTTCTGTAAAAGAAAAGGTAGAAAAACAAGAAAATAGAAGAAGGCCTAAAACTACTTTGCCGCTGGGCCTAGCCCAACAGGCCGATCCAGCCAGCCCAACCCCCACCCCAGTTGATCGCCCTGTTCCCCCGACTAGTCGCTACAGGGGCGAGCCCCGCCGGACCAGCTCGTCGGCATGGGCAAGGGGATAAGGACTGCCCCGCCTCCTCGGTCCTCGCCCCCTGCTCCACTCCCCCACTTCCCCCAGATCCGCCTTCCCTTCTCGTTCCTCGCTCCTCCTTCCTCCCTTCCGCTCGGGACTCACCTTGCCGGGCGTGTCCGTCACCGGCCACCTCGCCTGGTCGCGCCCACCAAGGTCCCCAGCGCTTGAGGATGTGTCGAGCAGCCACGTCGTCATCGACTACGTCGGCTACAAGGACGGGATCCACCCTGGAGCGCCTGCATCGCCGCCACGCCTCGTCTTCTTCTTCCTCGGCTCCGACGCACTCCGCGACGGTTCGGAGCCAGCGAGCCTTCCCCGAGCTTCCTTTTGCACACCTACAGGCTCCCGGTGAGCCGCGCGTCCCCTCCTCCCGTTCTCCTCTACTCCCGTTGACGAACACCCCCTGTAGCCACCGTCCCCGAGCACACCCGAGCTCTCCCGTACGTGTACGCGTACACATACGTGTGTGCCGCGCTGCTGGTCCTTGCTGATGCTGCTTTGCACCTGCTGCCGTCTCCGGCTACTGTCGCGCTATGCCGCCCCTGCCCATGCTCGGCTCGCCCCGCACGCGCGCCCACTGGTCGTTGCCTGCCGCTCCCCTTGCGCCCACGCGCGCACCCGCTCCGCCTGCTATAGTCGCGCTCACCATAATTGCAGCCATGTCGCGCGCGCTCCGTCACTGCGTGCACCACGCCGGCCATGCCCGCTTTCGCCTGAATGCGCCCGCCTCTGCACGGCCTCGCCGGGTCCGTGCGTCGCCCGCTGCGCTGCAGCCGCCGCCGCCTACTGCGCTAGCTAGCGCCGCGCAGCACCACTGCTTGCCCGAAGCTGCAGCTGCTCATGCCCGTCCCTGGCCACACGGGCGGTTGACTGCGCCATGGCCGGGCCGGCTTCGCCGGTAGCTACTCTGTTGCCGCTGCCTGCTGCTATGCAACACTGCTACAGTAACATTCAGTTACTGTAGCAGTAGCTAGCTTTACTGACTTTACGCTGACTAGCTCTCTAAACAGCCCCTAAACAGCATTAAGACAAGTCCTAAGATGGGTAAAAATTATATGAACGAAAAGTAGACATAACAAGCTTCATTTTGTTCCATTGGACCTGTTTCAGATAATGCATGGATTAAATCCTACAAAAATCACAAAATGCTATCTTGTGTTAAAAGGAATAGAGTTACTCCCTGGCATAGTGTGTGTACGTGAGTGTGTAGTGTGTAGGCACCACAGCCGTGTGTGGCCGGCTATGCCACACCCTGGCCAGCTTTTTAGTTAGTTTATAATTAGTAGTACTAGCTAATTTATCCAATAGTAGATGACATGTGGACCCACTAATGGTTTAGAGAAAAACAAATTTAAAATAATTGTCTAAGTGAACGACATGTGGCCCCGTACACTGTTCATATGTTGACTAGTTAATCTTTGACTGGGTCAACCCAACCCCTGGCCCCACTGTCATACACTATGCTAGAATAGCACTAGGAGACAAAATTATTTTACTGTGTAATTTCTAAATATAAGTAAATTCAAAAAAATATATAAATTAATCCATAACTCGGTTGAAAATACTTTGTACATGAAAGTTGCTCAGAACGACGAGAAGAATCCGGATACGCAGCCCGTTCGTCCGCCACGCATCCCTAGCATAGTGAACACACAACTTTCCCCCTCCGGTTCATCTGTCCGAAAACGCGAAACGCCGGGAATACTTTTCCGGATGTTTCCCCCCTTCACCGGTACCACCTCGTACCGCGTTAGGGCACACCTAGCCTAACGCTTTGTCATGTCATGCATCGTCATGCATTTGTTTGTGTTATAATTATTGTTTCTTCCCCCTCTTCTCTCGCTAGACACCGAGACAGATGTCGCTGCTACCCAGTACGACTACGGTGTTGACGACCCCTCTCTCTTGCCAGAGCAACCAGGCAAGCCCCCCCCCCCTTGATCACCAGATATCGCCTATTCTTCTCTATACTGCTTGCATTAGAGTAGTGTAGCATGTTACTGCTTTTAGTTAATCCTATACTGCTGCATAGCCTGCCCTTGCTACCACTGTTGTTACCTTTACCTGCTATCCTACTGCTTAGTATAGGATGCTAGTGTTCCATCAGTGGCCCTACACTCTTGTCCGTCTGCCATGCTATACTACTGGGCCGTGATCACTTCGGGAGGTGATCACGGGCATATACTATATACTTTACACTGTTACATTACCGGTGATACTGTTTGGAGATGGGGGCTGAAGGGGCAGGTGGCTCCATCCAGGTAGTGGTGGGCCTGAGTTCCCGACGGCTCCCGACTGTTACTTTGTGGCGGAGCGGCAGGGCAGGTTGAGACCACCTAGGAGAGAGGTGGGCCTGGCCCTGGTCGACGTTCGCGAATACTTAAACACGCTTAACGAGATCTTGGTATTTGATCTGAGTCTGGCCACTGGCTTATACGCACTAACCATCTACGCGGGGACAGTTATGGGCACTCGACGTCGTGGTATCAGCCGAAGCCTTCGTGACGTCAGCGACTGAGTGGCGCGCGCCGGATTGGACCGTAAGCCTGCTCTTGTATTAAGGGGGCTAGTTCTGCTTCCAGCCGCGTTCGTAATGTGCAGGTGTGCAAAGGGCGATGGGGCCAGACCCCTGCGCCATAGGAATTAGACCGGCGTGCTGACCTCTCTGTTGTGTCTAGGTAGGGCTGCGACGTGTTGATCTTCCGAGGCCAGGCATGACCCAGGAAAGTGTGTCCGACCAAATGGGATCGAGCGTGTTGGGTTATGTGGTGCACCCCTGCAGGGAAGTTAATCTATTCGAATAGCCGTGATCTTCGGTAACAGGACGACTTGGAGTTGTACCTTGACCTTATGACAACTAGAACCGGATACTTAATAAAATACACCCTTCAAAGTGCCAGATACAGCCGGTGGTCGCTCTCTCACAGGGCGACGAGGGGAGGATCATCGGTTAGGATTATGCTATGCGATGCTACTTGGAGGACTTCAGTCTACTCTCTTCTACATGCTGCAAGACGGAGGCTGCCAGAAGCGTAGTCTTCGACATGACTAGCTATCCCCCTCTTATTCCGGCATTCTGCAGTTTAGTCCTCATATGATACCCTTATTCCATTTGATACCAATGCATACATATGTAATGTAGCTCCTTGCTTGCGAGTACTTTGGATGAGTACTCACGGTTGCTTTGCTCCCTCTTTTCCCACTTTCTATACCCGATTGCTGCGAACAGACGTTGGAGTCCAGGAGCCAGACGCCACCATTGATGATGACTCCTACTACTCGGGAGGTGCCTACTACTACGTGCAGCCCGCTGACGACGACCAGGAGTAGTTTAGGAGGACCCCAGGCAGGAGGCATGCGCCTCTTTCGATTTGTATCCCGGTTTGTGCTAGCCTTCTTAAGGCAAACTTGTTTAACTTATGTCTGTACTCAGATATTGTTGCTTCCGCTGATTCGTCTATGATCGAGCTCTTGTATTCGAGCCTTCGAGGCCCCTGGCTTGTAATATGATGCTTGTATGACTTATTTTATTTGTAGAGTTGTGTTGTGATATCTTCTCGTGAGTCCCTGATCTTGATCGTACACGTTTGCGTGTAAGATTAGTGTACGATTAAATCGGGGGCGTCACATGCGGTGCGACCGTCTTGCTGCATGGACGGATGCTGAGACGATGCTTGCTGCTCGTCCCCCGCCGGGCTGGTGGCGGCGTTGACGGCAGGTGACGGGGAACGGTGAGGACGCCCGCCGACAGGAGCCGTCTGGGCGACGCGAGAAGCGAGAGCGGCCCGGCGCTCGGCGCGGGCCCGACGAGCGTCGGACATGGGTGCGATGGTCGGAGGAGAACGGGGCGGTGGAAGACGAATTGCGGCGCACCGCTACCTGGCGCGCCAAATGGAGGATTTCGGGTTCCGACAGACCCTTGAGGTTCGAACACTGGGGTGCGCGCGGAGATTTCACTTCCTACCTACCTGCACCCCTCCGCCTCGCTAAGATCTAACCTATGGAAAGAACAACAAAAGGGACACATGGTTTATACTGGTTCGGGCCACCATTGTGGTGTAATACCCTACTCCAGTGTGTGGCGTGGTGGATTGCCTCTTGGGCTGATGATGATGAATGATACAAGGAAGAACAGCCTCGCGAGGGTCTGTTCTTGGCTGGGGTGATGAACTGCTGGGAGGAGTTCAGCCACCCTTCTCTCTCTTTCTCTCTCTCTCCGATCGAACCCCTCCCAACCCGTTTTCCTGGGGGGATGGCTAGTCCTATTTATAGAGGCCCTGGTCCTCTTCCCAAGTATCGAGCGGGAAGGGAGCCAACAATGGCGGGCTAATTTGAAGCGGGACAGCTAGTACTAACTACCCTGACAAAAGTAGTCTTTGCCTGCACAAAGCTCTGGATTTGACGCCGTCCTGGGCTCCATGATGACCTCCATCTTGCAGTCTTCCTGGTCTTGGTCTTATTGCACCGAAATGGCAACCTTTGCCTGATGCCTCGGTACTCCGGCTGCGCTTGCCCCCTTTGCACCAAAGAGGAAAGAAGGACACTGCGCGGGCTGGCACCCGCCTGGCGCCCTTGGTCGTCATGGCTTGCATCACGGGCACCTCGTGAGGTACCCCGCCTTGATCTCTCCGCCTCCTCGCGAGCCAGCCTGATGAGGCCGTGCCTGAGGAAGCTCCGTGTCGTCCGCCCCGCGAGGCTTGGCCTCTCGCGAGGGTCTTGGGTCTGTGTTGATGAAGATGGGCCGTGCTGGGCCCCCTTTGAACCACGCCGCAAGCCGCAGGCAGGCAAGTTTGGGGACCCCCGTTCCTAGAATGCCGACAACAAATAAAGAGATGGTTTAAATAATAGTAGAATGGTATGCCATTTTTCATAGTTAAGACATTGCAGAATATGACATTGTGCTGTAGGGGGTAGGTTCACCATACCACTGGATTACAGATGAAGAACATAAGCATACATGCAGTGCAAAAGAAGATCACTTGCTCTGTATAGTTTAACTTACATGGTATGAAGAAGGAACTTGGTTGTACAACTGAAAACTTAAATTGAGAAAGGACGAACTTTTGTTTATGAACTACATATAATAAACTTTAAACAAGCAATTTGATGCAAACACCAAAAATAAACAGCTGTTGCAGTCTTGCCTAACCAAATATATACAACAAAGTTTGAAGGCTTGAGATGGACAAACTTACATTATTGGTGAAGACAGGCTCTATAAAGGCCTTGTCCATGCTGATGGGGGGGGGGCAATTCAAGAAGTTTACCACATAATCTTCTTCAAAAGCATTGCCTTTATTCTACATTTTGTTAAGAGTAAATATAGATGTGATAATATACGAAAAAATGGAGAATATTTAAGATAAGATGAAGAGTGATGCTACATAACCAAGTAGCTATAAAAGTAAGTGCAGCGATACAGGCAAAAGGTATAGCCAAGAGCAATGCACAGCTAAACTTCTTCAGTACCAACCATATGGTAAGAGTAAATATAGATCTGATGTGTAGAAAATAGAGGGCAAAGGAAAATAAGCTGCAGAGTGATGGTACATGAACAACTACCTGTCATTATAAGTACACTGATAAAGGACATCATGTACTTACAAGAACAATGCATAGCTAAAAAAACATTGGCATTGGATATATTCTACACTAATGTAACCATTCATACAGATCAGATAATTTGGAGCGAACAATTGATAAGCAAGCTATCATGCATACTGCTGTCACATAATGAACCAGGTATGTATGCAAGTATAGTGATACATGACAACATGTACTAACAAGAGCAAAGCAGCGGGCAGCATATTTGCGATATCCTGTCGTTCTTGTCAAACCGGAATTCTTCTTCGAGCAGATTTCCTGCAAAAAAGATCCGTAAGGCACATGCAGAAAAGTAGAAGTTCAAATTGTCATGTGATTTGATAGACAGTACCTCATCCTGGGAACGAGACCAGTGCATAACAAGGTTTTTCCATTCAATGTCTTCTAAATTTAGCACATGAGACTTCACTGGAAATTCGTTTATAGACTTGCCATCAAAGTGTGATTTCCTCAGGTAACACCGATACTACTGCAATGCTTCCTTGAAAAGCACAAGCAAGCCTTGCTCATCATGACTATCCAGATTGACCCTCGCCTAGTTACAACAATGTAATGTAAATCATTGATGTGTTCAATCAGCAGAAAACAGGAAAATAATAGCCATGAATAATACCACTTACACGTAAGTTGGACAGGAAGATGTGAAAATGGTGTTTGTCTTCACAATAATCTTCCCATGATGGGAATATATGCACGTAGTCCCTAACAACATTGAAATCATTGTCTTTTCAACTGGGAATAAATGGAATGGGGTTCCAATCTGCAGGAATTGGCTGTCTCTGCAGTTGGGATAGGTCTTCGGCCGGTGGACTTGTTGTACTTTTTGCTGGAGTGGGATTTTTCTGTGGTACAGCTGGTGCTATGGCAAATGAAATCGGTATACCTTTTGCTGGAGTGCAGGTCCTGTGTGGTGGGGCTAGTGGTGTGGCCAGTGAAGTATGGGTACAGTCTGTTGGAGTCGGTCCTACGTTTTGTGTCACTGGTTGTTCAGCCAATATAAGTGGGGTGCTGTCTGATTTCTTCGGCACCACCATGTTTTTCAAGGACTTTGCTGGTGCTCCTTCAGGTTTAGCAATCACCCTCTTCCTTTTTGATGTCTGATGCACAAGAACAACATTTGAGTGGAAAAACATGGTATGATGACATATGGAATATGTATTGATAATGGATGGGCATGGCATCTCGACATATATGATGACTAAACTAAGCATATGGCGGTGCAACAAAGTAGAATAAATGCAAGAAAACATATGCAAGATACCCGCAATCAACAAAACATTGCCAAATTAGAACATGCACCTTGATGGGTGAACAGGACAGGCCATCTGCCTTTGACTCCTTGAGGTTAGAATAGTCATTATGATCATATTCTGAACAAGAATCAACAGGTGGGGAGCGTATGAGTTTCATTGCATCCAGAATGGCACTCAATGCCTTGGTGCCAATTTTGTAAGTCATTGCAGTGTTTAGCTTCAAGAGTGGACTGCTGCTAGTGTGACACAAAGCAGCTACACAGATCCTAGTGTAGATATAACGGGAAAACCTTAAGCATCAAAGTAAAATCAGCAAAGTGGAACTTGCTGGAATATATGTGCTAGTATTGCCGGTACAGCTAGAAAGGCTTCAGATACCAGCTCTCTTCAAGTGAAGGTGCGGTACTGTTAATATCAATGTAACTCTCAAAGGCGACACAACTCCCCGCATTTTCTTGCTATTCTTATAGGATTCAAGTGGGCAGGCCACTACAAATCCTATTCCTATGTTTACAAAATCCTACGAATCAAAGAGGCTCAAAGTGTCCATCACAACCGACCGTATAGACCTCTACACTACAAATGTCCCTGCTCATCTTCAGTACAAGGAACATACTGTACTACTATCATACTCCCTCCGTTCCAAAATATAAGGCTTGGTAGAGATTTCCACTATGGATCACATATAGATGTATCCAGGTACATTTTAGAGTGTAGATTCACTCATTTTGCTCCATATGTAGTCCATGGTGGAATCTATACAAAGACTTGTATTTAGGAACGGAGAGAGTACATATTAAAGAAGAACGGAAGAGGAACATGGTAAAGAAGAGCAAGCAGATTTTGGATAATAAAATGTTGGTTACACAGTGCCCACACATATGAACCAGAGCGCATTAAGAATGCAACTCCTAGCTGTCTCTCGACCATTTCAGGCGGTTGGATGAAGATCCTACGTCTCCTAACCCTTCTTCTTCCTCGTCTCTGATTCTTCCCATACAGAACACCGCATGGGCCGCCGGCCGGACCACCGGCCCCCACCGCCTATGTTCCTCCGCCACCCCCACCCCAACCCCCACCCGCGTCGAGTTTTCTTCATTCGGCGAGGCCCCACAACCACCCGAGCCCCTTCGATCGCATCGGCGAACTTCGGCGAGCTCTGAAAAATCGACTGACCCAATTTTGAAATTTAGTCTACTGTGATTTAACTAGTGTGGAATATAAAAGGGGAAAACCATAAGCATTGCGAGTATGGTGTTGAGCGTGCCATGGCGGATCTGAAGGTGCAAACCGGACAAAGGCAACTTCGCAACCAAGACAAGAAATCAGAGTAAACAGTGGCGATCTATTTTCTTGCTGCGATAAATAAGTTGAGCAGATACGAAAGAGTACCGCCTCTGGTGCGGCACCATGTACGCATCTGCTGAGAATTTGACGGTGCTACGGTAGCGATGGCTGTTGGTGACGTGGAAGCAGATCTAGGAGGGTAGACGGTGGCAGCGGGGCGCGGTGGACGAGACGGTCGTAGGAGCGGCGCCGGCAAGGTGGACGACGGCAGGGATGAAGCGAGAGGACGGGATGCAAGGATCCCGGTCCGAAGTCGTGGATGAGAGAGGTCGATCTCTTTTAATGGACGGTGGCAGCGGGGCGCGGTGGACGAGACGGTCGTAGGAGCGGCGCCGGCAAGGTGGACGACGGCAGGGATGAAGCGAGAGGACGGGATGCAAGGATCCCGGTCCGAAGTCGTGGATGAGAGAGGTCGATCTCTTTTAATGGACGGCGGCGTCGGGGTATCAGCTCCGGCATGGTGGAGGAGGACGGCGGTTGATGGGGTGGCGGACGGCGGCGGACGGAGGAGGGTGGGGTGGAGAGTGTGTTTTGGCGCCCACGGAGTACGAATGGGGAAAAGGGAGGTAGAGAGGAAGGGGGGAACCATGTATTCAGGGCGCGCTTGTCTCAAATGCGAGGAAGTTTACAAACTTAGCCCCTGTTTCAAATTTCTACTACATCACAGCAACACTAGTCGGTTGGGGATAGGACGGTAATCTCGCATACACCGAATATTTTCTGACGAGAGTTTGTTTATGGCGACCACCGTGTATGAATATGAATCGGGGAGGGAGTCGATTTCGGCCAAGGACACACTGTGTTTTGGCGCCCACCGTGTATGAATCCGGGTGAGAGGCGGTTACGTCATGTTTGGGTGAAATTACAAACCTACCCCTATCTAAACCTATAGAAATCCAGCATACAGGCTTTGCGTGGCAGGGATAGGCAGTAGTGATTTCCATCTCACAGATTTTGGTTTCGGGCGGTTACTGCGACTTTCCCCGCTTCGTTCAAATTTTGTAGAGTGCACGTTTACCATGCCAACTCAATTTGAATCCCGTTTGTATTCTATTTTTTTCGGGCGGGATCCATTTTCAATTGGAATTACATTCTATATACATCATTTTTATATATACTTTCAAAAGCACAACAAAGAATTCTACTCCTTTATGTGTATAATATGATTTACAAATACAACGATCTCGAAATCTTAAGGTTGAATTCGAAATTTTTTAACCAAATTATGTTCTACTAAAATGTATGGATCAGTAATATCTACATATTAAATAACATAGATGTGCGTGAATTCATATGAGTATGCATGTTTGATAGATCAATTTTGGTTCGAGTATGGATTACATGTATCATCATCTCGAATTCAAATATTTGAATCCCTTTTTTGTTCACTCCTTTCACGCCCATCTCTCTCACATGCATGCTCCTTCAGGTATCTATCACTCTCTTTTCTCCAGCTCACCCGCACGCTCACTTCATGTTGCTCCTATCCTCGCAAACATGGTCTCTTGACGTGTCCCTTGAGAAGTGTCACACTCTCCCTATCATTATAAATTACACGGTTTTCATTATCTCTCACATCTCTACTATTCTCTGGTATCACTCGGTACCTAAGCTTTCTTTTTCACCGCCAAACACACAGTCTCCACTCGTCTTTCACTTTGTCTTTCTCTCTATGGGATTCTCTCACACACCCTATATGTCTCTACATATGACTCATACCACTAAAATTACTCTCTCTATCTCTCCTGTAGACACAACATTTGTTGCGGTCTCCTTTTCGTCTCCATCCCTGACTGACATTATTCATTTGTTTACCGATCAGACAACCCCGACTACCGTCTCCTCTCTCTCTCACACAGACACACACGCACAACTCCTACCACTAAAATGTGAATGGAAAACGAGATTTTGTTATACCCAAACAAAAAAGGACTGGAGGGAGTGATTGCTCTGACACAAACGCGACCTCTCATAGCGTAGGCATTGAACCGGCGCGCCGGCCAAGAGTGCCGCACTCGCTGCAGGCCCGGCTGAGCATGCCTCCTCGCTGCGTGCAACCAGCTTAAGACTGCCCCGCCTGCCTTCATTGAATCCACACGTGTGCCGGCAACACGTCCTTCCGCGAGTCGGCAAGCATTTTAGAACACAAAAAATGAATAAAATATAATTAATTTACGCATGGTCTTGACTTGTTGTGCTCGCACTGGTAGCAGGAACTAGTAGAGGATTTTCTTTATTTATAACTCTCCTCACATTTTTTTGGCTTTGAAGTGAATCATGGTTGTGGACATTATGTATGAGTGTGCAGATATCTGTGAACATGAGTTTGATGTGGAAGTTGAACTTGGAATGTCGGGCTTGCGCGTGAATTATACCATGTCCAATACTTCGTCTGTTATTGTTTGGAAAGTAATTGCTGTTATTACATGACCCGAAAAAAAAACATTTTGTGCCACATCAGTAGATGCACGGACATCACAACATGCATGCTGACTGGATAAACATTTGAACCTAGCTATTATGAAGGAAATTTTGTATTGACAACAGTTTTAGATAGCAGGAGACGTCTAGCCTGCTCTGCCTCTGCTAGCTTATTTCTGGCTTCTTCCATCTCTTCTTTGGCTTGGGTGAAGAGAGAATCTGATTGCTCTTTTCACTTCTTCAGGAACTCAACTACATTCTCAAGGGTTGCTGCACGCTTTCTTTCAGCCTTTACTAATGCCACGAGGACACGAACAACTAACGACTCCACCTGGCTTGTGTGTAATCCAGCATCATCTGGGAATTTGCACCTTGTGTCTAATCCATCATCATTAGGGAACTGGCACCTTGTGTGTAATCCAGCCTCATTTTGGAAACATGATCTCGAGGTTGACCATACTTCCCTCCTCGCAGGAACTGCGTCCTAACATGAAGTTACTTCTTTTTTAGATCAATACTCAGAGCAACCTAGATCCATTTAGTAGAAGCCAGATAAACAGAACTCAGAGAAGTGAATTCAAAAGGAATAAATAAATAAATAAAAGACTACAAGGTGAGAACACCCACTTCCTACATCAAGCTAAAAATGAAAGCATTAGGACGATTAAGACTCTTCTTATTACACATCGAAGAACACCACGCTTAAGAGAAACAGAAACTACAACTTATACACATCGAAGAACACGAGGCTACACGAAAGTAATTGAAAGGGTGTTACTTACCAAAGCTCGTTTTACAGGTTTGGTGCAGCTCCTCTTTAACTTGCCACGCTCCTTGAAGATGTCCCGAATATCCCGTGTTTGGTCTTCATTGCTCCTCTGCATGTTCGCACTCGTGGTTTTAAAATCTCAACATGGCAAGAAAAATATACTACTAGTAATACTCGCACATCTTGTGGGCAACATTAAAGCACTCGTCTGCCATGTTAGAGCATCTCCAACAAGATAAACTACTCATATAAATGCATCTTGATGCGTGCAACACATGGGTATTTTGCTAGTTCTAAAAACCTTTCCATCATTTGCCACACTACTGGTTGCAGATGAAAAACCTACCCAAGCACAGTGCGATACAGGAGCGATGCACAATTACAAGCTGATATTCTGTTGGACAATGGAGGCTATAACCAATTACTTTTACGGGAACAATAGCACCCAGGAAATTTGAAGTGTAGGTATGAACAAAATTGGAACTGCACATGTACTGCTAAGTGATTCAATACACACATTACCAATCTAGGAGGAGAACGATGGTCGCGGCGGCCTCTGTGAGTCATGGTCGGCAACGGGAGTCAGTTCATTGTCCACGACGGTGGTACTTCTGCGCTTGGCGTCGGCTTCCGGGAAGCAGATCTGAGACCGTGGAAGACGATGCCGAGGAAGAGGCTCCATGTACTACGACGACGGTGGACCGGCTCTAGTGCGGCGTACGAGGTCGTTGATGAGGCAGATGTGCTGCGGTGGACGAGTGCGCCGATGTAAATTGAGGAGCACGAAGGCTGCAGTGCCGTGGAGAAGTCTATTTTGCGGTGGGGATAGAAATTGGGGAGTATTCAGGTGTACTACTCTGGGTGCCGGGGTGGGGTTGGCTAGGTAGGGTGAACCTGAAGTTACGAAAACAGCCCCCTACCAAGCATCATCCGTAGGCCTGTTCCGAAGGCTATGATGGTAACTTCCCACTGCTCGAATCATGGTCGCGGGAGATTTTCCCGCCGACCTCAAAATTTTGTCACACTGGACTCCCCGTGTGGCGTGTTGAGTGATTCGGCTAAGCAACTAGCGAGTAGTAGTAGTATACTCTTCATATTATGTTTGACCGAAGTCAAACTTCCTAAAGTTTGACCAAGTTTATAGAAAATATAAACATTTACCATAACAAATATGTATGATGTGAAAGTACATTCAATAATGAATCTAATGGTATTTATTTGTTATTGTATATGTTAATATTTTTTGTTGTAAGCTTTCTGAGAGTTTACAAAACTTGACTTTGACCAATCCTAATACGCAGACTTAAATAAAAATGGAGGGAGTACACATTTGTTTTCTTAGTTTGTAGTGAACTAATCATTTGTTGAAATCGTGAAATAAATATATTAGGCTATTGACTTCGAATGTAATGGTCTATACAATTCAATAGTTACAATCATTGTCGAATCCCAAGATGTATAGAAGGTCTATAGTACTTCACAACGTGCTCAAACTCACATAATCCCAGTCAAATGAGAATCTAAATGCATTTCATAGTTATTACTTTGTAGGATGCAACAAGAACAACCATAACTCTACATCAGCCATTATAGAAGCAACATTTTGACATATCCCAATGTGTGAATGATACGTGCAGAGAGAGCTTTTAAAGATGGAGCAGATAGGGCGGGAAAGATTGTATGTATGTGGACGAGAGAGTAGGAGACAAACCTAACGAGACAGAGAGAGAGAGAGAGAGAGAGAGAGAGAGAGAGAGAGAGAAAGAGAGAGGAAGAAGTTAGGTCTGTGAGAAAGATGCATACATGTAATATACATGAGATGCGTGTGCATTTGGATTCTGTATACGTGGAAGGAGAAGAGACAACATGTTTGATGAGAGAGTAGGAAAAACATGGACGAGAGGGGAAGGATCTCGTTGGTTGAGGGATTGACAATTTTGTGCGGGGGAGAGAGGGATTGGTAATTTTGTGCAAGAGAGAGAGAGAGAGAGAGAGAGAGAGAGGGAGAGAGAGAGAGAGTGGGGGGAGGAGTTAGTCAGCCGTCGTCCCATCACCCTGCTTCCAAATGACCCCGCATTCTCCAGCGCGGTGTGGTCACCGTCTTCGATCTTCTCGTTGCCCTCTTTGAAGATTGAGGTGTTGTGCATGTTGGGGTGCAAAGAAGCACAAGCGAGAGTGGTCGCCGTATAACCTTGGATGGGGATGAATTGTGTGCTCGGGGGAGTGTGTGTGTGTGTGTGTTGTGCGGCGTGTGTCTCTCTCTGTGTGTGTGTGTCAGATATTGAGAGAAAACAAACCTAAGGAGAGAAATGGGTATTCACGAAGAGATTGTGCGGGCCTTGAGGTGGGCAGGGGCCGGGTGAGGGTGTCAAAATGTGTGTGTTGATGCATGTGTTGCATGCGACCGTGCGAGGGACGGACGAATCGAGAGAGATGGTTGTTGTGTTACGGATGCTCCTCTCTCTGTCTCTCTCTCCCCCTCTCTCTCTCTCTCTCACACACACACACACAAGTAAACTAGAAGACCGTTCTCTCATGTATACACAACGTATCGGCATCTGTCTATGTCTCACTCATGCACGATCATTTGCACATTCACACCTCTCTATGTCTGTATCACACGCACACCGTCTCCACATTGCCCTTCCGCCACAACACACATATGGAAACATACACACGTTCTCTCTTAGTCACACACACAAAATCAGTATTAAAAAAACTAGGGCGCACCTAAAATGTCCAAATCCAAATAAACACGAACATGAGCTAAATTCAAATATATGGAAATATTGCAGCGTCAAGAACTTTCACAGGAAAAAAAGTTGAGTAATATTCGAGGATTGTTTTCACGCACACAAAAAGGTTCGGTGGATGTCCTTCGAGCGCGACATGGTGACGCACCGTTCGATCGACCACGTGTCCGCGGTTCATGCGCTTGTACAGGATTCCGTATCGTGGCCGTGGTACTAAGGCTGGTCACAATGGGCAAGAACATAAGCTAGTAACTAATAAAAGCGCTGCCTAAGTCTAATGTTTACGTGTACTAGTACGATTTTCTTTTAAGTTTGACCAACCTTATATATAAAACTAAAGTAAGCTCCCACACGCGCACTCATCAATATGCCGCCGCGCCGTTGCGCATGCCGGCGCCCGCCTGCTCCGGCCAACAATTTGTCGCCCATCATCGCCGTGTCGCCGCCATCCCTGTGCCATGAAGCCAAAGGCTCGCCCACTCACGTCGTCTGCAGTCCCTCCTCGCGATGCCGCAGCGCTGCCAAGCACGCGAGCAGCTGGTGGAGCCGCGTCTATGCACGCAGCATACAAAGAGGAGGACGAGCGCGTGCTCCAGCACGCCGACGAGGAGGAACTAGCGTGTCATTGTCGTCTCTGCCCGCGCGGAGGAGGCGCGCATGGTGGCTGTCGCGGCGGAAGCCGGTCGCGCGCGCGTCGAGCCTGCAAACCGGGTGCGGACGCAGAATCTACCTTCGAGACCTTGAATGCCACGTGGATCCTGCAATTTGAAGGAGCAATTTGGGTCAGTCGACTCATGTGAGCCGTTTGATGCAACATGGATGGCTAGAAGGGCTTCTTCCACCTCTTCTGCCGTCTTCTTCCTTCGCTCCGTCGAACTTCTTTCACGAATCGACTGACCCAAATTATACTACTAGTATGAACGTATTAAGTACAGCAGGAACACGAAGATACAAGCAGTAGTACCAACTGCAAGAAGAACAGTAGTAAGACATAGTACTAGTACTACTGTACGTACTAAAGAGTGCAAATAACGAGAAAGAACATAAACATAGTTCTGCTAGGGCCTCAGCACAACACACCCTTGAAAATAAACTAATAAGCAACTAGTCCACTTGACACTGCAGCAGAACCAGCATGAGCGACGGCACTGCCACCTACTTGGAGTCCGAGTCCACGTCCACGTCCTCGACTTCGTCCTCGTCCCTCTTCCTCTTCCTCTTCGCCGACGCTTCTTTGCTTGAACCGGACACTGGGGTCTGCTTCTTCATCCAACCCTTGTAGATATTTAAACAAAGGTAGGCATCCATTGCTGCATACAGGATGTGATCTTCATCTAATGTCTTTGACTCCCATGCATGATGAAACTCGTGATGAGGTTTCTTCAGTTTAGCATACGAAGGATCAATCATGGCTGCTGCCAGGGTCAACATTGAAGGTTGAGAGGAGGACACCAGGCTTGCCTTCTGGAGATCGAAGGGCTGGCCTACAACGAGACCTATCCGACGCAGGACGTCACTGTCGTTCTTATAGCCTACAGTAACGAATTTCACTCTTTTGTCCTTGAGGAAGTTCTTAAAATCCTGGCACTCAACGTCGGCATGGCATATGTGGTAGACCAAGCAAACATTATGTACGCAAACCTGGATCACGGTGGGCTTCTACCTCTCTTCGTCCTTTAGATCCTTCTCTCGTCCCAGGACTGTGGTGTACTCAACATCTAGCCCAGCGACCCACTCATCCGTTGAACTGTTGAACATGCATAGGAAGCGAGCAAGCCATGCTTTCACCGTCTCGGATCCACGTGTGTAGATGATGATGAACTTATTACCGGTGATGGCTCTAACCTGGTAATCAGCAGCGACCATGGAGATTTGAGAGGCCATGGATTTTGTAGGAGGGTTAGGAGAAGTTGAACTGTTGTACCCTGCAAAAAAAACCTGGGAGCAAACTAATGTGAAAGGACGGGATGACTGGGAGCGAACTGTTGTAAGGCAGAAGATGGGGACGAGTAGGGCGTGCGAATGGCGTGGGGTTGCTGGCTTGCCCGATGGATAAACGGCTGCAAGCCCCCAAAGAGTTCTCGAGAACTATGTGGGGCCCACTAGATGTCATGTCTACTAGACCCATATCGTAGGCCTGACGGTATAGCTTCTGCCTGTTCGCACGCCATGCTAGCGCGTGGATGTAACTTCACTTAATTCTGTCAAACGTCGCGCCTCCCATGACCTTCACCTCCCTCGCACGGTCGTGCCCTTTGAGACTTCGACCGGCTATAAATGAGCAATTTTTTTGCCTTTTTTTAGACAAGCAATTTTTTTGCCTACTCCGCATGCATGATACTCCCTCTGGTCCTTTTTACTCCCATCAACCGTTTGCAAAGTGTTTGACCAAATTTATACTTTTTTTTGAACACCACCTTGTATTAATTAACCAGCCACACCAGTACACTCACTCGATACAATATTCACCACACAGGGCGGTACGCTATTTACAAGAATACCATCTAATCTATTGTCAAAGCTATACTTAGCGATTAATTGTGCCACCTTATTGGCCGAACGGCTAATCTTTGACAATTGAAGATTGTTGATCAACTTCGAGATGCTCAACGCTTTCATCTTCAGGTCACGCATAGCAGACCTGTCAACGCTTTGACAAGCATCAATGAAATCCCATGACCAAATTTATACTAAAAATACCAATATCTACAATACTCCCAAAACACTTAGGCGCGGTGCATTAACTTCTTCCTCGTTTCTTGTTTCTTGACATATGAACCAATAGGAGATGTGGGTGTGCATGCTTTTAATGACTTGAGACTACCAAACACGACATGCAGTGGTTAGTTCATTGCATGCAATGCTATTAATTAGCAAATAAACATTAAGATCTCTCGTTTTCCCCTCCTCCTTGGTCACAGTGCACAATCTAAGATGACTTGCTCACCTAGATGGAGGGAGTACTGATTATAATGAGTACTCCCTCCTTCCATCTATATAGGGCCTAATGCGTTTTTCAAGACCGCCTTTGACTATTGATAAAATTAATACTACATGACACGCATAATGTGAAAATTATATCATTGAAAGCTCCTTTCACAAATGAATTTGATGATGTGCTTTGTGTAAGTTGCATGCCATATATTATTACTCTAACATTTGGTCAAAGTTAGCCTCGAAAAATGCATTAGGCCCTATATAGATGGAAGGAGGGAGTATAAGAACTACGTTTTATAATGAGTGTAAAAATATTGATTTGACATTGTGAATGTTGACACATTGTGGAATAGTTTTTGAAGTCTGCAAAAGTACTCAACTAGTGCTGTCGTTCTCCACAAAAAATGTGTTTACCAATGCATGCATGAACTCTAGTTACTCTAACCCCCCCTCTCTTCTTTAATTCTTTGCCACATCAGCATGTTTGCTATTCCCGTGTGCATGATACCAGCTAAGACACCACCATTATGGCCATACTTAATCATTGAATGCAATAATTTAGTGCACCTTGAAATATGAACATGTGTGGGGCGTGTTCGTTTTTAATGACTTGAGACTATACCTAGCCCGGCATGCAAGATGACTTATTATGCACCGTTCCCCATATACCTGCAGGAAGCCCGTTCGTCTCCAAATTTTTTCCTCTCCATGTGTGGAAACAATATGCCTACCAAACTCTCCTTCTCCCTCCGGCGGTCCCACCACTCCACCCCGTGTGAAAAAAATCTGCATGCATGACTCTCCTCCCCCCACGCTCGTCCAATCCGTTGTGACCAGCAATATTCCACCCCTTCGCTCCCCTGTAATTTACTCCAACAAATATGCCCACGTAGATGTTACTTAACTACAGGTGCATTCGGTCACTGACATATGGGCCCAACAGGGGTATGGCCCACATGTCAGTGACGCAACTGGACCGGTAGTTAAGTCAGTGCAGCTCAGTCCATATCTTACGTAGGTGTGCCATTGCTCGCTATAAATACTGCGCCTCCCACGACATCGCTATCTCCTCCCCCTCACGTTCACGTTCATCGCTATCTCCTCACCCTCCCTCTCATGTTGACCACCATGGCATCGCCCCTCCCAAGCCCTAGGAGCCCCTCGCTGCACCGCACGGACGATCACCAATCGCCGTTCCGTTCCTCGCCGCCACTAGTCGAGGAGGACGTGTCGGTGTTCCACTCCTCACCGCTATGCGATGCGTCGCCGTTCCGTTCCTCGCCGCCACTAGTCGAGGAGGACGCATCGGCGTTCCGCTCCTCGCTGTGATGCGTCGAGGTGCACGCGTCGTAATTCCCAATCTCGCCAGCACGCACGCCGGAGGACGCGCCGGCTCCCCGCTACAAGGAGAACGTCGCGCCGCCGGCCGAGCCCCCCAGCCTTGAGGAGCTTTGGAAAGAAATGGATGTCGCCTTGTGGGAGGCTTTGCCTCCAGCAGAGCACGCCAAAATAGAGGCGGAGAAGAAGGCCGAGGAAGAGAAGCGCACCGCGGAACAAGCTGCCTGGGAGGCCTATGTCGCGTCCGAGAGAGTCAGGCAATTGGCTCTCTGGCAGAAGGCTCGTGCGAGGGCCGTGAGGGTGGCAGAGGACGCCCGTGCCGACGCCCTAAGTGCAGTCGGGCCCAAGCGCCTCATCTACGCTTGGCGGTACGTGGACCGCGTGCACGCTTCCAGCGAGGAGGAGTACCTGTTGGCGCCGGATCACCACACCGGTGAGATCGCACTCGCCCGCCGGCAAGCCGCTAATCAGCACCTTGCGAGTTGCAAGGCTGAGGAAGAGGCGTTGTGTTGGCGCGCTGGGAAACGGCCGCGCACCAGGGCACTCGTGGCGCGCCGCAAGCGCTCCTGCGAGCGCCGTGGCTTTTAGGAGGAGTATAATTTTTGTTTCATAAGGCGATCTCATTAGTTTTGGGACGCAAATGATAAATCCCAAATGTTCTGGAATTTTTACCGTCCTTAATTAAGTATGTAAAAGGGAAAGTTTGGAAACCTTGTGTATTCGTACGCATTTTGCAAGTACGTGCATATAGCACAAACTTTACTATATACTATCGCACTACACGTCTCTCTCGATATATGCTTGTAGACTGTGCTACTCCCTCCGTCCAGGTCAATAAGTCATCTTCGGTTGTGCACCATGACCAAGAAGGAGGGAAGACTTATACACCTAGACGGAGGGAGTACTACTATTACTTATGTACATGCAAATGCACGTTTTAACATTACGATGCGGTTTTTGTAAAAGTAGAAAAACAACACTAGTCAAGCTTGTGAAACGATTCAATGCAAAACAAATGCAAAAATGCTCGTTTGATTGTTTACTTTTAGCTTCCTTCTCTGTGGTTATTTCTCTGTCGTACTTTGTACGGAGTATCTCACTGGTTGCAAAGGCATGCAAATTCCCAAACCGCTTCCTACACCCTGTATCTCACTGGTTGCCAGCGTTGACGTTGTCGCCCATGTCGTTGAGGATGAGGTTGCCGAGGTTGGGGAAGAAGTCGTCGTTCACAACTAATCATGTGGACTAGCATAGTAGTAGGATACAGAGTAGAAACATGAATTCTACCACGATTTCGAACAGGAAGGACCGAAACACATACGGTGCAACGGGAGCAGCACCGTTGGCGTTGAGGTTGTCGCTCATGTCCAAACACCACGTAGACACGGTATTTGAGCACGGTTCGTAGTCGTTCCACGCTCGGGCATTGAAGTTTGTAACTATTTTAGATGAGAATATACTACTCCTCCGGTGCTAGTAGTAGAGCAGAGTCCTACTCTACTACTCTACTCAAGCAAGCTAGGGCATAACATTGTAGGGAGTACCAGTACTGTGATCACTCAAGCAAGTTGTCTGGCATCGACATGACCCTACGCTGCTGGTATGTGTCTCATAAGTCAAGCAGCGTGCTATAGTCATCATCACCTATCCACTTCCCGCAACACATATTCGCTTCTCCATCTTTGTCCGCACATAATCTCGTCCAATCTTCCATCCCCGCTAAGGCGCCTCCCCCCCTCGTCCAAAACCCAAGCACTAACAATGGCAGAACCGAGCAGCGTCCGCCGAAAGAGTGGTGGAATTCGCTCCCCACAGAGGTAATCAAGCTCATTGTTTCGCGTGTGGACAATCTCAGTACCATGCCGCTCGCCGCGTGCTCGTCGGGGCTGTACCATTTACTCAAAGCCCTCAGGACGGAGCTTTTTAAGCCAGCTCCTTGCTTGCTCATGCCGCCTGATCTTCAGAAATGGTGTGTCACGCAACATAACGATCGTAGGGTGGCGAGCATCAACCCCCTTGACTGCGATTCAATCCCCGTCAGCCTCAACTACATTAACGGTATGTACTAGGTCGGCATGAACACGTCTTGGATGGTGCTCGTCGACGGTCGCGGCAGCTGGATGCTCGGTGAGGTCTACACCTGGCGACTGACCCCCCTTCCTTCAATTAACACAACACTACTTTGGCACCGCGGCCCAGAATACTCGGAATCTTACAGTAGCCAACATGATACCAAGTTTGATTTGCTCAAGGTTGTAATCCGCCAAGTGCCCACAAGATCTGCGAATTATAAAGACTGCAGGCTAATTGCGTTCTTCAACCGCGGTCTCGCCTATCTGACAGGGCACTGCGGTAAGTGGATAAATCTGCATGTCCATCGCAGGATCATACACCCTCCATGGTTCTCTGATGCCATTGAACACAAGGGCCTCATTTACGCTGTCGACTCCTTCTATGGCTGGACGTATTGCTGGCCTACTCCAGTCATCGCTACAAATGGTTGTTACAACAGTATGTTACTTTCCTATGATATCATGATGGCTTGCTTATATTACTGTCAACATTTGCTGAAAAAATATTCATGCTCATAACATGTTGTTCTTAAGATCGACTAAACCAAGAGCCCTTTTTTATTTGACTCCAACTTGATATGATGTTGTAGGCCACCTGGTGTCCCTACCCTTCATAATCCCATAACCTTTCAAAGAAAAGCGGCATGGCAGTTGCAGGTGGTTCCTGGCTCGATCAGACGACAGCGAAAGATTGATGATTGTTCGCACGTACTGGACGTGTTGTTTCGCGCAATACAATCACAGACACTGCAAGGTCTTTGAGCAGGATCCCAGTTTCTCTGGGCCTTCAAGAATTTTGACTGGAGGCTGGTAAGTAGCCTTGGTACACGCTCTCTGTTTGTCGGACTGAATTATCCGATTAACCAGGAGATAACCGACGGCAAGGATCATGATGGCAACGCGGTTTTGTTCATCAGGCAAAACTGTGTGTACACAACGTACCATGCGTTTCTGCATGCACCATACCCCGATATGTGCCGCCACGCTCTGTAGCCCAAAGTAGGAGAGAGGGTCACAAGTATCAGACTTCGACCTGCTGGCTGGAGTTTCCCCCGTCAGGCACCCATCTGGTTCAAGCCGTCAGCCAATCTCCATAGCTTAATAAATAGTAACGTCTAACTGAGCCAGTTAGTTAGATGCGTACACTTGGTGTAGTAGGATCTTTATTTAGTTTGATGCATACACTTGTTCTTTTTTGGTAGCCCTTTTGTAATGATGGCTGATGTTTAGTTTGGAAGAGAGAGCTGCATCTTCACTCTTCTGGCCTGCTTACTACTTCTGTTGCACCCCCAGCCCTGGTTGCTGCTGCTGTTTTCAATGTATAACCAGTAGTATATTTCGTCTGTTGGTTGAATAAATGTGTTGTTAGAACGACAAACACAATGTTTTGGAAGTCGTTGCACGGTTCGATCCTTTAGTGCCCCATACCGTATGTAGCGCATACTATTTATCATACGGAACACATTTTTTTTGAAACTCGGAACACATTTTCCACTTGTTGATAACATGCAGCCCACTGATGAAGGCCCAATAGAGAAGCCCATAATTAACTGGAAGGGAGGCTCTCACATGAATCCAGCCCAGGTACATGCTCATGGTCCCCTAACCATAAATAAATAAATAAATAAATAAATAAAGCTAAATGCTCATGCACCAGTTCTTTGGGAAAATAGGTAGCCCAGTATTTCTTTTTAAGAATACCCAAGCTAGGCCTATTTGTTTTCTCCGAATTACTGGGCTGCAAATCTTTCAAGACAAGGAGGGATGCATTCCGGCCTGGCTTAAGAGTATGGTCAATGTCTGTTAAAAGTAATATCAAAAGGGGTTGAAAATTCCAAAAAATTTATAGCAAATGGGATATAAGTTTCTTTTTTTGTTTTTGTTCTTCACTGATAACTTATACATATTTAATTGGATTTAACATGACATAGTACTAATTTATTTTTAAATTTGTTTTAGTATGGCTATTAACTTTTGGATTAAGAATATTTCGTTCCCCAGCAAAAAATTGCGAATTTTCAAAATTTCCCACATATTTAGTTAATTTTTTGACCCTGGTACTGACCAGAAAATGTCCAGCAATTCTAAAAATGGAAAACGGGCTGCAATAAATTCCATATGAATTAGAAAATGAGTAAAAATTATAAAAATAATAGCAAATGGGCTGTACACGCCACAGATTTCGAGGCTGACTTGTTTACGCAAGGCTTTGTCAGTGAACACACGATTCTAGCAGTAGTTAGTGTTGGATGTCCATCCAACGGCCGACGTGCTTCTTCAATCTCTAATCTTCCTGCTCCAGCCGCCTAAACTAGCGCCGGCGGGACTGCCTGCTCCCTCCTCTTATGGCCCGCTGTGATGCCGCACATGCTTCCCCGGCCGACCCTACTCCCTCCGCTGGCCTGGCCGCATGCAATCAACTCCCTCTTTATTACGCGAAAAAAATGATTCCTCCCGCTGACATCTGGGGCGCACCGGTAGGGAGGCTGACCTGTGGGCCTACTAAGTAGACCCGTACGCAGGGCTTGTCAACTTAGTCAACAAACGATTCTAGTAGTAGTAACCATTGGATTTGAATCGAATGGTCCTGCTGTTTCTACAATCGCTGCTCTTCTTGCACCAGCCGCCCAAACCAGCGCCGGGGAGACCGCCTGCTCCTGCCTCCAGTGGCCGGCTGTGCTGCCAATGAGGCCTCATCGCCCCCTACTACTGCCACCTCTAGCCAGACCCTGCAGCGACGACAGCCTCACACCGCAGCCGAACCAGTGAACCCTCGTACTCCTCTCCGCGTGGGCATCCACTGCCGCGTCTTCCCTGGCTCCGCGTCGTCCCCTTCCTAGGCCTCGCCGTCGTCCACCGCCTTGGTGCTCTCGACGCGGCGTGGTCAACGTGGTCAACGGCATTCCATCGGAAGAGTACTGTACATGGAGAGGCTAACAGCTGGGTCCACGGCCATAGCCCAGTTTTTTTTTGTGATTTGCCAAGTAAGTCGCTTTGTCAGGCCTGTTGGGCTGCAAATCTTTCAAGACGAGGAGAGCTTTCATTCGGCTGGCCGAGAAAATGTCCCATCAGTAATGAGAAATGGGTTGTACATTTTTAATACACATCAAACCGGCAATTCGTTTCAAATATCTTTTTTTCATTTCGAGATTTGAAATTACATTAATTTTTATGCGTGGAGAATTTGTTGGATTCTATATTGATATACATTTATTTTTAAAATCAGTTTGAATGTGAGTCAAAATTTTGGGATTAAAAACAGTTCGGACTGCACCGAAATATGCAAAATTTCGTATAATTTTTTAACCGTGGCCACAATATGGGCTGTAATGCTAACAAAAAGAATATGGGCTCCAAAAAACCTTAATAATTAGCAAATGGGATGTAAATTATTAGAAATAATGGCAGATGGGATGTACGCTGTTTTCCACAGATTTGAGGCTTTCCTAAAAAAAGGTTGACGCACAAGCAGTGACTGTTGGATGGCCATCCAACGGCCGTTGTGCTTCTTCATTCTCTGCTCTTCCTGCTCCAGCCGCTCAAATAGGCGCCGGTGGGACTGCCTGCTCCCTCCTCCCCGCGGCCGGCTCTGCTACCGCGCAGGCCTCACCGCCCCACCGTACTCCCATCGCTGGCCTAGCCATCCCTCTACTCACCCACACTTGCTGTTATTCTCCGGCGACGGCAGACGAACTAGTAAAGCCTCGTATAGTCGTACTCCCCTCCGCGTGGGAAACAACTGCCGAGCCTTCCCTTCCTCCGTGTTGTTCCCTTCTTAGGCCTCGCCGTCGTCCACCGCCCTGGTGCTCTCGGCGCGGCCTGGTCAACGTGGTCAACGACCGACATGCATCTGAATTGGACTTTACGTGGAGAGGCCGACAGCTGGGTCCACGACCGCACGCAAGGAAATGCCTCCTTATTACGTGCAAAATAATGATTCCTCCACCTGACATCAGGGACCCACCGAAAGGGCCTTTGTATTTCACGAAAAAATGTTACCGCCACTAACAGCTCGGACCCACCAGCTATATCTTGGCATGCAAGGAAGTGCCTCCTTATTACGCACAAAAAAGTGAATACTCCCCCTGTTAGCTAGGACCCAGTATAGTGGCAGGCTGACTTGTGGGCCTACTAAGTTGACGGGGATGGAGGGCTTTGTTAACTTAGTCAATATGCACGATTCGAGCTCCAGTGACTGTACGATGTCCATCCAACGGCCGTAGTGCTTCTTCAACCTCTGGTCTTCTTGCTCCAGCCGCCCAAACCAGCGCCGGTCGTGCCTCGTGCTCCTGCCTCCCATGGCCGGCTGCGATGTGGCGGAGGCCTCACCGCCCCCTACTACTCCCACCGCTGGCCAGGCCATCCCTCTACTCACCCACACCCCCTGTTATTCTGCGGCGACGGCAGCCTCACACCGCAGCGAACCAGTGAACCCTCGTACTCCTCTATGCGTGGGCATCCACTGCCGCGTCTTCCCCGGCTCCGCGTCGTCCCCTTCCTAGGCCTCGCTGTCGTCCACCGCCCTGGTGCTCTCGGCGCGGCGTGGTCAATGTGGTCAAGGAACGGCTTCCATCGGACGTGGACTGTACGTGGAGAGGCTGACAGCTGGGTCCACGGCCACAACAAGGAAGTGCCTCCTTATTACGTGCAAAATAATTATTCCTCCACCTGATAGCGGGACCCACCGGACTAGCCATCGTATTTCGCCCCCTGACTGCTGGGACCCACCAGGTACATCTTCGCACGCAAGGAAGTGCTTGACAGTCGGGACCCACCTGGTGGAAGCGTATGTAGCGTTGTCATTCTGGTTGCGAACATGTACGTACATATATATTGGTCAATGTAGAGGCGCGCACGTGTCGTAGTAGAGGCGGCCAGGGTGCAAGAAAGAAAATACGGCCACATATGTGTATATACGGGCGGGGTCTCGAACGCCTACTCGCGCATATGTACGGCCAGGGCTCGTGTACATGGCTGGGGCGGAACGGAGAAACATCGTCGTCGTTGTGTTCATGGGAAGGCAACAGAATGTGTCGTGTTCATGGGGAGGCAACGGAATGCGTCGTGTTCATGGGGAGGCAACGGAACGCATGGGAGCCAACCGGCTGGGTCGGAACAGAATGCGTGGTCGTGTTCATCGGGAGGGCTTGGATGGAACATGCGATGGAAATGAGGCCTGGCGTACCACAAAATGGAGGAAATGGCCTTGTCTTCGACCGGCCATGTTCGAAACGGGATCCTGTTCATCGGGAGGGGTCTAGCATACCGCAAACGGAGGAAACGGACCTCCTACGGTCGAAACGGGGGTCCTGTTGATCGGTAGGGGTGTGGCATACCACAAAACGGACGAAACAGACTTGTGTTGGAGCGCTACGGTCGAAACGGGGGTCCTGTTCATCGGGAGGGGTGTGGCGTACCGCAAAACGGGACTCCATGGGATACTGTTCATCTCCACCGTCAACCCCCTCCAGCCTCCACAAGCCACTATTCATCCACCATCGACCTCCTCCAGCCTCCACCTGCGACTATTCATCCACGGGCTCCTGTTCATCCAGCCTCCACCGCGCGCTACTCCATCGGCTACTGTTGAACCAGCCCTCTCCATGGGCTCCTGTTCAACCACCCCTCCACGGGCTACTGTTCATCCTTCCCTCCACCGTCTACTGTTCATCCTGCCCTCCACGGGGTGGTCCTATTCATCCAGCCCTCCATGGGGTCCTGTTCATCCAGCCCCAACCGGCTCGATCGATCGGGGTCCTGTTCATCCAGAGGCAACACCACAAGGTCCTGTTCATCCACCCCCACCGGGAACTGTTCATCCAAACCCCCCCTTGCAACACTCACTGTTCATCCAGAGGCAGCATTGATTGGCTTTAGTTAGCAGCAGTAGCGAAGGAATCGCTCGATCAGGTTCAGTTAACAGCCATCGATCGATCGCTCGGGTTCAGTAACGCGTAGCCTGCAGTGCAATCACTCGGGTTCAGTTAGAGCCAACACCTCCCACACACGCACATACATGTACGAGAGAAACTCGCATCGCTCGGCCCCCGACCTCCCACCGTAAACGGGAACTCCCCGAAATTTTCCTCGCCCTCGGTTCTACCACGGTTTTTTCCGTCATGGACGGCCCAAAGAATGTCATGCAACTGCGTCTCCGGCCCGCCCAGGACGAAAAGCCCATTTTTGTCATGATTTTTTGTCATAGAAGTAGGAGCCCACCACATCTATGATGATACCGGGGTTTGTCACAATTATCGTCATAGAAGTGTCATATGTATGACGGATTTTTTTTTCGTTCGGCCCAAAATGTCACGGATGTGTCTTTTTTTGTAGTGCTTCCTGCGCATCCAACCCCACTTTGGGCTGTGGCTCAAAGTCTTCAATGTGAAGCTGAAGGTGGTGGATGGCTAGCACGCGGAGTGCGGAGGAGCCATGGTGAGTAAGCTGTCCAATGTCTCCTGGACGAAAGGCACTTTCGTGGAGACTGTCAAGGAATGGCAGAAACAATGGTTCTACATTACCAAATCCCGTGGCACCAACTGGGCCACAGCTGCCGAATTCAACTCCAGTGCTCCAATGCGGCTCACCTCCTGGGTCGAGAAGAGCCCGAACTGGTTTTCGCCAAATGAGCTGATAGCGCTGCAGATGCGCGTTCAGAGCATGGTGGACAAGGATGTCAAACTCGTCGATATAATCCAGGTGATGCTAGTTTGCCGGATTCTCCCGTGCCAAAGCCAAGCCTCTTGCTATGGAAGTTCAATCCGAAGAAGCACCATACCCTGAAGAGGCTCTTCGAGACCACTCACGAAGATGCCTGGAAGTTGCTCTTCAAGGACAACGAGATACCGCTAGCCACGGATTCGAACCATGGGCATGATATTAACCACCCCGCCAGCGAGGTAAGTTTTTAACACGCCCTCTACTTATTTGTTTCAAGGAGGATATCTGAAGTTTTACTGTCATTGTTTCTTCAGGAATAGATGGAGAGGGCGAAGAAGATCTAGTGCTCGGCTGCGCTGTCTGAAGAACCAGTCATTTCGCGTTTAGCGAAGGTGCTGGTGCCGGTGCCCTATACGGTGCCGGCGAAGAAGGATATGGGGAAGGCCAAGGGGGTTCAGAGTGGCCCCCGCCGAAGGGCACTTCGGACGCAACGTCCGCAGACAAGACCCATTCCTCCGTCACTGAAGACGACGATGATGAAGAGGAGGAGGAGTAGGAGGAGGAGGGTGACTCTCCCCCTGATGGGGGGAGAAAGAAGAGGGCGGCCTCCATAATTCTGGAGGTGGAGGCACCAAAGAAGGGGAGAGGCCCGCTCGCGGGCAGCTCCGCATGGGACGTTGACAGTTGTCCGGAGCAACGCCCCCGCACTAGGCCTTGGGCCGCATCGTAAGTGCTGAGACTCGTATATGCCCATAGATCTAACCTCTCCTCTTTGTTGTATTGACATGTTTAGTTATGCTATTGCAATCCGGCCCACGGCAGCTCCCAGCGATCCTCATCAAGAGGCTCGTTGGACTCAAAGGAGACGGCCAGCGAGACACCGCCGGCCGCTTACTCTCCCAAGGCCAAGGGAGATGACGAGGTGCTCTCCTAACGGACCTTCTCAGGCCGGGGAGAGGCTCAGGAGGCGCCAGAAGGCGAAGCCTCCGTCGCCGAACACCAGGCAAAGCCAATCCCCATGGAGACCGGGGGTGAGGGCCGTATTCAGTTCGGCCCTCAACCGGACTCGATTCTGGAGACCGATACAGCTCCGAAATCCGGCACGCAACCTCCTTCAAAAGAAGGGGGTATGCCTATTCCATCGGTGACCCCTATCCAACCAGGGGCACTAGATAATCTGCTGGAAGCGCTGCGAGGCGCTTCCATTGTGGATGAGCACTGTGTTCTTATGGGCATGGTGATTGAAAGGGTTCAGTCCGCCAAGAGCGGACTAACCGAAGCCTACATCAGCCCGCTGAGAGGTTTTGAGGTAAGCAACACAAAAAAGAGAAAATCCCAATATAGACAGTAGCCCCTAAGACACTTTCTGGTGTCCGAAAAGAAGAAACCGGACAGAGGATCAATCCCTTATGCCAGGAAACTAACTAAACTTGTCTGAAATGGATATGCAGGCGTCGCTGTTGGCCGCAGTCTCACATACTGCCGAAGTCTCCGGACTGAAGCAGAGACTGGAGCAGGCCGAGGAGGAGCTTGGCCAGGTGAGGAGGCAGCTCTAAGAAAAACAAGGTATGTGATAACCCGTTTTATGTTAAAAAGGTAAAATGGTATGCATTGGCTGAAGTGTTAAGATATATATAGAAGCGATGACCGAGGTCGAGGCCCTGAAGAAGGCCCTGGCCGAAGCCGAGGGGAAAGCTGTCGAGGAGCAGGCCCCTCGCAAGAAGCTAAAGGCCCGGCTGAACGAGGTCCAGCAAGAGCTCCAGGACGCGGTGAAGAAGTACGAGACCCTGGAGGGCAATGTTTTGGCTTGAGAGACCGAACTCTCCAAGGCTCGTCAAAGCGCGGAAGCAGCCCGGGTTGAAGCCCAATGTGCCCTCCAGGAGATCCAAGAGGCCAGGAAGATCATGGTGGGTAAAGCGTTTAGTATGCAAAGTAAGTATTTAAAGAAGAAGTATTTCTTACTAACCCGGATTTGAAGTTCTCCAGGAGCCTTCGCAGATCTGCCGCGCAGTGTGTCCGGCGCCGCGGAGTCCTTCTGAGCCAAAGAAGGGAGCTCCACAGAGAAATTGTTCTGGTCGCAGTATCTTGCGCCAGAGCATCCCTAGCCCTTCACCGATCGGCTGAAACAGCTGGTGGATTTGCATAGGGTGGCCGAACTAGCCATGAAGGATTTGATAATCCGGCTATGGCCAGCCGATGCTATGCCCGACAGCTACTTCAGACTCGTGAAGCGGCTGGTTAGCGCCTTTCCTCGGCTGGATGTCATCAAGCGGTCGGCCTGTATTGAACGTGCGCGCATGGCCTTCGTCCATTGCAAGATGTGGTGATGGACGCCGTCGAGCTGACCAGGGGGCCGCCAGAGAGCAAGGAGCACCGTACACCCAAGCGTTATTTTGCGGATGTCCTAGAGGGGTCTCACATTGTAGCAACACCGTGTGGGCAAGACATTATTTTTGAATGAATACATTCATGTTGTCTTTGCCTTGTATGATGAAACAAAGTCATTTTGTAATATAATGCTTGTTATGTTTTAATTTTTTCCTCCTGTGCGGCCGTGTTATATGAAATCCGAGGGTTGGCCAGTCGTCGGCTTCTGCCACGATGTAGGTAGTATGGAGGTGTTCGGGATGGAGTCAAAACAATCTTGATCCAATTATATGGTCCTTGAAGGAGTTGTTTAGCACAACGAACTAGGCAATCAGACTATGCGGCTTGAACGCCCTCACTTAGCCATAGGAGTTTTATAATAAAACATGGGCACAACCCCTAGTATCCGAACCAGAGTGCTATGAGCGTCTGATCGAGAAGTACCAATCCTTCGCGTAATGCAAGAGAAATCTCCAACGATTTGCTACCTCCGAACAGCTGACCGACTCTCGCCGCATCATGATAGTCAGTTTTCGGCTTTCTCTACTGAGGTGCTCCTTTGGATAAACCAAGGCAGAATCGCAGTATTTCTCCCTTTACTACCTTACACGATATAGAGAATGTAAGGTAGCAAGCACAGGAGCCGGGCAACCCAACTATTGACCAAAGACATGATTCGGAGCCAATGCTTATAATGCTAAGTTCGGGGTGCCGAACTATACTTATAAAAAGTGTTTGAACTTTTGTTGCCGTATTGTGGGGTACTATGAAGCCCCTAGCAAATTGAAACGCACCCGAGTGTACAGGTGTTACTTGATAGAATTACCAGAAAGGAAAAGACAAAAGTAAAGAAAAAGAAGAACCAGTGGTAAGCTAGAGCCGTGAAAATTTGGGACGGAAACTGTTTCTATTATAATTTCATTGGTGCATTAAAACGCATTTATACAGGTAGTGCAATAAGCAGAAAGGCTATTTACTATGCCTTCACCAAGAGAGAGCTGCCTATGGGTCCTGAAGAACAGGTAGAGTGATCATTTAATGAAACCACGTGGAGAAGTCCCCCATATGTCTGTGTTTCTTGCCGTCTTGGTGTGTTTGTCCTTCTCCTTCGAGAGGACCCATGATCAGGCCATCGGATGGGGCCTGCAGGATTGAGACCTGAGAGGAAAAAGTAAAAGTGAAAGTATGTGTGTATTCGGTGCCCGCTGAGCCGCACTGTGGATCACAACCTAGCTATGCCTCCGTCAATGCCCATGGAATTTTGAGTGCGTAGTTTTGTACACGCGACATGATTGCCGCCACTTGATCGGGACTAAGACAGAGGCCGGATTGCTAGTCGAGCTCCTGACGAGCCGAGCTGTCCCGCTGTAGGGTAGTTCGGACCATCTTAACGGTGTCCGTGGGCTCGATAGCCGAATTACGGTTCTGCTTGAGAAGGCTGGTCTGTACTTCTGCTGCTAAGGTGGCTGTGTGCTCTTCTGTACGGAGGGAGCATTCCGTATTTCCATTGACCATGATGACGCCGTGTCGACCAGGCATCTGGAGCTTGAGATAAGCATAGTGTGGCACTGCATTGAATCGAGAGAATGCGGTTCGTCTGAGCAGCGCATGATAGCCGCTGCGAAAGGGGACGATGTCGAAGATTAACTCCTCACTTCAAAAATTGTCTGGAGACCCGAAGACGACCTCTAGTGTGATTGATCCTGTACACCGGGCCTCTACGCCTGGTATGACTCCTTTAAAGGTAGTCCTTGTGGGCTTGATCTGTGATGGGTTAATGCCCATTTTGCGCACTGTGTCCTGATAGAGCAGATTGAGGCTGTTACCACCGTCCATGAGGACTCGCATCAGGTGGAATCCATCAATGATTGGGTCTAGGACTAGTGCGGCTGATCCGCCATGCTGGATACTGGTCGGATGATCCCGACGATCAAAAGTGATCGTGCATGATGACTGATACGTCTCCAAACTATCTATAATTTTTGATTGCTCCATGCTATATTATCTACTGTTTTGGACTATATTGGGCTTTATTTTACACTTTTATATTATTTTTGGGACTAACCTATTAACTGGAGGCCCAGCCCAGAATTGCTGTATTTTTGCCTATTTCAGTGTTTCGGATAAACAGAATATCAAACGGAGTCCAAACGGAATAAAATCTTCGGAAACGTGATTTTCTCGCCGAACGTGATCTAGGAGACTTGGACCCTACTGCAAGGGATCAAAGAGGTGGTCACGAGGGTGGGGGTGCGCCCCCCTAGGGCGCGCCCCTACCTCATGGGCCCCTCGGTGCTCCATCGACGTACTCTTTCCTCCTATATATACACATGTACCCCCAAACGATCAGAACAGGAGCCAAAAACCTAATTCCACCGCTGCAACTTTCTGTATCCACGAGATCCCATCTTGGGGCCTGTTTTGGAGATCCGCCGGAAGAGGGCCGTCATCACGGAGGGCTTCTGCATCATCCTAGCCCCTCCGATGAAGTGTGAGTAGTTTACCTCAGACCTTCGGGTCCATAGTTAGTAGATGGATGGCTTCTTCTGTCTCTTTGAATCTCAATACAAAGTTCTCCCCCTCTCTCGTGGAGATCTATTCGATGTAATCTTATTTTTGCGGTGTGTTTGTTGAGACCGATGAATTGTGGGTTTATGATCAAGTCTATCTATGAATAATATTTGAATCTTCTCTGAATTCTTTTATGCATGATTGGTTATCTTTGCAAGTCTCTTCGAATTATCCGTTTGGTTTAGCCAACTAGATAAGTAGTTCTTGCCATGGGAGAAGTGCTTAGCTTTGGGTTTGATCTTGCGGTGTCCTTACCCAGTGACAGAAGGGGCAGCAAGGCACGTATTGTATTGTTGCCATCGAGGATAACAAGATGGGGTTTATTTCATATTGCATGAATTTATCTCTCTACATCATGTCATCTTGCTTAAGGCGTTACTCTATTTTTAACTTAATACTCTAGATGCATGCTGGATAGCGGTCAATGAGTGGAGTAATAGTAGTAGATGCAGAATCGGTTCGATCTACTTGTCATGGACGTGATGCCTATATACCTGATCATGCCTAGATATTCTCATAATTATGCACAATTCTATCAATTGCTCAACAGTAATTTGTTCACCCACCATAGAATACTTATGCTCTTGAGAGAAGCCACTAGTGAAACCTATGGCCCCCGGGTCTATTCTCATCATATCAATCTCCATTACTTTTATATTTTTTTGCTATTTACTTTTCCTTTACTTTTTACTTTGCATCTTTATATCAAAAATACCAAAAATATGCTATCTATCAGATCTCACTCTCGTAAGTGACCGTGAAGGGCTTGACAACCCCTAATCGCATTCGTTGCGAGTAGCTATCGCTTTGTGCAGGTACGAGGGACTTGAGCATGGGCTCCTACTGGATTGATACCTTGGTTCTAAAAAACTGAGGGAAATACTTACGCTACTCTGCTGCATCATCCCTTCCTCTTCGGGGAAAACCAACGCAAGCTCAAGACGTAGCAAGAAGGATTTGTGGCGCCGTTGCCGAGGAGTCTACGCAAAAAGTCATATACCAAGTACCCATCACAATCCCTATCTCCTGCATTAAATTATTTGCCATTTGCCTCTCGTTTTCCTCTCCCCCCAATTCACCCTTGCCGTTTTATTCGCCCTCTCTCTCTATATCCTCCCTCTATGTTTGTCTTTATGTTTGCTCGTGTGTTAGTTTGTTTGCCTGCTTGTCGTTATGTCTGAAACTGGGGAAGTTATCGCCAATTTGGGGAATAACAATATCATGGAAAATTCCATACTCCTGCTAAAGAACCTACCATCTTTCATACAAAAAAATTCCGTGTTGGTAGTGGTAATATTATTGGAAAAGGAGTTATTCAAGATTTCTTTACTTGTGCCGGTGCTTTACCTTCTATGGGTAGTTCTATCCTTCACAGAACTAGTAGTCTTGTGGATGCTATTGCCATGCTTGTAGTTGAACTTGAAAGACAATTCATGCACATGCATCCTTCTATACAAAGGATTTTTCTGGAATTTTCTAATATTGAGCATTCTTCTATTAAGCGTGCCACTACTATCTTTTTGGCTCATGAGTTTAGATTCATAATAAGAGAAGCCAAAGAAATCTGTGCGCATTATAGGGTGGATGCTCGCCGTCCTCCCATAGAGGCTATCCTCTTTGATCAAGAAGAAATAATGCGTTTTCAATCTCTTGATTATGTTGCTTTCAATGAAAATCTTAGAAGAAAGGTTCCTACCAATGTTTTAGTTGATAGAATTTCTGATCTTAATGATGATTTGGCTATTCAAAATAATGAACTAGGATATTCTCTTGAATATAGGGTCACAAAGTTCTATCAAAAGAATGCTTATAATGATGAATTGGTGGTGCATTATGAAGGACCAAAGGAGGAACCTATACCTCCCAAGGTTGATCTTGGGGACTTTTGTCCCGTTAAATTTAATCCTTTTGATTATGTTTGCTTGCCTCAAAGAAAACTTGCTGCCGAACGTAGAGAATATGAAATGAGTTTCACCGATCTATCTTATTACTACGACACAACCTAGATCTATCCTCGCTTTTATGCCTAGCTAGGGGCGTTAAACGATAGCGCTTGTTGGGAGGCAACCCAATTTTATTTTTATTCATTACTGTTTGCTCCTGTTTAGTAATAAATAAATTATTTATCCTATGTTTTGGTTGTGTTTTTTGTGTTTAATTAGTGTTTGTGCCAAGTAGAACCATTGGGAAGACTTGGGGAAAGTCTTGTTGAACTTGCTGTAAAAAACAGAAACTTTAGCGCTCACGAGAACTGCTGTCATTTTTATTTGAAGAGTGATATTTAGTTAATTCTTTTTTAAGATGATTAATAGATAAATTCCTCACGTCCAGAAAATTAGTTTAGAATTTTTGGGGTTCCAGATCTTGCGCTAGCTACAGATTACTACAGACTGTTCTGTTTTTGACAGATTCTGTTTTTCGTGTGTTGTTTGCTTATTTTGATGAATCTATGGCTAGTAAAATAATTTATAATCCATAGAGAAGTTGGAATACAGTAGGTTTAACGCCAATATAAATAAAAAATGAGTTCATTACAGTACCTTGAAGTGGTCTTTTGTTTTCTTTTGCTAATGGAGCTCACGAGTTTTCTATTTTGAGTTTTGTGTTGTGAAGTTTTCAAGTTTTGGGTGAATTCTTTTGATGGATCATGGAACAAGGAGTGGAAAGAGCCTAATCTTTGGGAGGCCCATGGAACCCCCAAGATAATCCAAGGACACCAAAAAGTGAAAGCTTGGGGATGCCCCAGGAAGGCATCCCCTCTTTTGTCCACTTCCATCGGTAATTTACTTGGAGCTATATTTTTTATTCACCAACATGATATGTGTTTTGCTTTGAGCATCTTGTATTATTTGTGTCTTTGTTTGTTAGTATTCCACAATCATCCTTGCTGTATGCACCTTTTGAGAGAGCCATACATGAATTAAAGTTTGATATAATACTCTATGTGCTTCACTTATATCTTTTGAGCTAGATAATTTTGCTCCATGTGCTTCACTTATATCTTTTGAGCTAGATAATTTTGCTCTATGTGCTTCACTTATATCTTTTGAGCTAGATAATTTTGCTCTATGTGATTCACTTATATCTTTTGAGCTAGATAATTTTGCTCTATGTGCTTCACTTATATCTTTTGAGCTAGATAATTTTGCTCTATGTGCTTCACTTAGATCTTTTAGAGCACGGTGGTGGATTCGTTTTAAAGAAACTATTGATCTCTCATGATTCACTTAAATTAATTTGAGAGTATCTTAATAGCATGGTAATTTGCCTAATAATAATATGCTTGGTATTCAAGATTTGTGAAACTTTCTTTTGAGTGTGTTGAATACTAAGAAAAGATTGAAGCATGATAAATGTTTTGAGATATGGAGGTGATAATATTAAAGTCATGCTAGTTGAGTAGTTGTGAATTTAAAGAATACTTGTGTTGAAGTTTGTGATTCCCGTAGCATGCACGTATGGTGAACCGTTATGTGATGAAGTCGGAGCATGATTTATTTATTAATTGTCTTCCTTATGAGTGGCGGTCGGGGACGAGCGATGGTCTTTTCCTACCAATCTATCCCCCTAGGAGCATGCGCGGAATACTTTGCTTTGATAACTTCTAATTTTTTCCAATAAGTATATGAGTTCTTTATGACTAATGTTGAGTCCATGGATTATACGCACTCCCACCCTTCCACCCTTGCTAGACTCTCTAATACCGCGCAACTTTCGCCGGTATCATACACCTACCATATACCTTCCTCAAAATAGCCACCATAACTACCTATTATGGCATTTCCATAACCATTCCGAGATATATTGCCATGCAACTTTCGACCATCTAGTTCGTCATGACACATCCATCATTGTCATATTGCTTAGCATGATCATGCAGTTGACATAGTATTTGTGGCAAAGCCACCGTTCATAATTCTTTCATACTTGTCACTCGTGATTCATTGCATATCCCGGCACACCGCCGGAGGCATTCATGTAGAGTCATACTTTGTTTTAATATCAAGTTGTAATCATTAAGTTGTAAATAAATAGAAATGTGATGATCATCATTCAATAGAGCATTGTACCCAAAAAAAAGCAAGGCCAAAAAAAAGAAGGCCCCAAAAAAATTTAAAAAAGGGGCAATGCTACTATCCTTTTTTTCCACACTTGTACTTCAAAGTAGCACCATGATATAGCGAGTCTCATATATTGTGCTTCAAAGTAGCACCATGTTCTTCATATAGAGAGTCTCATATGTTGTCACTTTCATATACTACTGGGAATTGTACGTTATAGAACTTGGCTTGTATATTCCAATGATGGGCTTCCTCAAATTTCCCTAGGTCTTCGTGAGCAAGCAAGTTGGATGCACACCCACTAGTTTCTTTTGTTGAGCTTTCATACATTTATAGCTCTAGTGCATCTGTTGCATGGCAATCCCTACTCACTCACATTGATATCTATTGATGGGCATCTCCATAGCCCATTGATACGCCTAGTTGATGTGAGACTATCTTCTCCTTTTTGTCTTCTCCACAACCACCATTCTATTCCACCTATAGTGCTATATCCATGGCTCACGCTCATGTATTGTGTGAATATTGAAAAAGTTTTGAAAAAGTTAAGAGTATGAAACAATTGCTTGTCTTGTCATCGGGGTTGTGTATGATTTAAATACTTTGTGTGGGGAAGGTGGAGCATAGCCAGACTATATGATTTTGTAGGGATAACTTTCTTTGGCCATGTTATTTTGAGAAGACATAATTGCTTTGTTAGTATGCTTGAAGTATTATTATTTTCTATGTCAATATAAACTTTTGTCTTGAATCTTTCTAATCTGAATATCCATACCACAATTAAGAAGATTTGCATTGAAATTATGCCAAGTAGCACTCCGCATCAAAAATTCTCTTTTTATCATTTACCTACTCGAGGACGAGCAGGAATTAAGCTTGGGGATGCCTGATACATCTCCAACGTATCTACAATTTTTGATTGCTCCATGCTATATTATCTACTGTTTTGGACTATATTGGGCTTTATTTTCCAGTTTTATATTATTTTTGGGACTAACCTATTAACTGGAGGCCCACCCCAGAATTGCTGTTTTTTGCCTATTTCAGTGTTTCGGATAAACAGAATATCAAACGGAGTCCAAACGAAATAAAATCTTCGGAAACGTGATTTTCTCGCCGAACATGATCCAGGAGACTTGGACCCTACTACAAGGGATCAAAGAGGTGGTCACGAGGGTGGGAGCGCGCCCCCCTAGGGCGCGCCCCCTACCTCGTGGGCCCCTCGGTGCTCCACCGATGTACTCCTTCCTCCTATATATACACACGTACCCCCAAACGATCAGAACAAGAGCCAAAAACCTAATTCCACCGCCGCAACTTTCTGTATCCACGAGATCCCATCTTGGGGCCTGTTCCAGAGCTCCGCCGGAAGAGGGCCGTCATCACAGAGGGCTTCTACATCATCCTAGCCCCTTCGATGAAGTGTGAGTAGTTTACCTCAAACCTTCGGGTCCATAGTTAGTAGCTAGATGTCTTCTTCTCACTCTTTGAATCTCAATACAAAGTTCTCCCCCTCTCTCATGGAGATCTATTCGATGTAATATTCTTTTTGCGGTGTGTTTGTTGAGATCGATGAATTGTGGGTTTATGATCAAGTCTATCTATGAATAATATTTGAATCTTTTCTGAATTCTTTTATGCATGATTGGTTATCTTTCCAAGTCTCTTCGAATTATCTGTTTGGTTTGGCCAACTAGATTGGTAGTTCTTTCCATGGGAGAAGTGCTTAGCTTTGGGTTCGATCTTGCGGTGTCCTTACCCAGTGACAGAAGGGGCAGCAAGGCATGTATTGTATCATTTCCATCGAGGATAACAAGATGGGGTTTATTTCATATTGCATGAATTTATCTTTCTACATCATGTCATCTTGCTTAAGGCGTTACTCTGTTTTTAACTTAATACTCTAGATGCATGCTGGATAGCGGTCGATGAGTGGAGTAATAGTAGTAGACGCAGAATCGGTTCGATCTACTTGTCACGGACGTGATGCCTATATACATGATCATGCCTAGATATTCTCATAATTATGCACAATTCTATCAATTGCTCAACAGTAATTTGTTCACCCACCGTAGAATACTTATGCTCTTGAGAGAAGCCACTAGTGAAACCTATGGCCCCCGGGTCTCATCATATCAATCTCCATTACTTTTATATTGTTTTGCTATTTACTTTGCCTTTACTTTTTTACTTTGCATCTTTATATCAAAAATACCAAAAATATTCTATATATCAGATCTCACTCTCGTAAGTGACGTGAAGGGCTTGACAACCCCTAATCGCGTTGGTTTCGAGTAGCTATCGCTTTGTGCAGGTACGAGGGACTGGAGCATGGGCTCCTACTGGATTGATACCTTGGTTCTCAAAAAATGAGTGAAATACTTACGCTACTCTGCTGCATCATCCCTTCCTCTTCGGGGAAAACCAACGCAAGCTCAAGACATAGCAATGACCATGGATTGAATTTTGGGGCGACTGGATCTGTCGCATAGATGTCCCTGAGTGCGCGCTTGCGCTCCCTCTTGGGGATGTGTGTAGCATATATCATGTTCATTGTTTTGACCTGAGGGGGAAACTTCTTCTTTCCCCCTGCGTTTGGCTGCAGGGGCTCCTCGTGATCGTCCTCGCTCTGTGATCCCTTTTCATTGTTCTCAGCATTTAACTTGCCGGCTTTCTTAAAAACCCAGTAATCTTTGTTGGTATGGTTGGCTGGTTTGTCTGGGGTGCCATGGATTTGGCACGGACGGTCGAGTATGCGGTCCAGGCTGGATGGTCCCTGATTGTTTCTCTTGTACGGCTTCTTCCGCTGGATGGACTTGGAGCCGCCGAATCCGGCGTTTACTGTAGTGTCGTCGGTATTATCACCATTGCTTCGGCGTTTGTGTCTGTTATGTCGCAGCTTGCCGTTCTTGTTTTTGGCCTCGAAGGGGCCTGCGTCGCTGGCCGTATTTTTACTACGAGCCAGCCAGCTATCCTCACCTGCACAAACGCGGGTCATAAGTGCCGTGAGGGCTGCCATAGATTTCGGCTTTTCTTGGCCGAGGTGGCGGGCGAGCCATTCGTCGTAGATGCTATGTTTAAAGGCCGCTAGAGCCTCGGTATCCGGACAGTCGATGATCTGGTTCTTTTTGGTTAGGAACCTAGTCCAAAATTTCCTGGCTGACTCTCCATGTTGTTGGACTATGTGGCTTAAGTCATCGGCATCTGGTGGCCGGACATATGTACCTTGGAAGTTGTCGAGGAAGGCTTCTTCCAAGTCCTCCCATCAGCCGATAGAGTTTTCAAGCAGGCTCTTTAACCAGTGCCAAGCTGGCCCTTTGAGCTTTAGTGGGAGGTATTTGATAGCGTGGAGGTCATCTCCGTGGGCCATGTGGATATGGAGAATAAAATCCTCGATCCATACCGCGTGGTCGGTTGTTCCGTCGTATGATTCAATGTTAACGGTTTTGAACCCTTCGGGGAATTCGTGATCCATTACTTCATCGGTGAAGCAAAGAGGGTGTGCGGCGCCTCTATATCGGGCCGCATCACGACGTAGCTCCGATGGAGTCCGGCTGCGATTGTCGGCTCGGGTGTGACTAGGTTTGTCATGTACGAATAGGTAGCCATCATCATGTGTCAAGGAACGTCCTCGCGATCCGTAAATCGATCGGGTATATCCTGCTCTACTATCCAGGGTCTGCTGGAGGTCGTGTGTATGACCCCGAACTGTTTTGTCTCTATTTTTCGTGGCAGCGGGGCGGGCTGCTATTCGGCTTCAGTTGCCGCTCTATCCCGACCACGAGGTGGTCGGTCCGCCGCACTGTTCCGACCACGTAGTGTTCGGTCAGCCGCATTATGCGAGGGGAGTATGGGCTCCGGCGCCTCTTCATCGAACTGAGGTAGCAACCTTCGCTTTGGGTAACTCTTGGCTGGGCGTCTGAGGCTGTATTCTTCGGCTGCCGGAATTTCAGTCCACCTATCGACGAGCAGATCTTGGTCAGCTTGAAGCTCCTACTGCTTCTTTTTCAGGATCCTTGTGGTGGCTATTAGCTGGCGCTTGAAGCACTCCTGCTCGAGAGGTTCCTCAGGCATGATGAAATCTTTGTTGCCGAGGCTTTCCTCATCCTCAGAGAGCGGATGATAACTACCATCCTCCGAGTCATTGGGCCTAGCCTGTTCGTCGGGGCTGGCTTGGCCGTTTTCTTGCTCCTCCTGTTCAGATGTTACCTCAGCAAGGTCTTCATTGGTTTCGGCATCGTCCGGAGTATTGTCTTCTCTGGTGCCGGTATTGCTGTCCTTTGAACGACGTGACTTAGAGCGGCATCGAGGACGCCGACGTTTTTGCTGTGTCTCAGGAGGTTTATTCTCAACTGGATTTTCTTTGTCATTGTCGTTGGTTGTTTTGGATGTGTCCACCATGTACACATTGTATGAAGAGGTGGCCATCCAGCGTCCAGTGAATGGCAGAATTTGATTTTTCTCCTCATCAGCATCATCGTCAATATGTTGATGTCTTCGGAGTCGTAATCGAGCATGTCGGTTAAATCTTCGACTATGGCTATGAAGTGGGTGGCGGGTGGGAAGCAAGATTCTCCATCATCAGCCCCTAGTTCGAACCAAACATAGTTCGGCTGTGAGTCCCCCGCCAAAGACATGTTCTTTAATGAGCTTAGCACATCGCCCATGGGTGAGTTCCGGAAGATGTCTACAGCACTGAATTCGAAGATCGATAAACGATCGAGTTCGGCATCCGTGGACTCACATGGTTCGGAACTTACACCTAGAGACGAGTCCGGGGTTCCGGTGATACAAATATTGTGTGAGTTTAAGCCCATGCGCGGTTCCAATGCCGGGGAATCCGTGGCCTCCGTGGTGGGGTTGAACCCCCAGTCCTTACATGGCGCCGTATGCTTCGGGTCTAAGGCCAGAGCAGTTACAGGAGCTATCTCGAATCCAGCAAAGATCAAATCTCCATGGATGTCCATGATGTAGTTCAAGCTCCCAAATCTGACCTGATGGCCAGGGCCGTAGCTATCGATCTGCTCTAGATGGCCAAACGAGTTGGCCCGCAGTGCGAAGGCGCCGAACACGAAAATCTGTCCGGGGAGGAAGGTTTCTCCTTGGACAGCATCATTGTTGACGATTGAAGGGGCCATCAAACTTTTTGAGGATGGCACAGTGGAACTCTCAATGAAAGCACCAATGTTGGTGTCAAAACCGGCGGATCTCGGGTAGGGGGTCCCGAACTGTGCGTCTAAGGTTGATGGTAAGAGGATACAGGGGACACGATGTTTACCCAGGTTCGGGCCCTCTCTATGGAGGTAATACCCTACGTCCTGCTTGATTGATCTTAATGAATATAAGTATTACAAGAGTTGATCTACCACGAGATCATAATGGCTAAACCCTAGAGGTCTAGCTTGTATGGCTATGGTAATGAATATATCTCCCTCCTCCGAACTAAGTCCTCCGGTTTATATAGACACAAGGAGGATCTAGGGTTACACAAGGTTGGTTACAAAGAAAGGAATCTACATATTTGGTCGCCAAGCTTGCCTTCCACACCAAGGAGAGTCCCATCTGGACACGAGTGCAGTCTTCGGTCTTCGTGTTCTTCATAGCCCATCAGTCTGGCCCATGGCTAACAGGCCAGACGCCCGAGGAGCCCTTAGTCCAGGACTCCCTCTGGGGGGCTCGCCGCCTCTCTCCGTGCTATCGGGTGCGGGATCTACAACCGGCATCGCCGCTGGTGGGAGCCTCATCTTCTTAGCGTTGGGGCCAGCCGACACCATTTTCCTTGTGGGCGTCGAGCTGAGCTCACGGGTTTGAGCAGAGTAGTGAGAGACGAGCCTAGTGGCAGTTCGGGTGGGGAAGAAGGAGGGCTGGGGTTTTATGCATGTGCGAGGAAGAAGAGGAGCACACGTTTTCTGTATGAGTGAGGAAGAAGGTGAGTGGGGGTTTTCTGTATGAGTGAGCAAGATGGGGAGCGGGGGGAA
>NC_041388.1:319160033-319251238 GCF_002162155.2 Triticum dicoccoides
GTGGGAGAGTCCAGTGAGCTGTAGTAATTGAAGGCGAGGAGGAAGGAGGGTCTTTTTGGGATTGCCCCTCTTGAATAAATATGGGCTTTTCCTCACAAAAAACAAATGGGCTTTAAGATGGTTAGGATTTTGTATGGGCCTAGTCGACTGCCGTATTTCGTACTAGACGGCCTTAACACTGGAGGCAGCCCATTAGAGACACTAATTGAAAGGAAAAAAAGAGACGCCCTCCAGCTTATGGCTCCTCATCCGTAACCTTTTTCAACTTTAAAAAAAGCAGGTCCGCTTGGCATCCTCCAAATTAGAGGATGCGGTACTGCATGCAGACACTCACACTGGTCGTAACGCGACAAAATGAGGGATCAAATAACAGGCCCTCAATATAGATTGTAAAGGTTCACACGCTAGTCAACATTCACATTAAACTAAGCTTCAGAAGATACGGTATGCATACTAGCTAACATTCACAAGAACATAAGTTCAACAAGTTTACGCATCTAATTGATTCACAAGACTATAACCAAGGGAAAGTTGTGAGAAGGTGTAGAAAGAAAACCTGATTGATGCTTCTCTGACCAAAGGGCCTCCGTACGCACGCATTAATTTCCCGGGCATGCTTCTTTCTACTCAATGTTGCATGCACTTTAGGCATGTTGACAACTCTACAGCTATCTTGATGGCTCATCTTACAATTGACGCTGACACATTGCAACAAATAGAGGAGGCAATAGAGATCACTCAACATCAGACCATTGTGTGTAGTTCCACTGGAATCATCTTCATTGTCCTGAATGTTAGGTATGCCAGGTTGTGATGCTGTGGTCAAGGCCAGGGGGTGATGGCTGGAGAGTCAGTAGGAGCTCCTGAGGCGCGATGCCCGGGAGCCGTTGTCAGGACCCCGATCCTAAATCACACTGATCTAGCATGTAGCACTTCATATCACTTTGTGGCCTCACGCACGGTATTCCCACGGGTGCCACCTTACCTGGCCCGGGACCGTTTGCGCCTTTTGGCTCACGTATATGATAGTGTCGCTAGCATCCATATGACAGAGAACCCGGGCCGACATGACTAGTCATGAACCCAAAGTGGCACTAACTTATGGGGACATGCATACATGAAACAACATCGAACATGTCGGTCATCAGCGTGTGAATCCGGGCTGTAGCAACTGGGCTAACAGGACTCCGGGAACCCGGGCTATAGTAGGCTAGCAGGACTCCAGAAGTCACCGTGTGACATTTCCCCGAAGGGACAAACAGAGGAACGAAGTGAATCACATGCCGGCCAGTCTCAGTGTTCCGGAGCAGTAGTACTGGGCTAGCAGGACTCCGGTAAACCGGGCTGTAGCAGACTACCAAGGCTCAGTGGAAGCACTAGACTACATTTCCCCATAAGAGAGGCTACCAAGGATAAACAACTAGGTTGTCGGATCCCACACATACCAAGCATTTCAATCATACACACAATATGCTCGATATGTGCAAATACAACATGGCATCACAACCAGACTCTACGACTCAGAGTAATTATTCATTAGGCTCCGAGGAGCGAGATATTACAAACATGGGTCTCATGACCCATCAATCATAGCATACAAATCAAAGCACATGCGGAAGCTTAACATGTCTGAGTATAGACATCTACAAATGAAAAAGGCGGAGAAGCCTGACTATCTACCAGATCCTGCCGAGGGCACAAGATCGTTGCTGAGGTATCAAGCTAAACGTCGAAGTCCACACAGAACTACTAGCAAGACTGAAGTCTCTCTGCAAAACATAAATTAAGCAAATGTGAGTACATATGTACCCAGCAAGACTTACATCAGAACTAACTACATATGCATCGGTATCAATAAGGGGGGTGGTGGAGTTTAACTGGAGCAAGCCAGCTTTGACTCGGTGGCTATCTTAACTACGACTGCAAGTAACTCTTTTGAGGTGGCGCACACGAGTCCACATATTCACCAATCAATACACCACTATGGATCCGCTCCTATCTACCTACGAGAACGCCATTCATAACACTCACGCTTATCTTGCGCATTTTAGAGTATCAACTTCCACATGTCTATGAACTGTTATAGGCAACCCAGAAGTCCTTTACCGTGGACACGGCTATTCGAATAGATCATTTATAACCCTGCAGGGGTGTACTTCTTCACACATGTTTCCACCACTTAGCGTCTGCACACGACATGTGCTCGACAGCCTACAAGCGAAAGCCGACGAGGGTGTAGACCACGACCTAACTAACCACACAAGTCTCTAGTCTAGGTTTATCGCCTATTCGGGTTCCATCCACAAGGAAATCTGGCCGGGGTGTCCTCAACGGCCCCAAACGATGTGTACAGGGTCCCGAGACGCCAAACGGGCGCCCAGCATACCTAGCCACGGTGTATCTACTGCATCATAGTCCACCCCTAGGGTCAGCGCTACGCACGGCCGCCAACACATAACCTATAAACACTAGAAACTAGTTGCAACTCCTGGACAGAGGACGAGAGGGGTCAGTAAGTCGGGCGGGGTCATATTTTAGGGCCCAACTTGTGGTAGTAGCTGTTTCATGGATCACAAGCACAGAACTCAGTTCCTGAGGACGGTTTCAATGAAACAACCCACCATGTACTCCTACATTGCCTCTCATCGATACCTTTACCAAATCATGTTCACACACTTAGCTCTCAACAGCAGGACATGTTCACACACCTCCGATTCATCCCCGATGAATCAGACCCGACACAACTCTAAGCAATAGCAGGCACGACAAACAAGCATGAATGAGTACGCACATCAAGGCTCAAACAACTCCTACTCATGCTAGTGGGTTTCATCTATTTACTGTGGCAATGACAGGTCATGCAGAGGATAAGGGGTTCAACTACCGCAACAAGTAACAGATGAATCGTTATTGTCCTAATGTAGTAAAATAGAGCAGGAGCGAGAGAGTGGGATTGTATCAGAATGAGCAAGGGGATTATGCTTGCCTGGCACTTCTGAAGATGATATGGCTCTTCATCGGTGTCATTGATCACATCGTCGGAACACATCTATCGAGAGGGAACAACCACCATCGAACAAAGGAGAAACACAATCAATGACATGCAACAATATGATGCATGAATGTGAGATGGCAATATGCTGTTGATTGGCCTAATGCAACTAGCAGCAGGTTAAATGGAGTTGGTTTGAACACTACGTTCAAATTCAAACTCCATATGTGCTTTCTTAAATGCCATTTAATTGATTTGTCCTAAACAGAGAACATAAGTTGCTCTAACATGCATGCAAATGGTACAGATGGATAGATTGGATTTTTCTGATCATTTTACATATATAATTTGTTTGATTTGGAGTTACGGTTGATTTTCTATTATTTATAGAAGTTTTGGCTATTTTCTGGAATTTCTGAATTATTTTAAATACAAAAACTATTTACTGCGTCAACATGACATAGGTGTGACGTCAGCAGGTCAACTGGGTCGGCCAGGTCAAACCTGACCTGTGGGACCCATACGTCAGTGTCTCAGGCTGGTTTGGGTGGATGATAGGTGGGACCGGTCAGCGTTGACTTGACCAAAGTCAAAGCTGACACGTGGAGTCCACACAGATTAGCACTAATCTAAACAGGAAGTTAGACTAAACTAATTGGGCTTAGGGACCCACATGTCATCGACACAGGCACTAACTAAACGTGTTTAGCGCCTAAGCTAATGGCGCCATGTCAGCTGCCGGCGTTTAACCGCCGGCGACCTCAGATCGCAGCGGCGTCCGCGTCGGGATTGCGCTACTAGCCATGGTTTGGGGCATGGTTGGGTTCTATGGAGAGCTGGGGCTGAGCCGCGTCTGTGGGAGGTGGATCTGGACCCAATGGTCGCCGGAATCAATGTCGGCGACGAGGTTTGCAGCGGCCGTGGTTCGGTTGCGCTCGGAACCGGCGTTGTGGTGCACAGCAGGTCGAGCGCTGGGGTGCTAGGTGCTCCTGCAGACATGCTGAGGACGGTGATGCTGTCAGACGCAGCGGAGGTGGGCTCTAGCCCCGGCGGCGATGAAGCGCAACGGCGGCGAGCTTCGGTCGGGGTGGCCAAAGGGGCTAGAGGAGGAAATCGACAGAGGGGAGAGAGGGTGTCACATCCCTAGTTCTGGCCTGACCTATGCTTGCTTCCATGTGTGCGTCATGTTTAAATTTAAATGAAATTTGAATTGAGGAATTTTCAAAGCCTCAGAAACCTTCTAAAAATGATCAACATTTAAATCTTCTCAAATGAGTCCAAGAAAATGTTCCTCTTAGTCTCTGAAAATATTGCAAAGAGGGAAAACTCAAAACAATATTTTTGGTATCTCAGAGTTAATTATTTCGGGCCTTTGAATTAAATAAATAACTATTTGCATTGGATATATATTTCTTAATTAATTAATATATGTCCAATAATTCTGATCTTTGATGAAGGGCTTTGGAATAATCCTACTAGTCCCTACCATAATTATCAGAAGCAATAAAAATGGTTTAGTGTCTAAAACTAAATCAAAACAAACTACAGAAAATAGAAAACAGAATTAAATAGAAATAAAAGAGAGAGAGAGAGAAGGACTTACCTGACGCTTACCTGAAGCCCACCTGGTGGCCCAACAGGACCGGCCCAGCGCGGCCCAGCCCACCCTTTTTCCTGTCGTCTTCCTCCCCTCGCACTGAAGCAGCTCGGTGGCGAGCGCTGGCGATGCCCCGGCCACCTCCTCCCTGCCTGGCTGCCTCCTCCTCCCCTGGTCGCCTCCCGCGACGCCACGCAGCCCCTGGCTCCCTCTCTCACTCTCCTCGCTCCTTCCCTCCGTCCCTATCCCCCTCTGCTCCCTCTCCCTCCCGCAACCGAACGGAGCCCGTCGCCGCCGACCAGCGCTCGCGCGGCCGCAGCCATCCCGAAGCCTCTCCGACACGCCCTCGAGCTCCGCCGGTCCTCCCTCGTCCTCCTCGTTGTCTCACGCGACCAGAAGAGCCCCGGAACGCCGCCCCCGACGTTTTCCCCCTCCTCGGCCGCCGGAGATCCGCCTCGCCGTCCCGCTCGCTCCGACACTTCCCCGGCCCCGTCGTCTGCACCGGCCAACTCCCCGTGAGCTCCTCTTCCTTCTCCCGCTTTCCATTCTCTCATTTGCACGCCGTAGTTGCCGCCTTGCCAACGACCGAAACCCGCCGCCGCCCACGCTCGTCGCCGGCGAAGCCTCGGTGACCTTTTGGTCCCGTGCGTGCGCCCGTTGCGCTCGCAACATTCCGTAGAGCCGAACTAGCGTGACAGCCGGCTCGTTTGCAAGCCGCAGCGCCAACCCCGCACCCACCCGTAGCTCCAGCCGCCGCTGCGAGCTCGTTCCCGGCGAGCTCCGGCCACCGCAGCCGCTGCCGCTCGCCCAGTTGGATGCGGCGCATCTTCAGCTACCCGTAGGAGCAAACCACGCGTCGAATGGTGCTCCGTAGCGAGCACACGTTGCATCTCCGTCGTCGGCCATGGTCGTCACCGGCGAAACTCCGGCGGGAGCTGACGTGGCTCCGTCATTAGGAGCTAACCCAGCTGGTTAATCAACCTACAGCCACTGACAGTGGGCCCCACCCCTGGTCAAACCCCAGTCAGCGCTGGGTTTGACCGGGATTAGTTCCTGTGTCACTGACGTGTGGACCCCGCACGTCAGGTTTGACCTGGGACGCCCAGTTGACTCTGCTGACGTCACAGTGACGTGGTGCTGACGCCATAAATCATTTTCTGGATTTATTATAATCAGGAAAATTCCAGAAATAGCTAAAACTTCAATAAATCATAGAAAATTAACCGTAACTCCAAATGAAATAAATTATATATGAAAAATTATCAGAAAAATTCAAGGAATCCATCTGTACCATTTTCATGCATGTTAGAACAACTTATCACTACTGTTTAGGACAAATGAAGTGAATGGCATTTAAATAATCACATATGGAGTTTGAATTTGAATCTTGTATTCAAACCAACCCCATTTAACTTGTTGCTAGATGCATTAGCCCAAAACACATTCATTTTGCCATGTCATGATCATGCATCATATTGTGCAATGCATTGATTGTGTTTCTTCTGTGTTTGCCGGTGTTGTTCCCCCTCGATAAACGTTGTACCGACAATGTGACCGTTGACACTGATGAAGACTCAATGCTATCTTCAGAAGTGCCAGACAAGCAAAACCCCCTTGTTCATTCCGATACAATCCCACTCTCTCGCTCTTGCTCTCTTTTACTACATTAGGACAACAGCGATTCATCTGTTACTTGCTGCGGTAGCTGAACCCCTTTATCCTTTGCATGACCTGTCATTGCCACAGTAAATAGATGAAACCCACTAGCATGAGTAGGAGTTGTTTGAGCCCTGATGTGCCTACTCATTCATGCTTGTTTGTCATGCCTGCTACTGCTTAGAGTTGGGTCAGGTCTGATTCATCGGGGATGAATCAGAGGTGTGTGAACATGTCCTATTGTGTGTGAGCTAAGTGTGTGAACACGATTTGGTCAAGGTAGCAGTGAGAGGCCATGTAGGAGTACATGGTGGGTTGTCTCATTGCAGCCGTCCTCAGGAACTGAGTTCTGTGTTTGTGATCCATGAACAGCTACTACCACACATTGGGATCCTTAATTGACTCGCTCGACTTATTAATCAACATGATCTCTGTCCAGGAGTTGCAACTAGTTTCTGGTGTTTATAGGTAGTGTTAGTAGTCTACCAAGTGGCACCCGGTACAGGTGGGCTTGGGACAGACTAGGCACAGTGGCCCGGTGTACCAAGTAGCACCCGGTTGGTGGACTTGGGAACCCTGCTCACATCGTTTGGGGCCATGAGCGACACCCCGGCCGGATCTCCTTGCGGATGGAACCCGAATAGGCGATAAACCTGGACTAGAGACTTGTTCGGTTAGTCAGGTCGTGGCCGACTCCCTCGCCGGCTCCCGCTTGAAGGTTGCCGAGGTACATGACGTGTACAGGGCGATAAGTGGCAAAAGCGTGTGTGAAGAAGTACACCCCTGCAGGGTTATCATTATCTATTCGAATAGCCGGATTCCTCAGATATGGAAACTTGGACCCCTTGCATAGTTCATAGACAAGTGAAAGTGGATACTCTAAAATACGCAAGATAAGCGTGAGTTCTATGGATGGCGTTCTCGTAGGGAGACGGGAGCGGATCCATAGTGGTGTATTGATATGGTGAATATGTGGACTCGTGTGCGCCACCTCAAAAGAGTTACTTGCAGTCGTAGTTCAGGTTAGCCACCGAGTCAAAGCTGGCTTGCTGCAGTTAAACCCCACCATCCCCTTGTTGATAATGATGCATATGTAGATAGTTCTGATGTAAGTCTTGCTGGGTACATTTGTACTCACATTTGCCTATTTTATGTTTTTGCAGAGAGACTTCAAGCTCGCTAGTAGTTCCGCTTGGACTTCGACGTTTGGCTTGTTACCTCAGCTACGATCTTGTGCCCTCGGCAGGATCTGGTAGATAGTCAGGCTTCTCAGCCTTTTTCATTTATAGATGTCTGTACTCAGACATCATAGCTTCCGCATGTGCTTTGACTTGTATGCTCTGAGTGTTGGGTCATGAGACCCAGGTTTGTAATATCTCGCTCCTCGGAGCCTAATAAACTACTTGAGTCGTAGAGTCATTTTGTGATGCCATGTTGTATTGCACATATCGAGCATATTGTGTGTATGTTATTGAAATGCTTGGTATGTGTGGGATCTGACTATCTAGTTGTTTATCTTTAGTAGCCTCTCTTACCGGGAAATGTCTCCTAGTGTTTCCACCGAGCCATGGTAGCTTGCTACTGCTCCGGAACACTTAGGCTGGCCGGCATGTGTCCTTCTTCGTTCCTGTGTCTGTCCCTTCGGGGAAATGTCACGCGATGAATACCAGAGTCCTATTAGCCTGCTACAGCCCGGTTCACCGGAGTCCTGCTAGCCCAGTGCTACAGCCTGGATTCACTCGCTGATGACCGACACGTTCGATGTTGGGTCATGGATGCCTGTCCCTGTAAGATAGTGCCACTTTGGGTTTACGACTAGCCATGTCAGCCCGGGCTCCTTATCACATGGATGCTAGCGACACTGTCATATACGTGTGCTAAAAGGCGCAAACGGTCCTGGGCAAAGGTAAGGCGACACCCGTGGGAATACCGTGCGTGAGGCCGCAAAGTGATATGAGGTGTTACATGCTAGATCGATGTGGCATTGAGTCGGGGTCCTGACAGAGGGGTTGGGAGCAAGGGCTCACGGCGATGCTGAAGAGGGGGTCAGCGAGCTCGGGGAGGTCCTGGCGGCGCCGAATTGACCAGAGACGGGCTCGGGTTCCCGAGGTTGAAGACGAAGGCGACGATGGTGTTCATCGGCGTTTGGCGTCGCGTGAGTCGACAGAGAGGCGTAGGCATCGGTGGCGGAGCTCCTGGGCATGTCGGAGAGGCGAGGGGGAGGCGGTGGCCACAGTAGTGCACGTCGGCGGCGGTGGGCGCGTTCGGGGAGAGAGCAGAGAAGGGGGAGGAAGCCGTGGGAGAGTGAGAGGGTCCAGGGGAAGGTCGGGGCGATGCACGTGGCACTCGGGGTAGACTCCAGCAGCGGCAAGCAAGCAGGAGGTGGCCGGACGCGTGCTCGCGCGCGCTGGCCACGTGCTCGTCCTCCTGGCAAGGGGGAAGACGACAGGGAGGAGCCCCTGGTGGGCTGGGCCGGCCAGCTACAGTGCTGGGCCGGTTGGTGGGCGCGAGGTAAGTTTTCTCTTCTCTGTTTTATTTCTGTTCTGTTTTCCTTTTATTAATTCATTTTGCCACTATTTTGAACTCCAAACAAATTGAAAACAGTGACAACATTCCTCTAAATATTTTTATATTGCACAATGGGATTATCCAGTGGCACATAAATTATTTCAGACTTATCTGAAATTATATTCCATATATTAAGAATATAAACCCAAGTCCAAATACAATATTGATTTAAATTCAATGCCCAAATAATTCCTTAAAAATGTTCATTATTTTTGGTTTGGAAAAAGCCCTTGCCAAAAATACCAAATATCAATAAGGATCATTTTTGGTTTCATTGAATGCAAATTTTAGTAGAACCTAGTTTGATTCAAGTGGCGCTAGGGTTTCAACATCTCCATTTCAAGATTCAAAAGAATTTAAACATGATGCAACACATGGAAGCTAGCCTAGATCAGACCAGAACTAGGGATGTGACAACCCACCCCTACTAAACAAGAATCTCATCCCGAGATTCAAGATGTGAGGTAAGAAGACAGAGGGGGCACAAACTAACACAATCTTCATGATCCAGAAGTCTTTCTCGAGGATGTTGATTTTGCATCACCTTGATCTCGATGTCTTGCTTTGAGAACTACATCCAACATGACAATGAGAAGAAAGGGAAAATTTAGAAGAATCGATCTTCTTGAGGTTCGAGCAACTTAGGATCATCTTAATGATCACAAGATCAACTCACAGAATGAGACGTAGAAACATCTCTGGAACTGAGATGCAAAACATGCATCAGGAGGAACGGAAGAAACAATTTGATGAGGGTTTCAAAGTAGCTAAGAAACAATTTCCATGATCCCATAGCAGGGCACCTTGGGAGAGGTGAATCGTAAAATTATTCCCTTAAGTGGCAAAAAGAATTACTTTTGATACAGAGATCATTGGAACTCTCTATACTAGCCTAAGGAAATTTACAAACGATCGTTTGAAGGAGTTCAAAAGAATGACATACTCGGACTAGAATGGATGAGGTGGACTACCTTGTTGAAGACAACTTAATGGATGATTTTCTTATCATCAGAAATGGATGGGACACATGGTAGGACCACTTCTGAAGATGATCCTGAACAACAATTGCTGAGAAGGGCAGTCCAAGGGAGATTGACAAAAGGCAGTGCAAGCTGGGAACAAAATGCAAATGTTGGGAATGTTCCAACCATCATATTTGCCTGAGATTCAGATCTGGTTAGAAACAGGATACTTCAGACTCACATGTCTGAAAAGAAGAGTTTCAACACAAGTCGACGAGATAACGTTGCGAGACTCTCGGGAGATGAACTACGATAGCAAGCTCCAAAAAATGAGCAGGTTTTGCTACATACCTATGAACACACTGTCCTAGACAAGCATGGCCACGTGGCAGTCTTATAATAAAACACTACCGTGTTCAGGTGGGGAACCATAATCGAGGATATTGAAGTCCTTGCATAAGGCATGCTCTTAAAAAGGAACTCCCTTTCCTTGAACAAATCAATCAGTGGCTTGGTGTGCTAGGGGATACATATGGAATGAAGATGATTAGTCTATCAGACCATAGAATACTTCGCACATGTGTGACTGACTTGGGATGATTCCAGAGGAAGCAAAACAAACTTTCTCGAATTCACGATGGCAACTTACATCAAATGCACGTGAATCAAGGGAAGTCACTTCTTTCATCCAAACATATACTTCATGAACGGGGTATGAAGAAAATGCTTACACAAGTTTCCAACACTTGCTGAATGTTCAACACAAATCATGGAGGAGACAAAATGCTGCTGATGGGCTCAACAGCAACTCATCAGAATTTCCATATCACTTGACTTCCACCATTATGTGAACAATGTGATAGTATTGGTCAGACCAAAGATGTAATGGTGTATGCTCGAGGAGTCAACCACGAGTAAGACAACATTACAAATACCATTGGTTCTGATTTGATTTGAGGATAGCCCATACTCAAATCAAGGTTGGACAAGACGATAGATTCAAGAACTGATCAGAGGAGCAATCGATGAAGATATCATCTTTCTTCAACACACACACAACACAAGGATATCCCTTCCGAAATGAACTAAGTGGGAAAAGCTTTCATCCTCCAACTTTGCAAGTTGTTGTTTAGCTCAACCGACTAGTTCAGGGTATCCAACACAGAATCTTGGAGAATGGGTGGTTTGGGGGAAAACCAACATGATCACGAACTCAACATAGCGGTCAGGTGACAACCTGGTAATACTTCCGAGAAGATATTCAGAACATCACGAACCACCGATATGTTACTAAGCTCGAGAACAATCTTGCTTTTCAGAGCAAGACGATATGAACAAATAAGCAAGGGATTGAATAATCCTAACTCATTGATCGAAGAGTGCACCGGAAATAAGGACAAGGTAGCACGATCAATCCTAGAATAGTGTTTCGATAACCAACACACTAAGAATGATATTAGTGTCCATTAACTACCAAGCAACACGGTTGCTAGGAGTATTGATTTCACACATCATGGTTCACTTGCCGACATTCCGGTTGCGACAACACGGGACCGAGGAATGAAAAATGATGGCACGAAGTATCACTACGTCAAGAATTCATGAGAGATGATGCAGTTCTCATGACAATCCTGACATAAAGGGGGTAATACTCCAGAGTAGAACAGAGCAAAAGCCGGATGAGCATTTGATCTACAGAACACAACTACTTTGACCCAATCCTAGATATGGATAAGGTATTGGGGTTTGTTTCTCCTAGTCATTCTGAAATAGAATGTCTTGACGGACCGCAAGAATAATAAGCATCGATAACACGGATGCACAATTACTCCTGACTATCAATTGATAGACGATGGTCAGAATACAAATGAAGAGGGACAACTCAAGGGAACATATATCTTTCTGAGTTGTGGATGCATAGATTAACATGTCGAACCAAGTTCAACATGTTTCTTCCAGATAACCCATGTAGAAGGGTAGGACTGGCAGATTCACAATGTAGAATGGAGAACTCGTCAAGAGCACTCTTATTGTGATCTTTTGGTTCAAAGGAACTCCTGCCAAGGATGGTTCATGGTATTTGGAAGAATGATATACCACGGACCTCGAAGACTATCACAAAGGTTACTAGTATCCTAAAGGTATGTGCAACACTATCAACATGAGGTAAGTAGAGTGAATCTTGGGTCAAGAACCCAGGAGTAGAATACCTACTACTAAATGGCATCACGGGATGCTTTCAAGAATGGTGGCTAGAATCATCACACCAGAACACAAAACATGGCTAGATTACTAGGTGACTCCCTAAAACACCTAGGGTCATAATAATAGCCCCAACATATATATCGAGGCAATAGAGTACCTCAAGGCACCGGTTAGTGTGCTTATTCTGACCAAAAAGACATCAGGAATGGAAAGAAAGGATTTGTAGATGCATCAGACTATTTAGTAACCTGGGATGACTCAGACAGCATAACGGCTGTAATTGCTCAAAAGATTTGAGACAACCTGCAAAAATGGTGGCATAGCCACTCAACATCACAAACTCAAGGTTCTGAGGCCAGCTATGAAAATATGGAAGTAGTAGGAACTGAACTGAGGCTTGAACTCAACAATCCTAGGCAACTACGGTTTAGTAACACGTCATCCTGAGAGATAGAAGAGAAGCCTAGTTCTTTACCCCGTAGAAGAGAAGTGGATGACTCAGATCAGAAGGGCATAAGGTATAAGGAGTAAAAAGAGCCTTACATTCCCTTCCACAATCAATTCCCTTATATAACTAAAGCATTTCTAGACTCAACTTCGACCACCTTGGCTTGGTAATCCTACAGGCAGTCAGGCTCTGATACCAACGCTGTCAGGACTCCGATCCTAAATCACACCGATCTAGCATGTAACACTTCATATCACTTTGCGGCCTCACGCATGGTATTCCCATGGGTGCCACCTTACCTGGCCCGGGACTGTTTGCGCCTTTTGTCTCACGTATATGATAGTGTCGCTAGCATCCATATGACAGAGAACCCGTGCCGACATGACTAGTCGTGAACCCAAAGTGGCACTAACTTACGGGGACAGACATACATGAAACAACATCGAACATGTCGGTCATCAGCGTGTGAATCCGGGCTGTAGCAACTGGGATAACAGGACTCCGGGAACCCGGGCTGTAGCAGGCTAGCAGGACTCCGGAAGTCACCGCGTGACATTTCCCCGAAGGGACATACATAGGAACAAAGTTAATCACATGCCAGCCAGTCTAAGTGTTCCGGAGCAGTAGGACTGGGCTAGTAGGACTCCGGTAAACCGGGCTGTAGCAGACTACCAAGGCTTAGTGGAAGCACCAGACTATCATTCCACATAAGAGAGGCGACCAAGGATAAACATCTAGGTTGTCGGATCCCACACATACTAAGAATTTCAATCATACACACAATATGCTCGATATGTGCAAATAAAACATGGCATCACAACCAGACTCTACGACTCAGAGTAATTATTCATTAGGCTCTAAGGAGCGAGATATTACAAACATGGGTCTCATGACCCATCAATCATAGCATACAAATCAAAGCACATGCGGAAGCTTAACATGTCTGAGTATAGACATCTACAAATGAAAAAGGCTGAGAAGCCTGACTATCTACCAGATCCTGCCGAGGGCACAAGATCGCAGCTGAGGTATCAAGCTAAAAGTCGAAGTCCACATGGAACTACTAGCGAGACTGATGTCTCTCTGCAAAACATGAATTAAGCAAACATGAGTACAAATGTACCCAGCAAGACTTACATCAGAACTAACTACATATGCATCGGTATCAACAAGGGGGGTGGTGGAGTTTAACTGCAGCAAGCCAGCTTTGACTCGGTGGCTATCTTAACCATGACTGCAAGTAACTCTTTTGAGGTGGCGCACACGAGTCTACGTATTCACCAATCAATACACCACTATGGATCCGCTCCCGTCTACCTACGAGAACGCCATCCATAGCACTCACGCTTATCTTGCGCATTTTAGAGTATCCACTTCCACTTGTCTATGAACTGTTAGAGGCAACCCAGAAGTCCTTTACTGCAGACACGACTATTCGAATAGATCATTTATAACCCTGCAGGGGTGTACTTCTTCACACATGTTTCCACCACTTAGCGTCTGCACACGACATGTGCTCGGCAGACTTCAAGCGAAAGCCGACGTGGGTGTAGACCATGACCTAACTAACCACAAAAGTCTCTAGTCCAGGTTTATCGCCTATTCGTGTTCCATCCGCAAGGAAATCCGTCCGGGGTGTCCTCAACGGCCCCAAACGATGTGTACAGGGTCCCGAGACGCCAAACGGGCGCCCGACATACCCGACGACGGTGTATCTACCGCATCATAGCCCACCCCTAGGGTCAGCGCTACGCACGACCGCCAACACATAACCTATAAACACAGAAACTAGTTGCAACTCCTGGAAAGAGGATGAGAGGGGTCACTAAGTCGAGAGGGGTCATATTTTAGGGCCCAACGTGTGGTAGTAGCTGTTTCATGGATCACAAAGACAGAACTCAGTTCCTGAGGACGGTTTCAACGAAACAACCCACCATGTACTCCTACATGGCCTCTCATCGATACCTTTACCAAATCATGTTCACACACTTAGCTCTCAACAGCAGGACATGTTCACACACCTCCGATTCATCCCCGATGAATCAGACCCGACACAACTCTAGGCAGTAGCAGGCACGACAAACAAGCATGAATGAGTAGGCACATCAGGGCTCAAACAACTCCTACTCATGCTAGTGGGTTTCGTCTATTTATTGTGGCAATGACAGGTCATGCAGAGGATAAGGGGTTCAACTACCGCATCAAGTAACAGATGAATCGTTGTTGTCCTAATGCAGTAAAAGAGAGTAGGAGCGAGAGAGTGGGATTGTATCGGAATGAGCAAGGGGGTTATGCTTGTCTGGCACTTCTGAAGATGATATAGCTCTTCATCGGTGTCATTGATCACATCGTCGGAACACGTCTATCGAGAGGGAACAACCACCGACGAACAAAGGAGAAACACAATCAATGACATGCAATAATATGATGCATGAATGTGACATGGCAATATGTTGTTGATTGGCCTAATGCAACTAGCAATAGGTTAAATGGAGTTGGCTTGAACACTACGTTCAAATTCAAACTCCATATGTGCTTTCTTAAATGCCATTTAATTGATTTGTCCTAAACAGAGGACATAAGTTGCTCTAACATGCATGCAAATGGTACAGATGGATAGATTGGATTTTTCTGATCATTTTTCATATATAATTTGTTTGATTTGGAGTTATGGTTGATTTTCTATGATTTATAGAAGTTTTGGCTATTTTCTGGAATTTCTGAATTATTTTAAATACAGAAACTATTTACGGCGTTAGCAGGTCAACTGGGTCGGCCAAGTCAAACCTGACCTGTGGGACCCATATGTCAGTGTCTCAGGCTGGTTTGGGTGGATGACAGGTGGGACCGGTTAGCGTTGAGTTGACCAAAGTCAAAGCTGACACGTGGGGTCCACACAGATTAGCACTAATCTAAACAGGAAGTTAGACTAAACTAGTTGGGCTTGGGGACCCACATGTCATCGACATAGGCACTAACTAAACGAGTTTAGCGCCTAAGCTAATGGCGCCACGTCAGCTGCCGGCGTTTAACCGCCGGCGACCTCAGATCGTGGCGGCGTCCACGTCAGGATTGCGCTACTGGCCATGGTTTGGGGCGTGGTTGGGTTCTATGGAGAGCTGGGGCAGAGCCGCGTTTGTGGGTGGTGGAGCTGGATCCGATGGTCACCGGAATCAACACCGGCGACGAGATTTGCGGCGGCTGTGGTTTGGTTGCGCTCGGAACCGCCATTGTGGTGCATGGCAGGTCGAGCGGTGGGGTGCTAGGTGCTCCTGCAGACATGCTGAGGACGGTGACGCTCTTAGATGCGGCGAAGGTAGGCTCTAGCCACGACGGCGACGAAGCGCAATGGCAGCGAGCTTCGGTCGGGGTGGCCAAAGGGGCTAGAGGAGGAAATCGATAGAGGGGAGAGAGGGGTTGGGAGCAGGGGCTCACGGCGATGCCGAAGAGGGGGCCAGCGAGCTCGGGGAGGTCCCGGCGGCGCCGAATCAACAGAAGACGGGCTCGGGTGCCCGAGGTTGAAGACGAAGGAGAAGACGTCATTCGGCGGCGTTTGGCATCGCGTGAGTTGACAGAGAGGCGTAGGCGTCGATGGCGGAGCTCCTGGGCATGTCGGAGAGGCGAGCGGGAGGCGATGTCCGCGGTGGTGCACGTCGGCGGCGGCGGGCGCGTTCGGGGAGAGAGCAGAGAAGGGGGAGGAAGCCGTGGGAGATTGAGAGGGTCCAGGGGAAGGTCGGGGCGATGCACGTGGCACTCGGGGTAGACTCCAGCAGCGGCAAGCAAGCAGGAGGTGGCCGGACGCGTGCTCGCACGTGCCGGCCACGTGCTCGTCCTCCTGGCAAGGGGGAAGATGACAGGGAGGAGCCCCTGGTGGGCTGGGCCGGCCAGCTACAGTGCTGGGCCGGTTGGTGGGCGCCAGGTAAGTTTTCTCTTCTTTGTTTTATTTCTGTTCTGTTTTCCTTTTATTGATTCATTTTGCCACTGTTTTGAACTCCAAACAAATTGAAAACAGTGACAACATTCCTCTAAATATTTTTATATTGCACAATGGGATTATCCAGAGGCACATAAATTATTTCAGAGTTATCTGAAATTATATTCCATATATTAAGAATATAAACCCAAATCCAAATACAATTTTGATTTAAATTCAATGCCCAAATAATTCCTTAAAAATGTCCATTATTTTTGGTTTGGAACAAAGCCCTTGCCAAAAATACCAAATATCAATAAGGATCATTTTTGGTTTCATTGAATGCAAATTTTAGTAGAACCTAGTTTGATTCAAGTGGTGCTAGGGTTTCAACATCCCTATTTCAAGATTCAAAAGAATTTAAACATGATGCAACACATGGAAGCTAGCCTAGATCAGACCAGAACTAGGGATGTGACAGGCCCCCTTTAACGCGCAAGCGAATCGCATGAAAAAGGGGCAGTTCACGGGGCCACCCGTAGCTAAGTTCTGGAGGTTCTTGTGGGTTAGTCCGGAGGGAGATCATAGCTCATAGTCGCCTTTGCTGCCCTGCCTCTGATCTTTCTGCAAGAAGATGAAGGCACTGAGTATCTGGTGAGGTGACGTGCGTGGGACGGGCCGCGAGCCAGAGCTCAATATCTCAGGTTTATCATCGCTACAGGGACGAACCCGAGCACAAGCGCCGTGCCAGCATGTGTAGCCTCCGTTGCGGGATGAGCAGGAGGCCAGCCAGCAACGTTGGAGGCCGCGAAGGGTGACAGGCGAGCAGGTGACAACATAAATCATCTTATGGGAGGAGGTAAAGCTAGTTCAGATAGATGCAAGAACGATACATGCCCCAGGGACAGACCCACGCGGCCTAGGGATGATGCAGCTCGAGGGGCGCCCCCAACAGAGCGACCGGAAGATGCAAGAAAGATACATGCCGCAGGGACAGGCCCATGCGGTCTGGAGATAATGCAGCCCGAGGGGCACCCCCAACTAAATAAACCGGAAAATATCACCTGACATCATTGCTGAAGGGATGTTGAAGTAACAGAAGATGCATGCTGAAGAGGTTGCTCCTCATGAGCCACCTAGGTCCTGAACCTTGGGAGGCTCTAGAGGCTCGGGAGGCTCATGAAGAGCCGTCGCCATCTCCGCAGGACCGTGTGGTGCCTAGCCTCCTAAGACGCCATGATGCTTCGTAGGCACCACTGATACGTCTCCAATGTATCTATAATTTTTGATTGTTACATGCTATTATATTATCTATTTTAGATGTTAATGGGCTTTATTTTACAATTTTATATTATTTTTGGGACTAACCTATTAACCGGAGGCCCAGCCCAAATTACTTTTTTGCCTATTTCAGTGTTTCACAGAAAAGGAATATCAAACAGAGTCCAAACGGAATGAAACCTTCGGGAACACGATTTTTGGAACAAACGTGATCTAGAGGACTTGGAGTGGACGTCAAGAAACGAATGAGGCGGCCACGAGGCAGGGGGGCGCGCCTACCCCCTGGGCACGCCCTCCCCCCTCGTGGGCCCCTTGTGGCTCAACCGACCTACTTCTTCCTCCTATATATGTTCACATACCCCGAAAACATCCAGGAGCACCATGAAACCCTATTTCCACCGCCGCAACCTTTTGTACCCAAGAGATCCCATCTTGGGGCCTTTTCCGGAGCTCCGCCGGAGGGGGCATTGATCACGGAGGGCCTCTGTCGGTGTCAAAACCAGCGTATCTCGGGTAGGGGGCCCCGAACTGTGCGTCTAAGGCGGATGGTAACAGGAGGCAAGGGACACGATGTTTACCCAGGTTCGGGCCCTCTTAATGGAGGTAATACCCTACGTCCTGCTTGATTGTTCGTGATGATATGAGTATTACAAGAGTTGATCTACCACAAGATCAAAGAGGCTAAACCCTAGAAGATAGCCTATGGTATGATTGTATGTTGTCCTACGGACTAAACCCTCCGGTTTATGTAGCTAGGGTTACACAAGGTCGGTTACAAAGGAGGAGATATACATATTTGTATTGCCTAGCTTGCCTTCCAGGCCAAATAGAGTCCCATACAGACACGGGACGAAGTCTTCAATTTCGTATCTTCATTGTCCAACAGTCCGGCCAAAGGATATAGTCCGGCTGTCCGGAGACCCCCTAATCTAGGACTCCCTCAGTAGCCCCTGAACCAGGCTTCAATGACGATGAGTCTGGCGCGCAGTATTGTCTTCGGCATTGCAAGGCGGGTTCCTCCTCCAAATACTCCATAGAAGATTTTGAACACTAGAATAGTGTCCGGCTCTGCAAAACAAGTTCCACATACTACCGCAGAGAGAATACTATTTGCACAAATCTAATCTGCTGACGCGTTCTGACAGCACGACACTATGTCATGGCTCGGTCATTATTCGAACTGTTTTTCTCAACCAGCACCGCACATAACACGGGGCGGTTTTCTCGACATGTCTTGTCAAAGCAGAGATCGTGTCCCCCTTATTACGGGATTCTCATAAATATAGACATGGGTAACCCAACCGCGCCATCAATTACGGCGCATGGGGAATAAGCGGTTTTACCAGGCAAGTGGGGAGACACATCGCCTCTTCTGCCCTTATAAAGGGACAAGGATTCACTCTTTTCACCCACGCCTTCTTCCTCCTTGCTTACCCATTCCCGCACAATCGAGCTCTAGCGCCCAAGCTCGCGTTCCTCTTCTCAAACCACTCCAGGCATGTCCGGAGCAGGAGGCAAGTGGATGGTCTCCTCCGTCACAGAGGAGAACATCAAAAAGTTACGGGAAGCCGGATATCTGGCCGCGGATATCACGCACCGGCTGCCAAATGCGGGGCAGATCATCCCAACGCCCGAACCCCATGAGAGGGTAGTTTTTCTTACCCATTTTGTCCGCGGACTGGGATTTCCCCTCCACCCGTTTGTCTGCGTGCTCATGTTCTACTATGGGCTGGATTTTCATGATCTGGCCCCCAATTTCATACTCAACATCTCGGCGTTTATCATCATGTGCGAGGCCTTCCTCCGCATCAGGCCCCACTTCATCCTATGGCTGAAAACCTTCAATGTTAAACCGAAGGTGGTGGGTGGCCAGCAAGCAGATTGCGGAGGCGCCATGGTGGGAAAGATGCCTAATGTCACCTGGCTCGAGGGCACCTATGTGGATACCATAAAGGCGCGGCAATCGGGTGGTTCTACATCACCAAGCCGCGCGACTCCAACTGGGTGGTGGCCCCCAAATTTCGAACTGGAATCCCCACGCGGCTCACCTCCTGGAAAGAGAAGGGCCTGTCCTTGGGTTCTTCGGTAGAGTTGACCGGACTCCAGACCTGTATCCGAACATGACGAGCAAGAAAATCAAGATCGTCAACATGGTCCAGGTCATACTCTTCCGCCGGATCCTCCCATGTCAATGACGGGCATTCGATTTGTGGGAGTTCGACTCGGCCAAGCACCAGACGCTGCGAGAGCTCTATGACACGACACACGAGGACGTCTGGAGGGTGTTGTTCAAGGGCACCGAGATTCCTCCTTCCCTCAGCGAGGACCGCGGACTCAGTGCAAAACGCCGCGCCAATTCGGTAAGTTTTATATCTCTCAGGGTATTTATTTGCCCCGGTTTAGTCATATGCAGGATCTAAGGTCCTATGCCATTAACAGGACTGGATAAAGACAGCGGAGCAGCTTGATTGCCCAGCCCCCCCGCCCGAAGATCCTGCAGGCGCTCTCCTAACGGAGATACTGACTCTGGCACCTTACAAGGTGCCGGTGAAGAAGACCAAGAAGAAGGCCGCGAGGACCCGAAAGGGTCTCCGGCGCAAGGTTGTATCGGACTCATCGTCCGATGACTCTGACGCGCACTCCTCCCACCAAGATGAGGAGGAGGAAGTGGAAAGTCCCCCCCCCCAGCCGGGGGAGACAAGAAAAGGAAGGTTGACCCATCCGGGGAGGCCGAAGGGTCCAAGAGGGGAAGGACCCTCCCTCTGGACTGCGCCACGACGGCCGCCGACTGCGGCGACGAGTGGCTACCCAGGGTCAAGCCCCTGGCGAAATCGTAAGTGTCCGGGCACCATAGTACTTCATGGTATGTTTTAGTACACTGCCTCTCCTCATGCCGAACATGATTATGCAGTCCGTCTCGAGCTCGTCTCGACGTATCCTCGTCGAGCGGCTCTCTGGACTCGTCGGATATGAATAGCGGTTCTCTCCTGACCGCTACCACCCCTCGCCCTACGGACAACGCCGAGGTGTTGTCTCAAAAGGCACCGAGCCAAGGGGAGGTGGTCCTGGGGGCGCCTCGAGGCGACTTCCCGGACCCTAGGTACCAAGGGAGCAAGGCTCCTACGGGCTCCGAGTTTGTCCCTCAACCGAACACTGCACCGAAACCTTCGATGGTTCCGGACTCCGGCAGGCGGTCCCCCATTAAGAGGGGCTAACCATCCGTGCCGGTGTCCTCTGTCCAACCAGAGGCACCGAACAACTTGTTGGAAGCGCTTCATAGCGCTTCCATCGATGAAGAGCACCACACTATCATGAGTGCGGTAATCGAGAAGGTCCAGTCCGCCAAAAACAGACTAACCGAAGCTTGCACCAGCCTCCTAACAGGCTTTGAGGTAAGCAATCAAAATATAAGAAAATATTACCGCATAGATAGTAGACCTTGATGCTCTGTTCGGCGTTCGCGAAGAAAGGCCGAATAGAGGATCAAATGATAACTCAGGAGTCAAATTAGAGTATGTCTATGTGTATGTGCAGGCTTCACTGCTGGCAGCTGCTGCACGTACTGCGGAGGTCTCTACACTGAAGCAGGACCTGAAGCGGTCCGAGGACGAGCTCGGCCTTACCAAGAGGCATCTTGAAGAGAGCAAAGGTAAGAAATACCCCTGTCTATATAGTTTAAAAAGAAATTCAGTTATAAAATAATAGGATCATCATGGGTTTGCCAGGGGCCACGACCAAAGTGAAGACCCTGAGGAAAGAGCTGTCCAAGGCCAAAGACAAAGCGGCCAAGGAGCGCATTGAACGGGAAAAGCAAGAAGCCCGAGTAGGCGAGGTGCAACAAGAGCTCGAGGCTCTCGCCAAGAAGCACGAGTCTTTGGAGCTTAACTCCAAGACGCGAGAGTCCGAACTCCCGCAGGCGCTTGAAAGCGTTTGGAGCGCCAAGGCCCAAGCCCACAAGGCCCTCCAGGAGATTGACGCGGTGAAGAAGATAGCAACGGGTAGGGCATTCATTATGCAAAGCAAGCACGTGAAGGAGAATTTCCCTTTTCTTACCCGAGTTCGGAGCTCTCCAGGAGCGTTTGCAGATCTTCCCGCAGTGTACTGGATGCCGCGGAGTTTTACCGGGCTGAGGAGGGGATCTCAATGAAGAAGTTGTTCTGGTCTCAGTATACTGGGACCGAACACCCCGTCCCCTTGAGCGAGCAGCTAAAGCAGTTGGTCGAGCTTCACAAGGCGGCCGAATAGGCCATGAGGGGCCTTATAGTCCGGATGTGGCCTGGCGAGCCCCTGTCCGGCAGCTACACCGGTCTGGTGAGGCGGCTTGTGGAAGCCTGCCCATGGCTTGAAGTCATCAAGCGGTCTGTCTGCATCGAGGGTGCACGCAGGGCTTTTTCCTGGGCGAAGGTGCACTGGGCGAAGCTGGACGCCGTGAAGCTGGTGAAGGAGGGGCCGCCGGAGGGCAAGGAGCATCGCTGCCCCGAGAATTATTATGAGAGTGCCCTGAAGGGTTCCCGCCTAGTGGCAGATGAGTGTGCCAAGGATGTAATTTTTGAATGAACATGCTCATGTGATCCTGTAATATGAAACGAGTTCATTTGCGTCATGCGACGCTTTCTTAATTTAAAATATTACCTTCTGTGCGGCCGTTTATAAAATCTGAGAGTTGGCCAGTCGTCGGCTTCTGCCCCCATGTAACTAGTACTGTGGTGTTCGGGATAAACCTGAGCACTCTTTACCCCAATTTTGGGTCCTTCAAGGGAGGTGTTCAGCGCAACAAACCAGGCAATCGGACTATAATGCTTTATCACTCTCCCTTAGCCACAGAAGTCTATGATTTTAAATTTTGGCGAAGCCACTGGTATTCGGAGGGTCGAATTTGGGGCGCTATACACGCCTAAGATGGCCAAGGCCGACTCCTCTCCCAAAGCGAAAAAAGTCTTTAAGGACTTGAGACCTCTCGAACAGCGACCAGTCTCTCGCCTTATCATGACAGTCAGTTTTTGGCTTTCTCTACTGAGGTGCTCGTCCGGAAGAACCGGGACACAATCGCAGTAGTTCTCCCACCGCTACCTTAGCCGATATAGCGGAACGAAAGGTGCCAAAGCATGGGATCCGGGCAACCCAACATTTGACCAAAGACATGATTCGGAGCTGATGCATAAAATGCTATAAGTTCGGGGTGTCACACTCTCGAAAGTGTTCGGACTTCTTGCGCCATATTATGGGGTAAACGAGAACCCCTGGCGAACTGACCGTACCCGAATGCGCGGGTGCGGATTGTCGTAAATGGACATATAAGAGAAATATAAAAAACTTAAATAATGCAATGACAGATTAATGATATGCATTGTTATTTAAATAATACTTCGAAGCATACTTGGTACAAGTAGTGCAATAAGCATAAAGTAGGACAATTTGAAATGTCCTATCCCAGGGCAAGCTACGCATAAATAGTGAAAAGTGGGTATATCAATTATTACTAGAGACCACCTGGCTGTTCCCGTGTTCATCTTAGCTTCTTGCCGCCTTGGTTGTTGCTTCTGGAATGTGTCCGGCAATCGTACTGCCGGAAAGGGCTTCTAGAGAGTTAGGCCCTGAAAGAAAAAAGGAATGACAAAGGTATACAACCCCTAGTGCGGTTAGGCCACAATGCGGGGCGTGTCCTGATCATGCCCCCACCTATGTCCATGGTATTACCAATGCGTAGTTATGTACGCGCGGCACGGATTTCATCGCTTCACTGGGACTGGGACGGGGGCCGAATTGCTAGGCGAGCTCTGATCGTGCCAGGCGATCCTGTTGTAGCTTATTCCAGACTCGCTTGAAGGTATCCGGGGGCCGTGACGCTGAATGAGTGGTCTTCCTGAACAGGCTGCTTTGTGCTTCTGCTACAAGGGCCACAGTGTGCTCTTCCGTATGGAGCGAGCGTTCTATGTTTCCATTTACTGTTATGACCCCACTAGGTCCTTGCCTCTTGAGCTTGAGGTATGCGTAATGCGACACTGCATTGAATTTAAATGATGTTCGTCCGAGCAGTGCATGGTAGCCACTGCGAAACGGGACGATGTCGAAGATTAACTCTTCGCTTTGGGAGTTGTCCGGTGATCCGAAGACCACTTCCAGTGTGATTGAGACTATGCAATGGGCCTCTACACCTGGGATGATGCCTTTAAAGGTGCTTTTGCTGGGTTTGATCCTTGAGGGATCGATTGTCAGGACCCCGACTCAATGCCACATCGATCTAGCATGTAACACCTCATATCACTTTGCGGCCTCACGCACGGTATTCCCACGGGTGTCGCCTTACCTTAGCCCGGGACCGTTTGCGCCTTTTGGCACACGTATATGACAGTGTCGCTAGCATCCATATGATAAGGAGCCCGGGCTGACATGGCTAGTCGTAAACCCAAAGTGGCACAGACTTACAGGGACAGGCATCCATGACCCAGCATCGAACGTGTCGGTCATCAGCGAGTGAATCCAGGCTGTAGCACTGGGCTAGCAGGACTCCGGTGAACCGGGCTGTAGCAGGCTAACAGGACTCCGGTATTCATCGCGTGACATTTCCCCGAAGGGACAGACACAGGAACGAAGAAGGACACATGCCGGCCAGCCTAAGTGTTCCGGAGCGGTAGCGAGCTACCATGGCTCGGTGGAAACACTAGGAGACATTTCCCGGTAAGAGAGGCTACTAAAGATAAACAACTAGATGGTCAGATCCCACACATACCAAGCATTTCAATAACATACACACAATATGCTCGATATGTGCAAATACAACATGGCATCACAACATGACTCTATGACTCAAGTAATTTATTCAATAGGCTCCGAGGAGCGAGATATTACAAACAGGGGTCTCATGACCCAACATTCAGAGCATACAAATCAAAGCACAAGCGGAAGCTATCATGTCTGGGTACAGACATCTATAAATGAAAAAGGCTGAGAAGCCTGACTATCTATCAGATCCTGCTGAGGGCACAAGATCGTAGCTGAGGTAACAAGCTAAACGTCGAAGACCACGCGGAATTACTAGTGAGACTGAAGTCTCTCTGCAAAAACATAAAATAGGCAAACGTGAGTACAAATGTACCCAGCAAGACTTACATCAGAACTATCTACATATGCATCATTATCAACAAAGGGATGGTGGGGTTTAACTGCAGCAAGCCAGCTTTGACTCGGTGGCTATCCTAAACTACGACTGCAAGCGACTCTTTTGAGGTGGCGCACACGAGTCCACATATTCACCATATCAATACACCACTATGGATCCGCTCCCGTATCCCTACGAGAACGCCATCCATAGCACTCACGCTTATCTTGCGTATTTTAGAGTATCCACTTTCACTTGTCTATGAACTGATATAAGCAACCCAGAAGTCCTTTTCCGCGGACATGGCTATTCGAATAGATTAGGTTAACCCTGCAGGGGTGTACTTCTTCACACACGCTCTCACCATTTACCGCCGTTTACACGACATGTACTCGGCAACCTTCAAGCGGAAGCCCAACGTGGGTGTCGGCCACGACCTACCTAATCACCTAAGTCTCTAGTCCAGGTTTATCGCCTATTCGGGTTCCATCCATGAGGAGATCCGGCCGGAGTTTCGCTCACAGCCCCAAACGATGTGAACAGGGTTCCCGAGACACCAAACGGGCGCCCGGTACACCGTGCCACGTGCCTACCGCATCACAGCCCACCCCTACGGTCAGCGCTGCCCACGGCCTCCAGCATACTACAAACACCAGAAACTACTTGCAACTCCTGGACAGAGGACAAGGGTGATCAAGAAGCCGAGAGGGTCCATTGGTTTCGGGCCCAATGCGTGGTAGTAGCTGAATCATGGATCACAAACACAGAACTCAGTTCCTGAGGACGGCTGCAATGAGACAACCCACCATGTACTCCTACATGGCCTCTCACCGCTACCTTTACCAAATCGTGTTCACACACTTAGCTCACACACAGTAGGACATGTTCACACACCTCTGATTCATCCCCGATGAATCAGACCCGACTCGACTCTAAGCAGTAGCAGGCATGACAAACAAGCATGAATGAGTAGGCACAACAGGGCTCAAACAACTCCTACTCATGCTAGTGGGTTTCATCTATTTACTGTGGCAATGACAGGTCATGCAAAGGATAAAGGGGTTCAGCTACCGCAGCAAGTAACAGATGAATCGTTGTTGTCCTAATGCAGTAAAAGAGAGCAGGAGCGAGAGAGTGGGATTGTATCGGAATGAACAAGGGGGTTTTGCTTGCCTGTCACTTCTGAAGATAACATTGAGTCTTCATCAGTGTCAACGATCACAACGTCGGAACATCCTCTACCGGGAGGGAACAGATACCGGCAACAAAGAAGAAATACAATCAATGCAATGCACAATATGATGCATGCTCATGACATGGCAATATGAATGTGTTTTGAGCTAATGCAACTAGCAACAGATTAAATGGAGTTATTTTGAATGCAAGATTCAAATTCAAACTCCATATGTGATTATTCAAATGCCATTTAATTGATTTGTGCTAAACAGCAGCTATAAGTTGTTCTAACATGCATGAAAATGGTACATATGGATTCCTTGAATTTTTCTGATAATTTTTCATATATAAATTATTTAATTTGGAGTTACGGTTGAATTTCTATGATTTTTAGAAGTTTTAGGCATTTTCTGGAATTAATAAATCATTTAAGAATTATTTAAATTCCAGAAAACATTTACTGCGTCAGCAGTGCGTCACCGTGACGTCAGCAGGTCAACAGACGCTGCTGCTGGTCAAACCTGACGTGTGGGGGCCACACGTCAGTGACACAGGGTTGTTTAACTCACTGACAGGTGGGACCAGTCAACGGCCACGTCAGCTAGGTCAACTCCGACGCGTGGGGCCATTGTGGTTAACTTAAACTAAACAGGGATTAAACCGTGGTTAGTTAAGGGCGTGGGGCCCATATGTCATCGACACGCGACACTGACTAAACGCAATTAGCACCTAAGCTAATGGTGCCACGTCAGCCACCGGAGACCAGCCGGCGGCGACCACAGGACACGGCGGGGGCACGCCGGACTTACGCTAGAGGCGTCAGCTTGGCGCGCTGAGGGCACCAGGGGATTGCCCTTGCTCTCGCGCATCCAGAGGACCAAGTGGGAGGTCGTGGGGTCGCCGGAACTCATGCCGGCGACGAGCTTTGGCGGCGATGGTGTTCGGTGGTGCTCGGGCGCGTCGCTACGGTGCATCAGTGAGCAAATGGAGAGGCTGGGCAGCACCTGCTAGACATGGGGAGCACTAAGAGCAGCACAGTGAGGCCAGGGGAGCACGGAGGCTATGCGTGCAGTAGCAATGGCGGACGGTGGCTTCGGTGCTCGTGGGGAACGGCGCTACGGTACGGAGGAGAGCTTGCTGAGTTAGGGGAGAAGGTAAGTGGCTCACGCCGATGACGAGGGGACGCTCGGCGAGGTCGGGGACGGTCCGGAGCCGACGAATTTGACGAAGATGGCCGGCGGTCCCGAGGTTGAAGAAGACATCGTGGGCGGTGTTGCGGCACGTCCGGGGCCTTGTGGCTCGGTGGGGAGAAGGAGGGGGTCGAGGCGGAGCTCGTGGGTGTGTCGGAGAGGCTCGGGGGTGGCGGTGGCCGCGAGGGAGCTCGTCGGTGGCGGCGGCTCCGTTCGGGCGAGTGAGAGAGAGAGGTCCAGGGGAGAGGATGAGGACGCGGGAGAGTGAGGGAGAGAGGCAGGGAGGTGCGTGGCGTCGCTAGGAGGGGCCGGGGAAGAGCCAGGCAGGCAGGGAGGGAGGAGGTGGCCGGCGCGGGGCGGCCACGCGCCTCCGTCCTTCTGGCGAGGGAGGAAGACGACAGGGAGGAGGCGGTGGTGGGCTGGGCCGGCCAGGTGGGGGAGCTGGGCCGGTTGGGCTGGACAGGTAAGCGCCAGGTAAGTCTCTGTTTTATATTTTTCTGTTCTGTTTTATTTTATTTAATCTGTTTTGCCACTGTTTTGAATTTAAAAATAATTCAAACAATGCCAAAGACTCCTCTGAAAATATTTATGCTGCTTAATGGACTTTTCCAAAAGCACATAGAAATGTTTCAGGGTATTTGGAAATATATTCTATATACTTTATGAATATAGCTCCAAATGCAAATAAAGTAATGATTTAGATTCAGTGCTCAAAATATTCCTCAAAAATGTTCATTATTTTTGGTTTGGTGCAAAACCCTTGCCAAAATATAACCAACATTATTTAAGGCCATTTTGAAAACATTGAATGCATTTTCCAGGGTTCTTTGCCCCTCTTTTATTCAAGTTTTTGAGGCTTCCAAAATTCCCTCAGTTCAAATTTCAGAATTTAAACATGATGCACACATGACTAGCTAGCTCAGAGCAAACCAGAAGCTAGGGATGTGACAACTCACCCCCACTAAACAAGAATCTCGTCTCGAGATTCAAGCGTAGGGTAAGGTGAAGGGGTAACGCAAACTAGTATAATCTTCACGATCCAGGGTGCACTTCAATTGAACGTTGATTCATTCACCATCATTATCTTGAAGTCTTGCCTTGATAACTCCAACTATCATGACAACGAGAGGAAAGGAAAGACCCTAAAGAATTGTTCTTCTCGAAGGTCGAACAACTCAGGATTAACCCACGGAATGAGACATAACAACATCTCTCGAGCTGAGACACGAAGCACACCTCTAGAGGGATGGAGTGGAACAGATGACGAATGTTCACTAGGTAGACCACAATTCCACACCTAAGTGGGTGGTGAACGGTTGTCAACGTAGCGAGGAGTTGAGTTTCCATGATACCATAACGATGCACCTTAGGGAAGGTGACTCGTAGAAATATCCCCTTAAGTGGCAAAAAGAATTACCTTTGATTCAAAGATCATTGAAACTCTTTAAACCAGCCTAGGACAATTCTCGAGCGATCGTTTGGAGGGGGTCGGTAGAATGGCATACTCGGACTTGGATGATGTGGATTACCTTGTTGAAGACAACGTAATGGATGAATTTGCTTACCACCGGAAATGGAAGAGACCCGTGGTAGAATGGCACATTGGCGGTGCAAGCTGGGAACAAAATACAAATGCTGGGAATGATTCTGGTAACTGGGGAAGAACCCAACAATAAAGAGTGAATTCACTGTTGGAGTGGTTATAGCATAACCGACGAGACTAGGAGCAATCCCGGTTAGTGCCGGCGATAATACCTAGCGCTTGTGCGTGCTCTCAAGAACTTGAGCAATTCCATAATCATCAAGGTTTTACCAACATCCGTGTCAAGGGTCCGGTAACACAACTTACTACCATGATGAATGGTGATGGAGGATGCAGATGCAAAGGAAGATAACACCTTCTCAGATTTCACCCTTGGCGGGGCCAAGGAAATAAAATCTGGATGATCGACCGAGAGACATTTAGCACTCCGCTTCTAATGTTCTCCTTGATGTGCTAGTGTAACCCATTCATAGATATGGTTTGATATCTAAAGCATCAAGTAAAAAGGTCGGACTTCGGGAACACAAAAATCCATAGGGGCAACTAGGGAGTAAATCCTACGAAATCACTATGGGGAGGTGGCCAACTTCCTCAAACAAGATACTATAATAATAGGTCTACCGGATGGGTGTGTTGGCCACGACATCCACTTTACCGGTTTTCGAGGGACCGATACTATAGTTCTTGGGAAATGTTCCAAACCATCATATCTGCCTGAGATTCAGATCTGGTTGGTGTCAGGATATTCCAGACTCATCGAGTCTAGGAAGAAAAATGAAAGTTTGCAACACAATTCGACGAGACAACACTGCGAGATTCTCGGGGAATGAACTACGATAGTAAGCTCCAAAACATGAGCTGGTTCTGCTACAAACATGTGAACACGCTGTCCCAGACAAACATGACCACGTGGTAGTCTTATAATAAAACACTACCGAGTTCAGGTGGGGAACCATCATTAATGACATCGAAGTCTCCACGCGTGGAAGTCCAAAGAGTTCACCTTGGACAGACTCCTTTATCCTTGAACAACTCAATCAGTGGCTTGGTGTGCTAGGGACACATATAGAATGAAGGTTGCAAGTCTCCAGACCACAGAATACTTCGCACGTATGCATGACTGACTTGGGATGATTCCAGAGGAAGCAAAACTAACTTTCTCAAATCCATGGCGGCAACTTTCACCAAATGCACGTGTATAAGAGGAAGTCACTCCTTTCATCAAAAAAATACTTCATGAGCTAGCATGAAGAAAATGTCTTCAAAAGTTTCCAACACTAGCTTAATGTTCAACAAAATCATGGAGGAGATAAGGATGTTGTCAATGGGCTCAACAACAATTCATCTGGGTTTCCTTTTAAAAGGAATTCCATAGTTAAGTGAACAAGTGATAGCATGGGTCAGACCCAAAAGATATAATGGTGTATACTCGAGGGATCAACCACGAGTAAGACAACATTACGAATATCGTTGGTTCTGGTCTGATTGGATGATAGCCCACACTCAATCACAGGATTGATAAGACAATAGGTCCAGCAACTGATCACAGGGACCAATCGATGAAGATATCATCTTTCTTCAACACACACTACACAAGAATATCCCTTTGGGACGAACTAAGTCAGGCAAGCTTTTATCTTCCAACCCTCCAAGTTGTTGTCTAGCTTAACCAACTAGCTCAGGGATATCCAACACAGATTCTTGGAGAAGGGTGGTTCACAAGAAACCAACTTGATCACGAGCTCAACACAGCGGTCAGGTGACAACCTGGTAATACTTCCAAGAAGATCCTCGGAAAATCACGAACCACCGATATGTTACTAAGCTCGAGAACAATCTCGCTTTTGAGGGCAAGACGATATGATCAAATGAGTGAGGACTTGACAAGATCCTAACTCATCAATCGAAGGGTGCACCGAAATAAGGACTAGGTAGCACGATCAGTCTTAGAAGGATGATTCAAAAACCAACACGCTAAGAATGAAATTATTGTCCCTTAACTACCAAGCAACGAGGTTGCTGGGAGTATTGATTTCACACATCACAATTCATTTGTCGGTATTCCGGTTGCATCAACACGATGGCCGAGGAATGACTAATGATGGTGAGAAGTATTACTACGTCAAAATTCATGAAAGTTGGTGCAGTTCTCATGACAATTCTGACATAAAGGGGGTAATACTCCAAGGTAGAACAGAACCAAAAGCTGGATTGGCATTTGATCTGCGGAATACAACTACTTTGACCCAATCCTAGATATGGATGAGGTACTGGAGTTTGTTTCTCCAAGTCATTCAGGACAGAATGGCTTGACGGACCACAAGGGTAATAGGCATCGATAAACGAATGCATGCATACTGTTGACTATCAATTGATAGGCGAGGGTCGGAAACAACTAAGATGGGACAACTCAAAAGAACATATGATTTTCTGAGTTGTGGATGCATGGATTAGCATGTCGAACGAAGTTCAACATATTTCTTCCGGATAACCCATGCAGAAAGGTAGAACTGGCAGAGCCACAATATATAATGGAGAACTCATCAAGAATAATCCCGTTGTGATATTTCAGTTCAACGAGGAACTTCTGCCATAAGTAGTTCATGGTATTTGGAAGAAGAAGATACCACGGACTTCAAGGACTATCGCAAAGGTTACTAATATCCTAAAGGCACTAGCAATTACTATCAACATGAAGTAGGTAGAGTGAATCTCGGGTTCAAGAACCCAGGAACAGAATACCTATTACTAAGTAGCATCAGGATGCTTTCGAGAATGATGGCCAGAATCATCACACTGGGAACACAAATCATGGCTAAATTACTAGATGATCCCCTAAGACACCTAGGGTCATAATAATATCTCCAACATATATGTCAAGGTAACGGAGTACCTCAACTCACTGATTAGTGTGGTTAATCTGGCCCATGGGAACATTGAAACGGGAAGAAAGGATTTGCAAATGCATCAGACTACTTAGAAACCTGGGATGACTCGGACAGCATAACGGCTGTAATTGCTTAGAAAAGATTTGAGACATTCACAAAAATGGTGGCATAACCACTCAGAAGCACAATATCAAGGTTTCGAGATCAACAATTAACATACAGAAGTAGTAGGAACTGAAACGAGGCGTAAGTCCAACAATCTATAAGTCTACGGATTAGTAACACGTGATCCTGATAGAAAGAAGAGATAGCCTAGTTCTTAATCCCCGCAGGAAAGATAAGATGACTCAGATCAGAAGGCATAAGGTATAAGGAGTAAAAAGAGCCTTACGTTCCATCCCACAATCAATTCCCCTACATATAACTAAAGAATTTCTAGACTCAACTTCGACCAGTTTGGCTTGGTAATCCTACAGGCAGTCAAGCTCTGATACCAACGCTGTCAGGACCCCGACTCAATGCCACATCGATCTAGCATGTAACACCTCATATCACTTTGCGGCCTCACGCACGGTATTCCCACGGGTGTCGCCTTACCTTAGCCCGCGACCGTTTGCGCCTTTTGGCACACGTATACGACAGTGTCACTAGCATCCATATGATAAGGAGCCCGGGCTGACATGGCTAGTCGTAAACCCAAAGTGGCACAGACTTACAGGGACAGGCATCCATGACCCAGCATCGAACGTGTCGGTCATCAGCGAGTGAATCCAGGCTGTAGCACTGGGCTAGCAGGACTCCGGTGAACCGGGCTGTAGCAGGCTAACAGGACTCCGGTATTCATCGCGTGACATTTCCCCGAAGGGACAAACACAGGAACGAAGAAGGACACATGCTGGCCAGCCTAAGTGTTCCGGAGCGGTAGCGAGCTACCATGGCTCGGTGGAAACACTAGGAGACATTTCCCGGTAAGAGAGGCTACTAAAGATAAACAACTAGATGGTCAGATCCCACACATACCAAGCATTTCAATAACATACACACAATATGCTCGATATGTGCAAATACAACATGGCATCACAACATGACTCTATGACTCAAGTAATTTATTCAATAGGCTCCGAGGAGCGAGATATTACAAACAGGGGTCTCATGACCCAACATTCAGAGCATACAAATCAAAGCACAAGCGGAAGCTATCATGTCTGGGTACAGACATCTATAAATGAAAAAGGCTGAGAAGCCTGACTATCTATCAGATCCTGCCGAGGGCACAAGATCGTAGCTGAGGTAACAAGCTAAACGTCGAAGACCATGCGGAATTACTAGTGAGACTGAAGTCTCTCTGCAAAAACATAAAATAAGCAAACGTGAGTACAAATGTACCCAGCAAGACTTACATCAGAACTATCTACATATGCATCATTATCAACAAAGGGATGGTGGGGTTTAACTGCAGCAAGCCAGCTTTGACTCGGTGGCTATCCTAAACTACGACTGCAAGCGACTCTTTTGAGGTGGCGCACACGAGTCCACATATTCACCATATCAATACACCACTATGGATCCGCTCCCGTATCCCTACGAGAACGCCATCCATAGCACTCACGCTTATCTTGCGTATTTTAGAGTATCCACTTTCACTTGTCTATGAACTGATATAAGCAACCCAGAAGTCCTTTTCCGCGGACACGGCTATTCGAATAGATTAGGTTAACCCTGCAGGGGTGTACTTCTTCACACACGCTCTCACCACTTACCGCCGTTTACACGACATGTACTCGGCAACCTTCAAGCAGAAGCCCAACGTGGGTGTCGGCCACGACCTACCTAATCACCTAAGTCTCTAGTCCAGGTTTATCGCCTATTAGGGTTCCATCCATTAGGAGATCCGGCCGGAGTTTCGCTCACAGCCCCAAACGATGTGAACAGGGTTCCCAAGACACCAAACGGGCGCCCGGTACACCGTGCCACGTGCCTACCGCATCACAGCCCACCCCTACGGTCAGCGCTGCCCACGGCCTCCAGCATACTACAAACACCAGAAACTACTTGCAACTCCTGGACAGAGGACAAGGGTGATCAAGAAGCCGAGAGGGTCCATTGGTTTCGGGCCCAATGCGTGGTAGTAGCTGAATCATGGATCACAAACACAGAACTCAGTTCCTGAGGACGACTGCAATGAGACAACCCACCATGTACTCCTACATGGCCTCTCACCGCTACCTTTACCAAATCGTGTTCACACACTTAGCTCACACACAGTAGGACATGTTCACACACCTCTGATTCATCCCCGATGAATCAGACCCGACTCGACTCTAAGCAGTAGCAGGCATGACAAACAAGCATGAATGAGTAGGCACAACAGGGCTCAAACAACTCCTACTCATGCTAGTGGGTTTCATCTATTTACTGTGGCAATGATAGGTCATGCAAAGGATAAAGGGGTTCAGCTACCGCAGCAAGTAACAGATGAATCGTTGTTGTCCTAATGCAGTAAAAGAGAGCAGGAGCGAGAGAGTGGGATTGTATCGGAATGAACAAGGGGGTTTTGCTTGCCTGTCACTTCTGAGGATAACATTGAGTCTTCATCAGTGTCAACGATCACAACGTCGGAACATCCTCTACCGGGAGGGAACAGATACCGGCAACAAAGAAGAAATACAATCAATGCAATGCACAATATGATGCATGCTCATGACATGGCAATATGAATGTGTTTTGAGCTAATGCAACTAGCAACAGATTAAATGGAGTTGGTTTGAATGCAAGATTCAAATTCAAACTCCATATGTGATTATTCAAATGCCATTTAATTGATTTGTGATAACAGCAGCTATAAGTTGTTCTAACATGCATGAAAATGGTACAGATGGATTCCTTGAATTTTTCTGATAATTTTTCATATATAAATTATTTAATTTGGAGTTACGGTTGAATTTCTATGATTTTTAGAAGTTTTAGGCATTTTCTGGAATTAATAAATCATTTAAGAATTATTTAAATTCCAGAAAACATTTACTGCGTCAGCAGTGCGTCACCGTGACGTCAGCAGGTCAACAGACGCTGCTGCTGGTCAAACCTGACGTGTGGGGGCCACACGTCAGTGACACAGGGTTGTTTAACTCACTGACAGGTGGGACCGGTCAACGGCCACGTCAGCTAGGTCAACTCCGACGCGTGGGGCCATTGTGGTTAACTTAAACTAAACAGGGATTAAACCGTGGTTAGTTAAGGGCGTGGGGCCCATATGTCATCGACACGCGACACTGACTAAACGCAATTAGCACCTAAGCTAATGGTGCCACGTCAGCCACCGGAGACCAGCCGGCGGCGACCACAGGACACGGCGGGGGCACGCCGGACTTACGCTAGAGGCGTCAGCTTGGCGCGCTGAGGGCACCAGGGGATGGCCCTTGCTCTCGTGCATCCAGAGGACCAAGTGGGAGGTCGTGGGGTCGCCGGAACTCATGCCGGCGACGAGCTTTGGCGGCGATGGTGTTCGGTGGTGCTCGGGCGCGTTGCTACGGTGCATCAGTGAGCAAATGGAGAGGCTGGGCAGCACCTGCTAGACATGGGGAGCACTAAGAGCAGCACAGTGAGGCCAGGGGAGCATGGAGGCTATGCGTGCAGCAGCAATGGCGGACGGTGGCTTCGGTGCTCGTGGGGAACGGCGCTACGGTACGGAGGAGAGCATGCTGAGTTAGGGGAGAAGGTCAATGGCTCACGGCGATGACGAGGGGACGCTCGGCGAGGTCGGGGACGGTCCGGAGCCGACGAATTTGACGAAGATGGCCGGCGGTCCCGAGGTTGAAGAAGACATCATGGGCGGTGTTGCGGCACGTCCGGGGCCTTGTGGCTCGGTGGGGAGAAGGAGGGGGTCGAGGCGGAGCTTGTGGGTGTGTCGGAGAGGCTCGGGGGTGGCGGTGGCCGCGAGGGAGCTCGTCGGTGGCGGCGGCTCCGTTCGGGCGAGTGAGAGAGAGAGGTCCAGGGGAGAGGATGAGGACGCGGGAGAGTGAGGGAGAGAGGCAGGGAGGTGCGTGGCGTCGCTAGGAGGGGCCGGGGAAGAGCCAGGCAGGCAGGGAGGGAGGAGGTGGCCGGCGCGGGGCGGCCACGCGCCTCCGTCCTTCTGGCGAGGGAGGAAGACGACAGGGAGGAGGCGGTGGTGGGCTGGGCCGGCCAGGTGGGGGAGCTGGGCCGGCTGGGCTGGACAGGTAAGCGCCAGGTAAGTCTCTGTTTTATATTTTTCTGTTCTGTTTTTTTATTTAATCTGTTTTGCCACTGTTTTGAATTTAAAAATAATTCAAACAATGCCAAAGACTCCTCTGAAAATATTTATGCTGCTTAATGGACTTTTCCAAAAGCACATAGAAATGTTTCAGGGTATTTGGAAATATATTCTATATAAGTTATGAATATAGCTCCAAATGCAAATAAAGTAATGATTTAGATTCAGTGCTCAAAATATTCCTCAAAAATGTTCATTATTTTTGGTTTGGTGCAAAACCCTTGCCAAAATATAACCAACATTATTTAAGGCCATTTTGAAAACATTGAATGCATTTTCCAGGGTTCTTTGCCCCTCTTTTATTCAAGTTTTTGAGGCTTCCAAAATTCCCTCAGTTCAAATTTCAGAATTTAAACATGATGCACACATGACTAGCTAGCTTAGAGCAAACCAGAAGCTAGGGATGTGACATCGATACCCATTTTTCATATTGTATCATGATAAAGCAGGTTCAGGCTTCTGCCGCCGTCCATAAGGACTCGAGTGAGGTGAAATCCGTCAATGATGGGGTCTAGGACCAGTGCGGCGGATCCGCCATGACGGATGCTAGTGGGGTGGTCCCTGCGATCGAAGGTGATCGGGCAAGCAGACCATGGGTTAAACTTTGGGGCGACGGGCTCCATCACATAGACGTCCCTTAGTGCACGCTTCCGCTCCCTCTTAGGAATGTGGGTTGCGTATATCATGTTCACCATCTTCACTTGTGGGGGAAACCCCTTCTGTCCTCCTATGTTCGGCGGTCGGGGCTCCTCCTCGTTATCGCTATGCAGCCCCTTGTACTTGTTTTCGGCCTTTAACTTGCCGGCCTGCTTGAACACCCAGCATTCTTTGTTGGTGTGATTCGCTGGCTTGTCGGGGGTGTCGTGGATTTGACACGAGCGATACAGTATGCGATCCAGACTGGACGGAGCCGGAGTATTTCTTTTAAATGCCTTTTTCCGCTGTCCGGATCTAGAGCCTCTCAATCCGGCATTGACTGCCGTATCTTCGGTGTTATCGCCGTTATTGCGGTGCTTTGGTCTATTACGACGCTGCCTACCGTTAACATCTTTGGTATCCGAGGTATCCGGATTCCTCGATGTGTTGTTGCTGCGAGCCAGCCAGCTGTCCTCGCCCGCAAAAAAGCGGGTCATGAGTGTTGTGAGGGTTGCCATAGATTTCGGCTTCTCCTGGCCGAGGTGGTGGGCGAGCCACTCGTCACGGATGTTATGCTTGAATGCTGCTTGGGCCTCTGCATCCGGACAGTCTACAATTTGGTTTTTCTTAGTCAGGAACCGTGTCCAGAATTGTCTGGCCGATTCCCCTGGCTGCTGGGTTATGTGGCTCAAGTCATCAGCATCTGGTGGCCACACATAAGTGTCCTGGATGTTGTCAAGAAATGCGTCTTCCAGATCCTCCCAACTGCTGACGAAATCTGCTGGCAAGTTGTTCAGCCAATGTCGAGCTGGTCCTTTGAGTTTTAGTGGGAGGTACTTGATGGCATGTAGATCATCACCGCGAGCCATGTGGATGTGAAGGAGGAAATCCTCAATCCATACAGCGGGATTTGTTGTGCCATCGTATGATTCGATATTTACGGGTTTGAAACCCTCCGGGAATTCATGATTCATAACTTCATCAGTGAAGCATAGGGGGTGTGCGGCGCCTCTGTGCCGGGCTATATCCCGACGTAGTTCGTATGAGTCTTGTCTGCTGTATCCGGCCCGGCCGGATTTACTCTTGGTGTATCTGATGTGACGATCACCGTCCCGTGTTGGTGCACATGCCCGTGTCCCATATATTGACCTTGCAATTTTTGCCTTACTGTCCAATATGTCTCGCAGGTCCTCTGTTTACCCCGGGCCTTAGTATTTTTGATTGAGTGGCGATGGGGCGCGGGCTGAACTTCAGGCTGAAACGCCTCTCTGGCTCGGCCGCGTAGTGGCCGGTCAGCCGCATCATACACTGGTGAATGAGGTTTCAATGCTTCCTCCTCGAGGTGAGGTAGCAACCTGCATTTTGGGTAACTCTTGGACGGGCGCTCGAGTTCATGCTCCTCAGCCGCAAGGACTTCGGTCCACCTGTCTGCTTGCAAGTCTTGATAAGCTTGAAGCTATTGCTGCCTTTTCTTCAGGCTATTTGCCATGGCCATAAGCCGGCGCTTGAAGTGCTCTTGCTCGACGGGGTCCTCAGGCACGATAAATTCGTTGTCGCCGAGGCTCGCCTCATCTTCGGAGAGAGGCATGTAATTGTCCTCCTCCGGTTCTCCATCTGCTGCCTGCTTTGGAGGGCTAGCTTGTTCGTCCTCCAGCTCTACATTGTGCTAGAGGGGATTGTTGTTGTCTTCGGTGCTATCCGGAGTGTTATTATCTCTTATGCCAGTATCACTGCTCTTGCTGTGGCGGGACTTAGAGCGGCACCGCTGACGTCAGCGCTTGGGTTGCTTCTTGGAGGGGTCATCCTCCACTGTCTCGTCACCATTGCCTTCTTTGGGGGTGTCCACCATGTATATATCATATGATGAGGTGGTGGTCCAGCGCCCTGAGGTCGGTGGTTCCTGTTCGTCTCCGGCTTCGTCGTCCATACCGTCGAAGTCTTCAGAGTTGAAGTCGAGCATGTCGGTTAAGTCGTCAACAGTGGCTACTAAGTGGGTGGTGGGTGGGGAGCGAATTTCTTCGTCGTCCGCATCCCATTCTAGCCGGACATAGTTCGGCCAAGGTTCTCCTGACAGGGAGAGAGACCTTAATGAATTTAGCACGTCGCCGAAGGGCGAGTGTTGAAAGATATCCGCGGAGGTGAACTCCATGATCAGCGCCCAGACGGCTTCGACGGGCACGGATGTGAGCGGCCCGGAGTCCGTGGCCGGAGATGAACCCAATGGTTTGGCGACACGACTCTCATAAGGGGTGAAGTCAGTATCTGGCTCTATTGCCACTGAGAGGGCGGCCTCCATGGCGGGGTCTATCCCTCCGCTCTCGGACGGTGCGATTTGCTCCGGATTAACGGCCGGAGTGGTTGCGGATGCGATCTGCTGAACACTGTTCGACGGCAGAGTTATGTCATGCTTGTCATGACTGTGCGGCGTACCTGACATGGGCTCGAATCCGTCGAAGATCAAGTCTCCGTGGATGTCGGTGGTGTATTTTAAGTTTCTAAACTTGACCTGATGGCCAGGGGCGTAGCTCTCGATCTGCTCCAGATGGCCAAGCGAATTGGCCCGCAGTGCAAAGCCGCCGAATACGAAGATCTGTCCGGGGAGGAAAGCCTCACCCTGGACCGCATCGCTAGCGATGATCGAAGGAGCCATCAAGCTTTATGGTGACGACACAGTGGAACTCTCAATGAAAGCACCAATGTCGGTGTCAAAACCAGCGGATCTCGGGTAGGGGGTCCCGAACTGTGCGTCTAAGGCGGATGGTAACAAGAGGCAAGGGACACGATGTTTACCCAGGTTCGGGCCCTCTTGATGGAGGTAATACCCTATGTCCTGCTTGATTGTTCTTGATGATATGAGTATTACAAGAGTTGATCTACCACGAGATGAAAGAGGCTAAACCCTAGAAGCTAGCCTATGGTATGATTGTATGTTGTCCTACAGACTAAACCCTCCGGTTTATGTAGCTAGGGTTACACAAGGTCGGTTACAAAGGAGGATATATACATATCCGTATTGCCTAGCTTGCCTTCCATGCCAAGTAGAGTCCCATCCGGACACGGGACGAAGTCTTCAATCTCGTATCTTCATACTCCAACAGTCCGGCCAAAGGATATAGTCCGGCTGTCCGGAGACCCCCTAATCCAGGACTCCCTCAGCCTCTACATCAACTCCATGGCCCCTCCGATGATGTGTGAGTTGTTTACCTCAGACCTTCGGGTCCATAGCTAGTAGCTAGATGGATTCTTCTCTCTCTTTGGATCTCAATACAAAGTTCTCCTCGATTCGATTGGAGATCTATTCGATGTAACCTTATTTTGCGGTGTGTTTGTTGAGATCCGATGAATTGTTCGTTTATGATCAAGTCTATCTATGAACAATATTTGAATCTTCTCTGAATTCTTTTATGTATGATTGGTTTATCTTTCCAAGTCTCTTTGAATTATCAGTTTGGTTTGGCCTACTAGATTGATCTTTCTTGCAATGGGAGAAGTGCTTAGCTTTGGGTTCAGTCTTGCGGTGCTCGATCCCAGTGACAGAAAGTGAAACGACACGTATTATATTGTTGCCATCGAGGATAAAAATATGGGGTTTACATCATATTTCATGAGTTTATCCCTCTACATCATGCCATCTTGCTTAACGCGTTACTCTGTTCTTATGAACTTAATACTCTGGATGCATGCTGGATAGCGGTCGATGTGTGGAGTAATAGTAGTAGATGCAGGCAGGAGTCGGTCTACTTTTCACGGACGTGATGCCTATATACATGATCATACCTAGATATTCTCATAATTATTCATCATACAAGTTTCCAATCTATTTTATTTTCCAATCTTTACTTTCAATCTATATCATAAAAATACCAAAAATATTTATCTTATTATTATCATCTCTATCAGATCTCACTCTTGCAAGTGCCCATGAAGGGATTGCCAACCCCTTTATCACGTTGGTTGCGAGGTTCTTATTTGTTTGTGTAGATACGAGGTGACTCGCGCGTGGTATCCTACTGGATTGATACCTTGGTTCTCAAAAACTGAGGGAAATACTTATGCTGCTTTACTACATCACCCTTTCCTCTTCAAGGGAAAACCAACGCAGTGCTCAAGAGGTAGCAAGAAGGATTTCTGGCACCGTTGCCGGGGAGATCTACGCCAAGTCAAGACAAACCAAGTACCCATCACAACTCTTATCCTTCACATTACATTATTTGCCATTTGCCTCTCGTTTTCCTCTCCCCCACTTCATCCTTGCCGTTTTATTCGCCCTCCTTTTCCGTTCCCCTTCTCTTTTCCGGTTTGCCTCTTTTGCCTGTTTCTTGTTTGCTTGTGTGTTGGATTGCTTGCTTGTCACGATGGCTCAAGATAATACTAAATTGTGTGACTTTGCCAATACCAACAATAATGATTTTATTAGCACTCCGATTGCTCCTCTTACCGATGCTGAATCTTGTGAAATTAATACTGCTTTGCCGAATCTTATCATGAAAGATCCGTTTTCTAGCCTTCCTAGTGAAGATGCCGCTACCCATCTAAACAACTTTGTTGATTTGTGTGATATGCAAAAGAATACAGATGTGGATAATGATATTGTTAAACTTAAGATATTTCCGTTTTCGCTTAGATATCGTGCTAAAGCTTGGTTTTCATCTTTGCCTAAAAATAGTATTGATTCATGGAATAAGTACAAAGATGCTTTTATCTCTAAGTATTTTCCTCCCTCTAAGATCATCTCTCTTAGAAACAATATTATGAATTTTAAGCAACTTGATCATGAGCATGTTGCACAATCTTGGGAGAGGATGAAATTAATGATACATAATTTCCCTACACATGGTTTGAATTTATGGATGATTATACAAAATGTTTATGCCGGATTGAATTTTTCTTCTAGAAATCTTTTAGATTCGGCCGCGGGAGGCACTTTTATGGAGATCACTTTAGGAGAAGCTACCAAACTCCTAGATAACATTATGGTTAATTATTCTCAATGGCACACGGAAAGATCTACTAGTAAAAAAGTTCATGCAATTGAAGAGATTAATGTTTTGAGTGGAAAGATGGATGAACTTATGAAATTGTTTGCTAATAAGAGTGCTCCTACTGATCCTAATGATATGCCTTTGTCGTCTTTGATTGAGAATAATAATTAATCTATGGATGTGAATTTTTTGGTAGGAACAATTTTGGTAACAACTCGTATAGAGGTAATTTTAATTCTAGGCCGTTTCCTAGTAATTCCTCTAATAATTATGGTAATTCCTACAACAATTCCTATGGAAATAATAATAAGATGCCCTCCGATTTTGAATCTAGTATTAAAGAATTTATTAGTTCGCAAAAGAGTTTCAATGCTTTGATTGAAGAAAAATTGCTTAAGATTGATGAGTTAGCTAGGAACATGGATAGAATTTCTCTTCATGTTGATTCTTTGAAACTTAGATCTATTCCACCTAAGCATGATATCAATTAGTCTCTCAAAGCCATGATAATTTCTATTGACGAGTGCAAAGAAAGAACCGTTAGGATGCGTGCTAAGAAAGATTGCTTCATAAAAGCGTGTTCTTCTAGTTTTCATGATAATAAGGATGAAGATCTAAAAGTAATTGATGTGTCCCCTATTAAATCTTTGTTTTGCAATATTAATCTTGATAATGATGGGACTGGAGATGAGTCAACTTTAGTTAGAAAGTGTCCCAATGATACAGACTTTTTAGATCTTGATGCAAAAATTGATAAAAGTGGGATTGGAGAGGTCAAAACTTTAGATAGTAACGAACCCACTATCTTGGATTTCAAGGAATTTAATTATGATAATTGCTCTTTGATATATTGTATTTCCTTGTTGCAATCTGTGCTAAATTCTCCTCATGCTTATAGTCAAAATAAAGCTTTTACTAAACATATCGTTGATGCTTTGATGCAATCTTAAGAAGAAAAACTTGAGTTGGAAGTTTCTATCCCTAGAAAACTTTACGATGAGTGGGAACCTACAATTAAAATTAAAATTAAAGATCATGAATGCTATGCTTTGTGTGATTTGGGTGCTAGTGTTTCCACGATCCCAAAAACATTGTGTGATTTGCTAGGTTTCCGTGAATTTGATGATTGTTCTTTAAACTTGCACCTTGCAGATTCCACCATTAAGAAACCTATGGGAAAAATAATAATGTTCTTGTTGTTGCAAATATGAATTATAATGTTCTCGTTGTTCTTGATATAGATTGCAATCCTTCATGTCCTATTATTCTTGGTAGATCTTTCCTTAGAACGATTGGTACAATTACTGATATGAAGGAAGGGAATATTAAATTCCAATTTCCGTTAAGGAAAGGCATGGAACACTTTCGTAGAAAGAAAATTAAATTACCATATGAATCTATTATGAGAGCCACTTATGGATTGCCTACCACAGATGGCAATACCTAGATCTATGCTTGCTTTTATTCCTAGCTAGGGGCGTTAAACGATAGCGCTTGTTGGGAGGCAACCCAATTTTATTTTCATTTCTTGCTTTTTTCTCCTGTTTACCAATAAATAATTTATCTAGCCTCTGTTTTGGTTGTGTTTTTTGTGTTTAATTAGTTTTTGTGCCAAGTAGAACCGTTGGGAAGACTTGGGGAAAATCTTTTTGATCTTGGTGTAAAAAACAGAAACTTTAGAGCTCAAGAGAATTGCTGCCATTTTTTACTGGGAGTGCTATTTAGTTAATTCTTTTTTAATATTATTAATACAGAAATTCCTCACTTCTAGCAATTTATTTTATAATTTTTGGGGTTCCAGAAGTATTCGAAACTTACAGATTACTATAGACTGTTCTGTTTTTGACAAATTCTGTTTTTTGTGTGTTGTTTTCTTATTTTGATGAATCTATGGCTAGTAATGGAGTTTATGAACCATATAAAAGTTGGAATACAGTAGGTTTAACACCAATATAAATCAAGAATGAGTTCATTACAGTACCTTGAAGTGGTGGTTTGTTTTCTTTTACTAACGGAGCTCATGAAGATTTTCTTTTAAGTTTTGTGTTGTGAAGTTTTCAAGTTTTGGGTAAGGATTTGATGGATTATGGAACAAGGAGTGGAAAGAGCCTAAGCTTGGGGATTCCCAAGGCATCCCCTCTTTCATCTTTGTCTATCGGTAACTTTAATTGGAGCTATATTTTTATTCGCCACATGATTTGTATTTTTCTTGGAGCGTCTTGTATGATTTGAGTCTTTTATTTTTATTTTACCACAATCATCCTTGTTGTACACACCTTTTGGGAGAGACACACATGAATTGAAATTTATTAGAATACTCTATGTGCTTCACTTATATCTTTTGAGTTGGATAATTTTTGCTCTAGTGCTTCGCTTATATCTTTTAGAGCACGGCGGTGGTTCTATTTTATAGAAATAATTGATCTCTCATGCTTCACTTGTATCATTTTGAGAGTCCTTTATAACAGCATGGTAATTCACTTTGGTTATAAATTTTAAATGCTAAGAGAAGTTGGATGCTTGATAGATGGTTTTGAGATATAAAGGTGGTAATATTAGAGGTGTGCTAGTTGAGTAATTGTGAAATTTATCAATACTTGTGTTGAAGTTGGCATGTCCCGTAGCATGCACGTATGGTGAATGTTATGTGACAAATTTGAAGCATGGGGTGTTCTTTGATTGCTTTCCTTATGAGTGGCGGTCGGGGACAAGCGATGGTCTTTTCCTACCAATCTATCCCCCTAGGAGCATGTGGGTAGTGCTTGGTTTTGATGACTTGTAGATTTTTGCAACAAGTATGTGAGTTCTTTATGACTAATGTTGAGTCCATGGATTATACTCGCTCTCACCCTTCCATCATTGCTAGCCTCTTCGGTACCGTGCATTGCCCTTTCTCACCTTGAGAGTCGGTTCAAACTTCGCAGGTGTATCCAAACCCCATGATATCATACGCTCTATCACACATAAGCCTCCTTATATCTTCCTCAAAATAGCCACCATACCTACCTATTATGGCATTTCCATAGCCATTCCGAGATATATTGCCATGCAACTTTCCACCGTTCCATTTATTATGACACGCATCATCATTGTCATATTGCTTTGCATGATCATGTAGTTGACATCGTATTTGTGGCAAAGCCACCGTTCATAATTTTTTCATACATGTCACTCTTGATTCATCGCAATCCCGGTACACCACTAGAGGCATTCACATAGAGTCATATTTTGTTCTAAGTATCGAGCTGTAATTCTTGAGTTGTAAGAAAATAAAAGTGTGATGATCATCATTAGAGCATTGTCCCATGTGAGGAAAGGATGATGGAGACTATGATTCCCCCACAAGTCGGGATGGGACTCCGGACGAAAAAAAGAAGAAAAGAGGCCAAAAAATAGAAAGAAGGCCCAAATAAAAAAAGAAAAAAAGAAAAAAAAATGAGAGAAAAAGAGAGAAGGAACAATGTTACTATCCTTTTTCCACACTTGTGCTTCAAAGTAGCACCATGATCTTCATGATAGAGAGTCTCTTATTTTGTCACTTTCATATACTAGTGGGAATTTTCTATTACAGAACTTGGCTTGTATATTCCAATGATGGGCTTCCTCAAATGCCCTACGTCTTCGTGAGCAAGCGAGTTGGATGCACACCCACTTAGTTTCTTTGATGAGCTTTCACATATTTATAGCTCTAGTGCATCCGTTGCATGGCAATCCCTACTCCTTGCATTGACGTCAATTGGTGGGCATCTCCTTAGCCCATTGATTAGCCGCATCAATGTGAGACTTTCTCCCTTTTATCTTCTCACACAACCTCAATCATCATATTCTATTCCACCCATAGTGCAATGTCCATGGCTCGCGCTCATATATTGCGTAAAAATTGAAAGAGTTTGAAAAGGCTAAGTATGAAACAATTGCTTGGGTTGTCATCGGGGTTGTGCATGATGAGAGCATTTTGTGTGACGAAAATGAAGCATGGCCAAACTATATGACTTTGTAGGGATAAGTTTTCTTTGGCTATGGTATTTTGATAAGACATAATTGCTTGATTAGCATACTTGGACTATTACTATTTTTATGTGAACAATAAACTTTTATCTTGAATCTTTCGGATCTGAACATTCATGCCACAATGGAGAAAAATACATTGAAGAATATTCTAGAAAGCATTCCACATAAAAAATTCCATTTTTATCATTTACCTACTCGAGGACGAGCAGGAATTATGCTTGGGGATGCTTAATACGTCTCCGACTTATCTACAATTTTTGATTGTTCCATGCTATTATATTATCTATTTTAGGTGTTAATGGGATTTATTATACACTTTTATATTATTTTTGGGACTAACCTATTAACCGAGGCCCAACCCAAATTGCTGTTTTTTTGCCTATTTCAGTGTTTCGCAGAAAAGGAACATCAAAAAGAGTCCAAATGGAATGAAACCTTCAGGAACGTGATTTTTGGAACAAACATGGTCCAGAGGACTTGGAGTGGATGTCAAGAAATGAACGAGGCGGCCACGAGGCAGGGGGGCACGCCTACCCCCCTAGGCGCGCCCTCCCCCCTCGTGGCTCAACCGACCTACTTCTTCCTCCTATATTTGTTCACATACCCCGAAAACATCCAGGAGCACCACGAAACCCTATTTCCACCGCCGCAACCTTCTGTACCCAAGATATCCCATCTTGGGGCCTTTTTTGGAGCTTCGCCGGAGGGGGCATTGATCACGGAGGGCCTCTACATCAACTCCATGGCCCCTCCGATGATGTGTGAGTAGTTTACCTCAGACCTTCGGGTCCATTGCTAGTAGATAGATGGCTTCTTATCTCTCTTTGGATCTCAATACAAAGTTCTCCTTGATTCTCTTGGAGATCTATTCGATATAACCTTCTTTTGCGGTGTGTTTGTCGAGATCCGATGAATTGTGGGTTTATGATCAAGTGTATCAATGAACAATATTTGAATCTTCTCTGAATTATTTTATGTATGATTGGTTTATCTTTGCAAGTCTATTTGAATTATCAGCCAGGACAAGGGGCCGTGCCAGGTGGTAGGCGGCGGTCTCCGCACATGGCTCTCGCCTCTTGAAGCTCCTGATCGCCTTGGTGATGAACTCCTGAGAACCTGGCACCCCATGCCTTGTGCCCTCATGAGGGAAGCATGTGATGAAGCATGCCTCCATGTGGTGCCCGAGCGCCTCCCTCGTGACATTGTCTAAGTCAGAGGCCCTCCAGAAGAGAGCCCCGAGCCCAACCTGAGGAGGGCGCCGGGCACGCCTTCCTATGTGAGGGAGGGAGGTGCCCCATCCGTGGGCACAGGTCCTGAGGTGGTAAGGCTGGAGACACCGCCCTCCTAAGGCTCTTGGTGTAGCAGCCGCTTCTTCTTCTTGGGGACAGCCTCAGGAGGGTAGATGGCGCCTTCGTTGTCTGGGTCTTTGATTGCCGCAGCCTAGTAGGCGTGCTCAAGGGAGCACACCACATCCTTCTCCTCACAGGTGATCGTGATGATGTCATGGTTCCCTGGCATCTTGAGGATGCTGTAGCCATGGTGGGTCACCGCCATGAACTTGTCCAAGCCCGGATATCTATGGATGGTGTTGTACGGAAGGCCGATGTGGGCGACGTCGTAGTCAATGAACTCGGTGCGGTAGTTGTCGCGTTGGCCGAAGGTGACAGGGAGGTGGATCTACCCTATCGGGGTGGTGGAGCCGTCGGTCACTCCTGAGAAAGGCTTGGTGGGCTGCAGCTGATCGTATGGCACTTGGAGGTAGTCGAACGTCTCGATTGAAAGAACATTGAACCCTGCACCACCATAGATGAGGGTCTTGGTGACAAGGATGTTGCTGATGATGGGCGAGCAAAGCATCGGGAGGGCGCAGCAGTCACCGCAGACTTGAGCTGGTCAGACAAGCTAAAGGTGATGGTGCACTTGGACCACGTGAGTGGACGCGTGGCCTCGAGCCTGGGGAGGGCCGCGTTCACCTCACGAGCGAACTACTTGAAGATGCGCTGGGAGGCTGGGGCCTGAGCGCCACCCAAGATATAGTCGATGGCGCAAGGCTCCTGGAAGCCCCCAACCCCCTCATCCTGGTGGTGGTCGTCGTTCGTCCTTGGTGGTGGTGGCAGCGGAGGGAGGCCGGCATTGCCATGAGGACGGCCCTCACAAGGCTGGTCTCTCCAGGCGCCCTCGCGAGGCTGGCCTTGCCAGTGGTCCACACGAGGCTGGTCGCGCCACTCCTGGCTGGGACCGGGGTCGTCCCAGCATCCTCCACTTCTGCCTCCTCCGCAGCCGTAGCCTCGATCGTTGCGCTCGGGGCTTTGACCGAGGCGCCCATCGCGTATGGCCCTGAGCTCCTGACAATCATTGGTGTTGTGGCTGTGTACGTTGTGGAAGACGCAGAATGGACGGCTGCCCTTGGATGATTCTAGGTGGTCATAGTCGCACTTCATCTCTGGTTCTTCCGCGAGCACGGCATGCCCCTTGCGCTTCACGTCCTTGGCCTTGGCCTTCTTGTCTTCTACGTCTGCCGTCGGGAGTTTGAGGTGGGAGAAGCGCCCTTCCATAGCTCTCGCGCACTTGGTTGCCATGTTGAACATCTCCAGAGTCGTGCAGAAGTCCTCATCGATGGCGAGCTCCTCTTTCATCTTGACCTCGTGAACGCTATCGGAGAACGCCGAGATGATAGCCTCGTCCGAAACCTTGGGGATCTTGAGGTGAACATTGTCTCCCCTGGCTGCTCCTTGATGCGTCACAGGTCACCCGCGGCAGGCGGGCGGTCACGAGTGCCCTGGAAGCTGGTGACAAAACGCTCACGCATCTCGCCCCAGGAGGAGATCGATCCCATGGGCAGATTCAGGAGCCACGAGCGCGCACCATCCTTGAGAGCCATGGGAAACTAGTTCGCCATGACCTTCTCGTCGTCATTGGCTGCCTCGATGCTTAGCTCGTAGAGCTGTAGGAACTCCGCAGGGTCGGGCGTGCCGTCGTAGCATGGAGGCAGGTCAGGTTTGAACTTGCCCGGCCAGACGATGTTGCGTAGTTCGGGAGTGAAGGCTCGGCATACCGCGATGGTCACCGGGGCCGGTCATGGAGGTGGAGCCTGATCTTGGCGCTCATGTGCCGCCACCGCAGGCGGCGTGCGGTCTTGACATGGCGGTGCTGGAAGTGCACGTGCCTCTGCTTGCAGCCGATGGACCACCTAGTAGCTTTCTTCTTCAGGTGCAGGCACCCTGCGCGGCGTGTTGCGCCTTGGGGCCTCGCGTCTTGGACTGAGGGCGACGTCTTGACAGGGAGGTGGAGGAGGCGCTCCATGGGCCACATCACCCGCAGTAGGCGGCGGGCGAGGCAGCGAGAGGGACGGTGCAGGAGAGCCCCTAGTGGCGCTGACAAGCTTGGCGATGCGGTCCAGCCAGTCTTTGTAGAGGCCGTCGACCGGGCGGTAGCACAGGAGCTCACACGCCATGAGCAATGCGGCCTGCGCATTGGCTGGGCCATAACAAGCGTGGGACGACGAACCAGCCGGAGTCAGTGACGGGGTGGCGGTGCATCCATCTCGCCGCAGGGAGGGGTGTAGCGACGAAGCTTGCTGCTCGTGCCCTGCCGGGCCGGTGGTGGTGTTGGCGCAGGTGGTGGAGATTGACGGGGAGGCCCGCCGATGGGCACCGTCTGGGTGACGCGAGCGCCGTGGGCGGTCCGACGCTCAGCATGGCTCGACGAGCGTTAGCCATGGAAGCAGTGGAGCGGCGGCAGGTTGACCGACCGAAGAGAGGCTTCGACGCACCCCTACCCAGCGCGCCAAATGTCTGATTCAGGGTTCTGCAGACCCTTGAGAGGTTCGAACTCTGGGGTGCATGTGAAGAACTCCCTCTTCCCAGTCTGCCTACTCAACGATTCCACGGCCTAGCTCGATGCACCCAAGGGACAAGAGACACAACATCCTAGTTCGGGCCACCTTGCGGTGTAATACCCTACTCCAACTTTGTGGTGGATTGCCTCGAGAGGCTGAGGATGAACTAGTACAGTGGACGAACAGCCTCAGGAGGTGAGGTGTTCTTGGGCTCGATGAGCTGGTGGGTGTGTGGATGATCTGAACGATGCGTCCCCCTCTCTATGGTGGTGGCTAAGTCCTATTTATAGTGGCCTTGGTCCCCTTCCCAATTTTAGGTAGGAAGGGATCCCACAACAGCCAAATTTGAAGGGAGACAACTAGTACAAGCTATCCTGACAAAAGTAGTCTTCGCCTGCAAAAGGCTCTCGTGGTGATGCTGCAGTAGGCTCCGCGATGACCTCTATCTGTCGTCCCGGTGGTCTTGGTCTTGCTGCATTGATATGGAAACCTTTAGTTGATTCCTCGGGACCCTGCGCATGCGCTTGCATCCTTAGCACCAAAGAGGAAACTGGCACGCTGCGCCCGCTGGCGCCCGCCTGGCCTTTGTCGTCATGGCTCACGTCATGTAAACCTCGCAAGGTGCACCTTGCATTGATATCTCCGCTCCTAGGAAGCCAGCCTAGTGAGGCCTGTCGGATCACGGGGTCCAGCAAAACCCTTAAGGTTCGAACACTGGGGTGCGCGTGAAGATTCCCCCTACCGATCCACGTCCTAACTTAGCTAAGATCTTACGAACTAACTCGACGAACTCGCAACACAAGGGACATAAGATTTATACTGGTTCAGGCCACCGTTGTGGTTTAATACCCTACTCTAGTGTGTGGTGGTGGATTGCCTCTTGGGCTGAGGATGAACAGTACAAGGGGAAGAACAGCCTCCTGAGGAGAGGTGTTCTTGTGCTCGGTGAACTTGTGGTTGTTCTGGTCTCTCTCGATCTGACCCCCCTATCTATGGTGGTGGCTAGTCCTATTTATAGAGGTCCTGGTCCTCTCCCCAAATACTGAGCGAGAAGGGATCCAACAACGGCCAATTTGAAAGGGGACAACTAGTACAGATTATCCTCACAAAAGTGGTCTTCGCCTGCAAAAGGCTCTGGTGTTGACGCTGCCTTGGGCTCCATGGTGACCTCCATCTTGCCCTCCTGCTGGTCTTGGTCTCGTTGCACCAATATGGAAACCTTTGCTTGATGCCTCGGTACTCCGTGCCTGCGCTTTCCCCCTTACCACCAAAGAGGAAACAAGGACGCTGCGCGCACTGGCGCTCGCCTGGTCTCGATCGTCATGGCTCACATCATGAGAACCTCACGAGGTTTGCCTTGCCTTGATCACTCCGCCCCTCGCGAGCCCGCCCGGCGAGGCCGCTCTTGAGGAGGTCTTGCGTCGTCCACCTCGCGAGGCTTGGCCCCTCGCGATGGTCTTGAATGCCTTGTTGATGAAGATGGGTCGTACAGGCCTACTAGCAAAGCCACGCCATGGGCCGCAGGCAGGCAAGTCTGGGGACCCCCGTTCCCAAAACGCTGACAGTAGCCCCCGGGCCCAAGGCGCGCTCGGGCTTGGCTTTGGGGTGAAGCCAAAGGTCAAGTGTGGAGCGCCGCGGGCCCTAATAGCCTACGGCCTTGGTTGATTCGTGGCGGTTGATTGGTCGTGGACGTCTTCGCTTCCCCATGCTGCCTCGACAACTGCCCGACTGTCAAAAGGCTGGTGTAGACAGCGCTCGCCTTCACTGTTTCCTTTCGCCTTGCTCAGATTCCCTTTCTTGCTCCCCATTTCTAAAATCTCCAGATCTGCTACCATCCTTTCCTGCATTAGCGACCAATGGCGCCCCAGAGGGTCAAGCCCGCCTCGTCGCCGGCTTGGTACAAACCTGCTCTCGACTCGCCCAACGTCTCGGAGAAGAGCCTCACTGTCATGTGCTTGCTGACGGCGGGGGAGAGCAATGAAAGGGGGAAGACGGAGCTCCGGGTTGCCTCCGATGTGCCGGAGCCTAAGGGGAGCACGTTCTTCCCCTTCTTCACGAGCAGTATCGCCGCAGGGTTGGTTCATCCCTTCTCTGATTTCTTCTATGAGGTCCTCGGCCACTACGGGCTGCAAGCGCTACATCTCCATCCCAACTCGATCCTTCTCTTTTCCATCTTCACCTACTATTGTGAGGCATATCTGGGCGTAATGCCGTCCGTGGCTCTGCTGTGCCACTTCTTCGTCCTCCGTGCCAGTGAGGGCCATATCTCCGGGTGCACCAATTTCATCGCGGCCGGCAAGGCCAACTCGATCTCAAACATCGGGACGAAGGCTGACAACCTCAGGGCCAAATGGGTCATGATGGGCGCCAAGTGCGTCCACCCGCACTTGGCGCTGCCGACAGAGAGGCCCAGTCCGACAAGGGGTGGTCCTGCACGAAGCTCACCGACAAGCGGGCGATGTTGGTGCTGGAGCAGATGAAGTACGACCTGAAGCCTGGCAATGCGAAGGCGGCAAACATTATAGGGGCCATGCTCCTGAGGGAATTCCTGGCGCTGCGCGTGGCCCCGCTTCAAGCCCGCACGCGCCCCTTGTGGGAACTTGGGGATGAAGAGGACAAGGTTCGCTTGAGCTCGGAGGCCTTGTCCGACGAAGATCTGACCGCAGCTCTCCGCCTCCTGGTTGGGGACGATCAAGAGTATCCGCCGAATGTCTTTACTCCCTTGTTCTGCCACAAGGATGGGGCTTTGATCGTGGCCTCCAAGTGGGCCTTTAACGGGCGTGGACTGGTGCCGTCGGTGCTCGCCGGGGCCCCTGTGGCGCCGGCACCGGTGGGGCTGTCTTCTGGTGAGTTCCATGGGGAGGAAGAAGAGGAGGAGGAAGACTCGGAAGTGACCCCCAAAGGGACGGGGGAGACCTCTCCCCTGAGTAAGGCTGACATCCTCTGCGCCTTTCCCAACGATGACGAGGATGACGCTTCCCAGGAGAAGTAGGAACTGGCCGTGATCCCGACGAGGAGCAGGTCGGCGCTAATCTCCCGAGATTTTGCTGCTGCTCCAATGCTGGCTGGAGCCGCTTCCGGCTCAACTGCTGCTCCTGCTTCAGCTTCTGGGCTAGTGCGCCCGCTCCTTGAGTCGCAAAGCTCTTAGGCTTCAAGCTCACCAAGCGGAAGGTGGACTACCCTGCTGTGGACCAGTAAGTACCCTGCCTCTCCTTGTTCCTGCTGTTGATGCTTGTTTCCGACTCTCTTTCCTTGTTGTGTAACCAGGCTGTCGTCTGCGGTGAAGAGGAGAAGGGAGAGCGAGGTGGTGCCGCTTGAGTCCGTGTCGCCTCCTGCGACCGTGGCCCTCTCCATGAGAAAATGTGGGGACGGTGCTCGTGCTTCTCCAGCCCAGTCATCCTCGCGAGGCCCAGTGGAGCATCGTCGGGAGTAGTCAGCCCCCGAAGCACCGCTGGCTCAGGAGGTGCCGGTGTCCGGCTCGGGTGCTGAGGTCCAAGAGGCTCAGGAGCCTCCTGCCTCTCAGGCCATGGTGACGACGCCTCTTCCTCCTTCCGCGCCATTATTCCCAGGTTCTTCTGCCTCCTCTGCTGTCTTGGAGCATGCCCTTTCAGAGATGGCTCAGCTGCCGAAAGATATCCTAAGTGCAGATCCGCGCCTGGCAGCCAGGCTCCTGGAGCTAGCCTCCGGCTAGCTTTAGTCTGACGTAGCAGTCCGAGCGACACTAAGCCAGGTCGACCTCCGAGAAGGAGAAGCGGGCCTTCGCCCAAGCTGCGGCCTATTGCGAGGCGGTGATGAAGGACGTCGAAGCCGCCCACGACCGCTGCCGGGCGCTAGAAAACGAGCTGAAGAGTCTGCGTGATGAGCGCGCAGAGGAAGCTCGCGGCCGTCAGGCAAAGGAGGAGAAAATGAAAGCCCGTGAGGATGCCATCAAGGACCGCAATGCCGAGCTGGGGGAGTTGGCAAAGGCGCATGCCACTGAACGCAGCCGACTGGAGGAGCTGGAGCTGAACGTGGAGGCGAAGGGGGTCGATCTTGATGCCAAGGCGAAGGTTCTGGCCGAGGACCGCGCGGCCTTCACGCTTCTGGAGAAGAGGTCTCGCGAGGCCCTAAAGTCGCTCTACGAGAAGGGCTTGGAGAAGCCGTTGGCCACCAGCGAGGACGGCCTTGCCCGGTTGCTCCCCTACTTGGTCGATGCGCTTGAGGAAGTTGTGCGTGGCATCAGCCCCATGGCAGAGGCCGAGGCTCACGTCCTTTCTTCAGCCACGCTGACGCGTTTCTTCAGCCACTTCCATCTTCACGATCCTGCTGGAGCCTGTGGCTGATGAACACTGCTCAACCGCCGCTGCTGCTGTGAAAGGTTAGGTGGAAGCCCTGCTGGAGAAGTTCGACGCCTTCACCCCCGCGCCCTCGCCCGGTGATGCAGGTGAAGGCGACGCTACCCAGGATGGGACACCTCTTGGAGGTGTCGGCGGTGTCGAGGGATGACGGGCTTGCGGCTCCTTTCCTGTTGAGATTCCTGCAACATGTATCGTGCCTCGTGGAGGCGTTTAAATTCACGTTTGATATTGTGAGAACAATATGTCTTGTAATATTTGCTTTGAGATTTTGCGATTTTATTCCTATTTGCTTTGTGTTCTGCGTCGGCAGAGCCCAGCCCCGCGCATACCTCAACCGCCGTTGGGCCGACCGGAAACCAGGACGGACCAAGGAGTGAGGGTCTATGTGACCAGTTAAGCTCCTGAGTCAAGATGCTCAGGAGTCCCCCTTGATGCGCAAACAACTTATAGGAAGGATACGCGAGGATAGGTTAATGTTCTACGTTGGCAGAGCCTGACCCTGCGCATACCTCAACCACTGTTGGGCCGACCGGAGACCAGGACGGCCAAGGAGTGAGGAGCTACGTGACCAGTTAGGCTCCTGAGCCGGGATGCTCAGGAGTTCCCCTTGACGTGCAAACATTCTCCATACCTTTGCCCTCGCCGAGGCTCGGCTCGGGGGGGGGGGTGACGACCAGGTCCGAGGGACCTGGTTGGGTGGCGTACGCTTGGGCGTGACCCGAGCGCAGCCCCCGTGCCCAGCCCCCTCACGCGGCTCTCCCAAGGGGAGGCGTTGCGGTGAGGCTGGACACTGAGCTCTGGGGCTCCCTGAGGTTGGTACGGCCGTGAGGCCGCCCTTAGTTGTTTATCACCAGCGCGGAGCGTAGTGCTCTCGCTTTTTCACGGGCATAGCCGCTCCTCAGCAGTGTTGACAGCCAGCGCAGAGCATGGTGCTTCCGCTGGTGTGTGGGTGGGGGACTCCCTACTGCGGAGATCCCCCGGGGCGTGTATAGCCCCGCCCTGACACGTGGCTTGCACGGCAGGTCTAGACGAGGTGTATCTGGGCACTCGTGAGCCAGCGCGGGACTCACGAGGCCCTACCTCAAGGCGGGTTGCGCCGGGCTTGGTTCTTGTTTGCTGTGTTGGTCCTACGAGGTGGTTAGACAACCTGCGCCGAACGAATCTCCTGAGGTCATCACATGAGAAAGCCAAGCACCAACAGCCCCAGGAGGAGACATGAATGGGGCCGGCCCGCCAGACAGAGCTCAGCCGCTGGATTTATCAACGCTGCAGGGACGGGCCTGAGCACAGACGCCGTGCTTAACTTACTCACGCGAAAGGTCCTGAAGAAATACGGCCGACGCATGGCTCCCGCGATGGGCGACAATCAAGCAGGTGATAGTTATAGATAGATTAAGCATGAAAGGTAACCTAGCTCAGGTAAATGCATAACGATACGCGCCACTGGGTCTGGCCCGAGTGGCTTGGGGATGATGCAGCCCGAGGGGCGCCCCCAGCAAGGTAAGCTAAAGACATAAACAAGGAAAAATACATGCCACAGGGACGGACCCACGTGGTCTGGGAATGATGCAGCCCTGGGGGCGCTCCCAGCTGAATGAACTTGGAAAATGTCACCTGGTTCTATTGATGAAGGAGAGTTGGGGCAGCTGAAGGTATGCGGCGAAGGGGCTTCTCCTCATGAGCCACCAGGGCCCTGAGCCTCGGGAGGCTCTGGGGATCCAGGGGGTTCCTTGAGGACCGTCTTCATCTCCGTCAGCGCAGCATGGTGCCCGGCCTCCTGAGCCGCCAGGATGCTCTGCAGGTTGCGCTGATAGGCGGTCGCCATGCACGGTAGGCCAAAAGGCATGCGAACGTAGCTGTGAGGTGGGCCCTTGCAGCGTCCCACGCACGAAGGCTAGAAAAGCTCCTGAGAGGCGGCCCGGTTGAGCCCTGAGACGTCGATGCAGACGCGCAGCCCGGCATCCTCGCCTGGATGGGGAGCTGCGCCTGTTGAGCGGCGGCCGTCGCGCATGGCCCTTGCGTCTTGCAGTTCCTGAGTGGTCTTGGTGATGAACTCCTGAACGGTGGGCACTCCTTGCCCTGTGTTCTCCTGAGGGAAACGTTCCATGAAGCACACCTCCAAGTGGTGCCCAAGCACCTCCCTCGTGATGTTGGCAAAGTCTGAGGCCCTCCACAAGAGAGCCCCCGAGCCCTTCTTGAGAGGGGCGCTGGGCGCGCTTTCCTATGTGATGGAGGGAGGCGCCCCAGGCGCGGGCGCCGCTTGCCTAAGGCCCTGCGTGGCGCAACTACTTCTTCTTCTTGGGGGTGGCCTCAGGAGCGTGCTCTCCTTGGCTGTCGGGGTCGTCAATTGCTGCAGCTTGGAAGGCACGCTCGAGGGAGCTCACCGTGTATCTTTCCTCGCACGGGACTGTGATGATTCCACCGCTTCCCAGCATCTTGAGGACATTGTAGCCGTGATGGGTCACCGCCACGAACTTGGCCAGGGCTGGATACCCAAGGATGGCATTGTATGGCAGGCGAATGTAGGCGACGTCGAAATCGATGAGTTTGGTGTGGTAGTTGTTGCGTTCTCCAAAGGTAAAGGGCAGGCGGACCTGCCCGATCGGGGTAGTAGAGCCGTCGGCCACTCCTGAGAAAGGCTTGGTAGGCTGAAGCTGGTCATATGGCACTTGGAGGTTGTCGAACGTGTCGACGGATAGGACATTGAGCCCTGCGGTGTCATCGATGAGGGTCTTGGTAACTTGCACGTTGCTGATGACTGGTGAACAAAGCATTGGGAGGACGCCTGCAGTAGCTGTGCACTTGAGCTGATCTGCCGAACTGAACGTGATGGGGCACTTGGACCATCTGAGCGGGCGTGTGGCCTCAAGCTTGGGAGGGATGCATTCACTTCGTGAGCAAACTGTTTGAAGGTACGCTGCGAGGCTGGGGCTTGAGCTCCGCCCAAGATGCAGGCGATAGTGCGCGGCTCCTGGAAGCCCCCAGCCCCTCGTCTTGATGGTGGTCGTCATTCCTTCTGGGTGGTGGCGGTAGTGGAGGAAGGCCAGCGTTGCCTTGAGGACGATCCTCACAAGGCTGGTCCCTCCAGGCGCCCTCGCGAGGCTGATCCTGCCAGCGGTCCTGACGATGCCGGTCACGCCACTCCTGGCGCGGGCCATGGTTGTCCCAGCGTCTGCCACCATGTCCTCCTCCTTGGCCGTAGCCCCGGTTGCTGCGCTCGGGGCGTGGACTGAGGCGTCCTTCTCGAATGTCTCTAAGCTCTTGACAGTCGTTGGTGTTGTGGGTATGCAGGTTATGGAAGGCGCAGAACGGTCGGCTTCTCTTGGATGACTCGGGTTGGTCTCTGCCGCGCTTGGTGTCCAGTTCCGCCGTGAGCACGGCTGCTCCCTTGCGCTTCATGTCATTTGCCTTGGCTTTCTTCTCCTCCGGGTCCGCAGCCGGGAGCTCAAGGAGGGAGAGGCGCGCCGCCTCAGCTCTGGCGCACTTGGTTGCCAGGTTGAACAACTCTAGAGACGTGCACAACTCCTCGTGGATGGCGAGCTCTTCCTTCATCTTGACGTCACGGATGCCATCAGAGAACGCGGAGATGATGGCTTCGTTCGTCAACTTGGGGATCTTGAGACGAACGTTGTTGAAGCGTTGCATGTACTTCTCGGGGGGTCTCTCCTGGTTGTTGCTTGACGCGACGATGGTCACCCACGGCCGGGGGGTGATACGTCCATTTTGCATCATGTTTTTATATCGATATTCATTGCATTATGGGTTGTTATTACACATTATGTCACAATACTTATGCCTACTCTCTCTTATTTTACAAGGTTTACATAAAGAGGGAGAATGCCGGCAGCTGGGATTCTGGGCTGGAAAAGGAGCAAATATTAGAGACCTATTCTACACAGCTCCAAAAGTCCTGAAACTGCACGGAAGCTATTTCCAGAATATATAAAAAATACTGAGCGCAAGAAGTTCCAAAGGGGGCCACACCCTGGCCACGAGGGTGGGGTGCGCCCTACCCCCTGGGCGCGCCCCCTGCCTTGTGGCCCCTGGTGGCCCTCCAATGCCCATCTTCTGCTATATGGAGTCTTTCATTGAGGAAAAAATCATAAGCAAGATTTCCGGATAAGACTCCGCCGCCACGAGGCGGAACCTTGGCGGAACCAATCTAGGGCTCTGGCGGAGCTGTTCTACCGGGGAAACTTCCCTCTGGGAGGGAGAAATCATCACCATCGTCATCAGCAACGATCCTCTCACCGGGATGGGGTCAATCTCCATCAACATCTTCACCAGCACCATCTCCTCTCAAACCCTAGTTCATCTCTGGTATCCAATTCTTTTCTCTAAGTCTGGGATTGGTACCTGTGGGTTGCTAGTAGTGTTGATTACTCTTTGTAGTTGATGCTAGTTGGTTTATTTGGTGGAAGATCATATGTTCAGATCCTATATGCATATTAATACCCCTCTGATTATGAACATGAATATGCTTTGTGAGAAGTTACGTTTGTTCCTGAGGACATGGGAGAAGTCTTGCTATTAGTAGTCATGTGAATTTGGTATTCATTCGATATTTTGATGAGATGTATGTTGTCTCTCCTCTAGTGGTGTTATGTGAACGTCGACTACATGACACTTCACTATTATTTGGGCCTAGAGGAAGGCATTGGGAAGTAGTATGTAGATGATGGGTTGCTAGAGTGATAGAAGCTTAAACCCTAGTTTATGCGTTGTTTCGTAAGGGGCCGATTTGGATCCATATGTTTCATGCTATGGTTAGGTTTGCCTTAATACTTTTTGTTGTACTTGCGGATGCTTGCAATAGAGGTTAATCATAAGTGAGATGCTTGTCCAAGTAAGGGCAGTACCCAAACACCGGTCCACCCACATACCAAATTATCAAAGTACCGAACACGAGTCATATGATCGTGATGAAACCTAGCTTGACGATATTCCCATGTGTCCTCGGGAGCGCTTTTCTCTATATATGAGTTTGTCCAGGCTTGTCCTTTGCTACAAAAAGGATTGGGCCACCTTGCTGCACCTTATTTACTTTTGTTACTTGTTGCTCGTTACAAATTATCTTATCATAAAACTATCTATCACCTACAATTTCAGTGCTTGTAGAGAATACCTTGCTGAAAACCGCTTATCATTTCCTTCTGCTCCTCGTTGGGTTCGACACTATTACTTATCGAAAGGACTACGATAGATCCTCTATACTTGTGGGTCATCAAGACTCTTTTCTGGCGCCGTTGCCGCAGAGTGAAGCGCCTTTGGTTGGTGGAATTTGGTAAGGAAAAATTTATATAGTGTGCTAAAATTTACTGTCACTTGCTACTATGGAAAGTAATCCTCTGAGGGGCTTGTTCGGGGTATCTTCACCTCGACCAGTAGAGCAAAGAGTTGCTCCTCAACCTACTGAACCTACTGAAAATGAAAATGAAAATGAAAATTTCTACTTTGAAATTCCTTCGGGTATGATAGAAAAACTGCTAGCTAATCCTTTTGCAGGAGACGGAACAATGCATCCTGATGAGCACCTAATATATGTGGATGAAGTTTTTGGATTATTTAAGCTTGCAGGTGTGCCCGATGATGTTATTAAGAAGAAGGTATTCCCTTTATCTTTGAAGGGAGATGCATTGACATGGCATAGGCTATGTGATGATATGGGTGTTGGGGATCATAGCAGAAATTTAAAATTTTCTACGCATCACCAAGATCAATCTATGGAGTAATCTAGCAACGAGGGGAAGAAGAGTGCATCTACATACCCTTGTAGATCGCTAAGCGGAAGCGTTCAAGTGAACGGGTTTGATGGAGTCGTACTCGTCGTGATCCAGATCACCGATGATCCTAGCACCGAACGGATGGCACCTCCGCGTTCAACACACGTACGGAACGGAGACGTCTCCCATGCCTTGATCCAGCAAGGAGGAGGGAGAGGTTGAGGAAGAGAGTCCAACAGCAGCACGACGGCGTGGTGGTGATGGAGTGGTAGTTCTCCGGCAGGGCTTCGCCAAGCTCACGCGGAGGAGGAGAGGTATTGGAGGGGAGGGGCTGCGCCAGGTTCAAAGGTGTGACCGCCCTCCCACCCCTCCACTATTTATAGGTGGGGAGAGAGGGGGCCGCCCCCCCTTAGATCCCATCTAGGGTTGGGGCGGCGGCCAAGGGGGGAGGAGTGCCTCCCAAGTCAAGTGGAGGCCCTCCCCCTTAGGGTTTCCCCTCTCCCATGCACATGGGCCTTGGGCGGGCTGGTGCCCTTGGCCCATTAAGGTTAGGGCGCCCCCTACAGTCCATGCTGCTGTATTGGACGTGGTGGAACATTTTCCGGACCTCCGGACCCCTCCGGAATCCTCCGGAAGCTTCCCGGTACATTACTGGAAAAACCGAACTTTTCCGGGAACCCGAACAACAACTTTCCATATATAAATCTTTACCTCCGGACCATTCCGGAACTCCTCGTGACGTCCTGGATCTCATCCGGGACTCCGAACAACATTCGGTAATCACATACAAGTCTTTCTAATAACCCTAGCGTCATCGAACCTTAAGTGCGTAGACCCTATGGGTTCGGGAACCATGCAGACATGACCGAGACAACTCTCCGGCCAATAACCAACAGCGGGATCTAGATACCCATGTTGGATCCCACATGTTCCACGATGATCTCATCGGGTGAACCACGATGTCGAGGATTCAATCAATCCCGTATTCAATTCCCTTTGTCCAGCGGTATTGTACTTGCCCGAGATTCGATCGCCGGTATCCCGATACCTTGTTCAATCTCGTTACCGGCAAGTCTCTTTATTCGTTCCATAACACATCGTCCCGGGATCAACTCCTTGTTCACATTGTGCACATTATGATGTTGTCCTACCGTGTGGGCCTAGAGATACCTCTCCGTTACACGGAGTGACAAATCCCAGTCTCGATTCGTGCCAACCCTACAGACACTTTCGGAGATACCTGTAGTGAACCTTTATAGCCACCCATTTACGTTGTGACGTTTGGCACACCCAAAGAACTCCTACGGTATCCGGGAGTTGCACAATCTCATGGTCTAAAGAAATGATACTTGAGATTAGAAAAGCTTTAGCATACGAACTACACGATCTTTGTGCTAGGCTTAGGATTGGGTCTTGTCCATCACATCATTCTCCTAATGATGTGATCTCGTTATCAACGACACCCAATTCCATGGTCAGGAAACGGTAACCATCTAATTGATCAACGAGCTAGTCAACTAGAGGCTTACTAGGGACATGGTGTTGTCTATGTATCCACACATGTATCTGAGTTTCCTATCAATACAATTCTAGCATGGATAATAAACGATTATCATGAACAATGAAATATAATAATAACCAATTTATTATTGCCTCTAGGGCATATTTCCAATAGTCTCCCACTTGCACTAGAGTCAATAATCTAGTTCACATCGCCATGTGATTAACACTCACAGGTCACATCGCCATGTGACCAACATCCAAGAGTCTACTAGACTCAATGATCTAGTTCACATCACTATGTGATAAACACTCAAAGAGTTCTGGGTTTGATCATGTTATGCTTGTGAGAGAGGTTGTAGTCAACGGGTCTTGCCATATTCAGATCCCTATGTATTTCGCAAAACATTATATTGTAGATGCCGCTACCACGTTCCACTTGGAGATATTCCAAATTATTGCTCCATTATACATATCCAGTATCTCTACTCAGAGCTATCCGGATAGGTGTTAAGCTTGCATCGACGTAACTCTTTATGTCGAACTCTTTATCACCTCCATAACCGAGAAACATTTCCTTATTTCTCTAAGGATAATTTTGACTGCTATCTAGTGATCCACTCCTAGATCACCTTTGTACCCTCTTGCCAGACATGTGGCAAGGCACACATTAGGTGCGGTACTTCAGCATGGCATACCATATAGAGCCCATGACAAGAGCATACGGGATGACCTTCGTCCTTCCTCTTTCTTCTACCGTGGTCAATCTTTGAGTCTTACTCAACTTCACACCTTACAACTCAGGTAAGAAGCCCTTCTTTGACTGATCTATTTTGAACTCCTTCAAAAACATGTCAAGGTGTGCATTCTTTGAAAGTATCATCAGGCGTTTTGATCTATCTCTATATATCTTGATGCCCAATATGTAAGCAGCTTTATCTAGGTCTTCCTTTGAAAAACACTCTTCAAACAACCGTTTATGCTTTCCAGAAATTCTACATCATTTCGAATCAACAATATGTCATCCACATATACTTATCAGAAATGTTGTAGTGCTCCCACTCACTTTCTTGTAAATACAAGTTTCTAGCAAACATTGTATAAACCTAAAAGCTTTGATCACTCCATCAAAACATATATTCCGATTCCGAGATGCTTGCTCTAGTCCATAGAAGGATTGCTGGAGCCAACATACCTTTTAGCATCCTTAGGATCGACAAAACCTTTTATTGTATCACATACAACATTTCTTACAAAAACTTGGTAAGAAAACTTGTTTTGACATCCATCTGTAAGATTTGATAATCGAAAAATACAGCTAATGCTAACATGATTCCGACGGACTTAAGCATCGCTACGGGTGAGAAATTCTCATCGTAGTCAACTCCTTGAACTTGTGAAAAGACTCTTTCCCACAAGTCGAGCTTCATAGACGGTAACATTACCGCCCACGTCCGTCTTCTTCTTAAAGATCCATTTATCTCAATGGCTCGCTGATCATTGGGCAAGTCCACCAAAGTCAATACTCTATTCTGATACATGGATCCTATCTCGGATTTCATGGCTTCTAACCATTTGTCGGAATACGGGCCCACCATCGCTTCTCCATAGCTCATAGGTTCATTGTTGTCCAACAACATGACATCAGAGACAGGATTACCGTACCACTCAGGAGTAGTACATATCCTTGTCGACCTACGAGGTTCGATAGCAACTTGATCCAAAGCTTCATGATCACTATCATTAACTTCCTATTCAACAGACGTAGGTGCCATAGAAAACATCTTTCTGTGTTGCATCACTCTCTGGTTGAAGTAAAGGTTCGACAACCTCATCAAGTTCTATCTTCCTCCCACTCAATTCTTTCGAGGGAAACTCCTTCTCGAGAAAGGACCCGTTCTTAGCGACAAACAATTTGCCCTCGGATCTAAGATAGAAGGTATACCCAACTGCCACCCTTGGGTATCCTATGAAGATGTGTTTGTCCGCTTTGGGTTCGAGCTTCTCCGGCTGTAGCCCTAAGCATCGCATCCCCAAACATTAAGAAACGACAATTTGGTTTCTTGCCAAACCAATGTTCATATGACATCGTCTCAACGGACTTAGATGGTGTCCTATCTAAAGTGAATGCAGCTGTCTCTAACGCATAACCTCAAAATGAAAACAGTAGATTGGTAAGAGACATCATAGATCGCACCATATCTCATAGGGTTCGATTACGACGTCCGGACACACCATTACCTTGCGGTGTTCCAGGTGGATTCAACTGTGAAACAATTCCACAATGTCTTAAGTGATTGCCAAACTCATAACTCAGAAATTCTCATTGATCAGAGCGTAGGAATTTGATCTTCTTGTTATGATGATTCTTAACTTCACTCTGAAATCGCTTGAACTTTTCAAACGTTTCAGACTTGTGCTTCATTAAGTAAATATACCTATATCTACTCAAATCGTCAGTGAAGATGAGAAAATAGCGATATCCACCGCACGCTTCAATTCTCATTGGATCACACGGATCTGCATGTATGATTTCCAACAAGTCACTTGCCTGTTTCATTGTACCTGAAAACGGGGTCTTAGTCATCATGCCCATGAGGCATGGCTCGCATGTGTCAAGCGATTCAAAATCAAGTGACTCCAAACATCCATCGATATGGAGTTTCTTCATGCATTTTACGCCAATATGACCTAAGCGGCAGTGCCACAAGAAAGTGGTACTATCTACATCTTTTGGCATGAACATGTGTATGTCAGGACCCTGACTCAATGCCACATCGATCTAGCATGTAACACCCCATATCACTTTGCGGCCTCACGCACGGTATTCCCACGGGTGTCGTCTTACCTTTGCCCGGGACCGTTTGCGTCTTTTGGCTCACGTATATGATAGTGTCGCTAGCATCCATATGGTAAGGAGCCCGGGCTGACATGGCTAGTCGTAAACCCAAAGTGGCACAAACTTACAGGGACAGGCATCCATGACCCAACATCGAACGTGTCGGTCATCAGCGAGTAAATCCAGGCTGTAGCACTGGGCTAGCAGGACTCCGGTGAACCGGGCTGTAGCGGGCTAACAGGACTCCGATATTCATCGCGTGACATTTCCCCGAAGGGACAGACACAGGAACGAAGAAGGACACATGCCGGCCAGCCTAAGTGTTCCGGAGCAGTAGCAAGCTACCATGGCTCAGTGGAAACACTAGGAGACATTTCCCGGTAAGAGAGGCTACTAAGGATAAACAACTAGATAGTCAGATCCCACACATACCAAGCATTTCAACAACATACACACAATATGCTCGATATGTGCAGATACAACATGGCATCACAACATGACTCTACAACTCAAGTAATTATTCAATAGGCTCCGAGGAGCGAGATATTACAAACATGGGTCTCATGACCCAACACTCAGAGCATACAAATCAAGCACAAGCGGAAGCTATCATGTCTGAGTACAGACATCTATAAATGAAAAAGGCTGAGAAGCCTGACTATCTACCAGATCCTGCCGAGGCACAAGATCGTAGCTGAGGTAACAAGCTAAACGTCGAAGTCCACGTGGAACTACTAGTGAGACTGAAGTCTCTCTGCAAAACATAAAATAGGCAAACGTGAGTACAAATGTACCCAGCAAGACTTACATCAGAACTAACTACATATGCATCATTATCAACAAAGGGATGGTGGAGTTTGACTGCAGCAAGCCAGCTTTGACTCGGTGGCTATCCTGAACTACGACTGCAAGTAACTCTTTTGAGGTGGCGCACACGAGTCCACATATTCACCATATCAATACACCACTATGGATCCGCTCCCGTCTCCCTACGAGAACGCCATCCATAGCACTCACGCTTATCTTGCGTATTTTAGAGTATCCACTTTCACTTGTCTATGAACTATGCAAGGGGTCCAAGTTTCCATATCCGAGGAATCCGGCTATTCGAATAGATAATGATAACCCTGCAGGGGTGTACTTCTTCACACACGCTCTCGCCACTTACCGCCCTGTACACGTCATGTACCTCGGCAACCTTCAAGCGGAAGCCGGGCGAGGGAGTCGGCCACGACCTGACTAACCGAACAAGTCCCTAGTCCAGGTTTATCGCCTATTCGGGTTCCATCCGCAAGGAGATCCGGCCGGGGTGTCGCTTACGGCCCCAAACGATGTGAGCAGGGTTCCCAAGCCCACCATTCGGGTGCCACTTGGTACACCGTGCCACTGTGCCTAGTCTGTCCCAAGCCCACCTGTACCGGGTGCCACTTGGTAGACTACTAACACTACCTACAAACACCAGAAACTAGTTGCAACTCCTGGACAGAGATCATGTTGATTAATAAGTCGAGAGGGGCACTTAAGCATTCCAATGTGTGGTAGTAGCTGGTCATGGATCACAAACACAGAACTCAGTTCCTGAGGACGGCTGCAATGAGACAACCCACCATGTACTCCTACATGGCCTCTCACCGCTACCTTTACCAAATCGTGTTCACACACTTAGCTCACACACAGTAGGACATGTTCACACGCCTCTGATTCATCCCCGATGAATCAGACCTGACTCAACTCTAAGCAGTAGCAGGCATGACAATCAAGCATGAATGAGTAGGCACATCAGGGCTCAAACAACTCCTACTCATGCTAGTGGGTTTCATCTATTTACTGTGGCAATGACAGGTCATGCAAAGGATAAAGGGGTTGAGCTACCGCAACAGGTAACAAATATGTCGTTGTTGTCCTAATGCAATAAAAGAGAGCAGGGGCGAGAGAGTGGGATTTTATCGGAATGAACAAGGGGGTTTTGCTTGCCTGGCACTTCTGAAGATAACATTGAGTCTTCATCAGTGTCAACGATCACATCATCGGTATCACGTCTATCGAGAGGGGACAAATACCGGCAATACAGAAGGGAACACAATCAATGCAATGCACAATATGATGCATGATCATGACATGGCAAAATGAATGTGTTTTGAGCTAATGCAACTAGCAACAGATTAAATGAAGTTGGTTTGAATACAAGATTCAAATTTAAACTCCATATGTGACTATTCAAATGCCATTTAATTGATTTGTGCTAAACAGCAGCTATAAGTTGTTCTAACATGCATGAAAATGGTACAGATGGATTCCTTGAATTTTTCTGATAATTTTTCATATATAAATTATTTAATTTGGAGTTACGGTTGAATTTCTATGAATTTTAGAAGTTTTAGGCATTTTCTGGAATTTCCTGATTATTATAAAATAAACTAAATTCCAGAAAAGGAATATGGCGTCAGCATGACCTCACCCTGACGTCATCAGGTCAACAGGGCGGGTCCAGGTCAAACCTGACGTGTGGGGGCCACACGTCAGTGACACAGGGCTAGTTAGTGTCAATGGCAGGTGGGGCCGGGTCAAAGGCCACGTCAGCACGGTCAAAGCTAACGCGTGGGGCCGCTGTGATTAATTTAAGCTAAACAGAAAATAAACTAAAATTAGTTAAGGCGTGGGGCCTAGGTGTCAGTGACACGGTGCGGTGTTTAGTGGCTAATTAAGCCAGCCCCGTCAGCAAGTGACGCCGGCGACCACGGCGACGGCGAGACCTCGCCGGAGTTGCTCGGAACGGCGCTACAGCCCGCGGCTGGTCGCGCTGAGGGCACCAAGAGGGAGCCCGTGCTCCCGCGCATCTAGGGGCGCACGTAGCTGGGCACAGGGAGGCCGGGGTCGACGACGGCGACCACTTAGGCGGCGGCCGGAGCTACGGCAACGACGGGTTAGGCGATGCAGGGCGCCAGGGGAGGCGTTGGTGAGTGCTATGTGCTCCTGGGACTGTGGTGAGCACGACGGTGGGCTCGAGAACGAGCTGCGGTTGCTGTGGCCACGGCCACGCCATGGCCGGCGGCGAGAAACTCTCGGCCGCGGTGGGAGATGGGGCTAGGGGGCGAGAACGGAGGGGGCGAGCACAGGAGAGGCAGCGGAGGCTCACAGCGGATCCATTCGAGGCGGAGACGAGGCCGGGGATGGTCCGGAGCCGGCGAATTTGACGAAGATGGCCGGCGGTCCCGAGGTTGAAGAAGGCATCGAGGGCGGTGTTGTGGCACGTCCGGGGCCTCGTGGCTCGTTGAGGAGGTAGAGGGAGGACCGGCGGAGCTTCCTGGGGCGTCGGTGAGCCGTGGGGTGGCCGGTAACCATGGTGGCTCTCGTCGGTGGCGGCGGCTCCGTTCGGCCGCGGGAGGGGAAACAGAGGAGTGAGGCGGAGGGAGGTCCAGAGGGCGAGGGAGAAGTGAGAGGGGTCGGGGCTGCGTGGCGTCGCGGGAGGGACCAGGGAAGGAGGAGGCAGCCAGGCAGGGAGGAGGTGGCCTCCTCGGCCGCGTGCGTGCGAGCACGCAGCTGCTCCCACTGGCAAGAGGAAGACGACAGGGGGGGGAGTAGCGGTGGCCTGCTGGGCTGGCCAGGTGGGGGAGCTGGGCCGGCTGGGCTGGACAGGTAAGGCCAGGTACTTCCTTCTCTCTCTCTCTTTTATTTCTATTTCAGTTCTATTTTCTTTTATTTAATTCTTTTGCCACTGTTTTGAATTAAAAATAATAATTCAAACAATGCCAAAGCTCCTCTGAATATTTTATATTGCTAGATGGACTTTTCCAAAAGCTTATAAAATATTTCCGGGGGTATTTGAAATTATATTCTAATTATATGAATATAATTCAAATTCAAATAGCTAATGAATTAAATCCAAAGTCCCAAAAATAATTCCTTAAAAATGTTCAATATTTTGGTTGGGACCAGAACCCTTACCAAAAATTGTCAAACATTTAAGAAGAGCATTTTGGAGCAATGAATGAGATTTCTAGGGTTTTTGCCCCTCTTTTATTTAGGGTTTTTGAGGCTTCCAATATTCCTCAATTCAAGTTTCAAAAATATAGACATGATGCACACATGAAGCTAGCCTAGAGCAATGCCAGAAGCTAGGGATGTGACAACTCACCCCCACTAAACAAGAATCTCGTCTCGAGATTCAAGCGTAGGGTAAGGTGAAGGGGAAACGCAAACTAGTATAATCTTCACGATCCAGTTGCACTTCAAATGGACGTTGATTCGTTCACCATCATTGTCTCGAAGTCTTGCTCTGAGAACTCCAACTAACATGACAACGAGAGGAAAAAAGAGACCCTAAAAGAATGGTTCTTCTCGGAGGTCGAACAACTCAGGATTAACTCACGGAATGAGACATAGCAACATCTCTCGAGCTGAGAGGCGAAGCACACATCCATAGGAATGGAGTGAAGCAGATGATGAAGGTTCACTAGGTAGACAACAATTTCACGCTTAAGAAGGTGGTAAACGATTGTCAACGTAGCGAGGAGTTGAGTTGCCATGATACCATAACGATACACCTTAGGGAAGGTGACTCGTAGAGATATCCCCTTAAGTGGCAAAAAGAATTACCTTTGATTCAAAGATCATTGAAACTCTTTATACCAGCCTAAGGCAATCACAAGCAATCGATTGGCGGGGTCGGTAGAACGGCATACTCGGACTTGGATGATGTGGATTACCTTGTTGAAGACAACGCAATGGATGATTTTGCTTATCACCGGAAATGGAAGAGACCCATGGTAGAATGGCACATTGGCGGTGCAAGCTGGGAACAAAATGCAAATGCTGGGAATGATTCTGGTAACTGGGGAAGAACCCAACAAAAGAGAGTGGATTCACTGTTTGAAAGGGTCATAGCATTGCCGAGGAAACTGAGAGGAATCCCAGTTAGCGTCGATGATAACACCTAGCGCTTGAGCGTGCTCTCAAGAACTTGAGCATTTCCACAATCATCAAGGTTTTACCAATATCCGTGTCAAGGATCCTGGCAACACAACTTGCTACCATGATGAATGGTGATGGAGGATGCAAATGCAAGGAAGATAACACCTTCTCAGATTTCACCTTAGCGAGGCCAAGGAAATAAAATCTGGATGATCGACCGAGAGACATTTAGCACTCCGCTTCTAATGTTCCCCTTTATGTGCTAGTGTAACCCATTCATAGATATGGCTTGATAACTAGAACATCAAGTAAAAGGTCGGACTTCGGGAGCTCAGGAATCCATAAGGAATAACTACGGAGATAAATCCTACGAAGTCCTCATGGGAAGGTGGCCAACTTCCTCAATCAAGATATTATAATAACAGGTCTTCCGGCTGGGTGTGTTGGCCACGATATCCACTTTATCGGTTATCGAGGGACCAATATTATAGTTCTTGGAGAATGTTCCAACCATCATATCTGCCTGAGATTCAGATCTGGTTGGTGTCAGGATATTCCAGACTTATCAAGTCTAGGAGGAAAAATGAAAGTTTGCAACACAAATCGACGAGATGACGTTGCGGGATTCTCGGGAGATGAACTACGATAGTAAGCTCCAAAACATGAGCTGGTTCTGCTACGCACGTGTGAACATGTTGTCTCGGACAAGCATGACCACGTGGTAGTCTTACAATAAAACGCTACCGAGTTCTGGTTGGGAACCATCACCGTGGATAACGAAGTCCTTGCATAAGTCATATGATTAGCTCTTATGAAGGAACTTCTTCTCCTTGAACAAATCAATCAGTGGCTTGGTGTGCTCGGGACACATATGGAATGAAGGTTGCAAGTCTTCAAACCACATAATTCTTCGCACGTGTGCATGACTGATTTGGGATGATTCCAAAGGAAACAACATTAACTTTCTCAAATTCACGGCGGCAACTTTCACCAAATGCACGTGTATAAGAGGAAGTCACTCCTTTCATCAAACACATACCCCATGAGCTAGCATGAGGAAAATGCTTTCAAAAGTTTCCAACACTAGCTTAATGTTCAACAAAATCATGGAGGAGATAAGGATGTTGTCAATGGGCTCAACAACAATTCTTCCGGGTTTCCCTTTAAAAGGAATTCCATAGTTAAGAGAACAAGTGTTAGCATTGGTCAGACCCAAAAGATATAATGGTGTATGCTCGAGGGATCAACCACGAGTAAGACAACATTACGAATATCGTTGGTTCTGGTCTGATTGGATGATAGCCCATACTCAAATTATAGATGGGGTAAGACAATAGGTCCAACAACTGATCACAAGGACCAATTAATGAAGATATCATCTTTCTTCAACACACACACATACACAGAAAGATATCCCTTAACATGAACTAAGTCAGACAAGCTTTTATCTTCCAACTCTCCAAGTTGTTGTCTAGCTTAACCAACTAGCTCCGGGATATCCATCACAGATTCTTGGAGAAAGGGTGGTTCACAAGAAACCAACTTGATCACGAGCTCAACATAACAGTCAGGGGACAACCTGGTAATACTTCCGAGAAGATATTCGGAAAATCACGAACCACCGATATGTTACTAAGATCGAGAACAATCTTGCTTTTCAGGGCAAGATGATATGATCAAATGAGTGAGGACTTGACACAATCCTAACTCATTGATCGAAGGGTGCACCGGAAATAAGGACTAGATAGCACGATCAGTCTTAGAATGATGATTCAAGAACCGACACGCTAAGAATGAAATTATTATCCTTTAACTACCAATCAACAGAGTTGCTAGCAGTATTGATTTCACACGCCATGATTCATTTGTCGGCATTCCGGTTACAATAACACAGGAACCGAGGAATGAACAATGATGGCAAAAGTATCACTGTACCAAGAGTTCATAGGATGGTGTGCAATTCCTATAACAATCCCGATATAAAAGATGGTAATACTCCAAGGTAGAACAGAGCAAAAGCTGGATTGGCATTTTGATCTGCGGAGTACAATTGTTTTGACCCAATCCTAGATATGGAAGAGGTACTGGAGTTTGTTTCTCCTATCATTCTACGATAGAATGGCTTGACGGACCACAAGAGTAATAGGCATCGATAAACGAACGCACGCATACTCTTGACTATCAATTGATAGGTGAGGGTCAGAGGACAACTAAAGAGGGACAACTCAAAGGAACATACGATTTTCTGAGTTGTGGATGCATGGTTTAGCATGTCGAACGAAGTTCAACATAATTCTTCCGGATAACCCATGCAGAAAGGTAGAACTGGCAGAGCCGCAATATCTAATGGAGAACTCATCAAAATAATCCTGTGGTGATATTTCAGTTCAACGAGGAACTTCTGCCATAAGTAGTTCATGGTATTTGGAAGAAGGAGATACCACGGACTTCAAGGACTATCGCAAAGGTTACTAATATCCTAAAGGCACTAGCAAATACTATCAACATGAAGTAAGTAGGGTGAATCTCGGGTTCAAGAACCCAGGAATAGAATACCTACTACTAAGTAGCATCACGGAATGATTTCGAGAATGATGGCCAGAATCATCACACTGGGAACACAAATCATGGCTAAATTACTAGATGATCCCCTAAGACACCTAGGGTCATAATAATAGCTCCAACATATATGTCAGGGCAATAAATTACCTCAACTCAACAATTAGTGTGATTGAGCTGGCATAAAGGAACATCGAAACCAGAGGGAAAGGATTTTGCAAATGCATCAGACTATTTAGAAACCTGGAATGACTCGGACAGCATAACGGCTGTAAATGCTCAGAAAAGATTTGAGACATTCACAAAAATGGTGGCATAACCACTCAGAAGCACAATATCAAGGTTTGGAGATCAACAGTTAACGTACGGAAGTAGTAGGAACTGAACTGAGACTTAAATCCAACAATCTTATAAGTCTACGGATTAGTAACACGTGATCCTAATAGAAAGAAGAGATAGCCTAGTTCTTAATCCCCGTAGAATAAAAGATGATGACTCAGATCAGAAGGCATAAGGTGTAAGGAGTAAAAAGAGCCTTACGTTCCATCCCACAATCAATTCCCTTATATAGCTAAAGAATTTCTAGACTCAACTTCGACCAGTTTGGCTTGGTAAACCTACAGGCAGTCAAGCTCTGATACCAAAGCTGTCAGGACCCTGACTCAATGCCACATCGATCTAGCATGTAACACCCCATATCACTTTGCGGCCTCACGCACGGTATTCCCACGGGTGTCGTCTTACCTTTGCCCGGGACCGTTTGCGTCTTTTGGCACATGTATATGATAGTGTCGCTAGCATCCATATGGTAAGGAGCCCGGGCTGACATGGCTAGTCGTAAACCCAAAGTGGCACAAACTTACAGGGACAGGCATCCATGACCCAACATCGAACGTGTCGGTCATCAGCGAGTAAATCCAGGCTGTAGCACTGGGCTAGCAGGACTCCGGTGAACCGGGCTGTAGCGGGCTAACAGGACTCCGGTATTCATCGCGTGACATTTCCCCGAAGGGACAGACACATGAACGAAGAAGGACACATGCCGGCCAGCCTAAGTGTTCCGGAGCAGTAGCAAGCTACCATGGCTCAGTGGAAACACTAGGAGACATTTCCCGGTAAGAGAGGCTACTAAGGATAAACAACTAGATAGTCAGATCCCACACATACCAAGCATTTCAACAACATACACACAATATGCTCGATATGTGCAGATACAACATGGCATCACAACATGACTCTACAACTCAAGTAATTATACAATAGGCTCCGAGGAGCGAGATATTACAAACATGGGTGTCAAGACCCAACACTCAGAGCATACAAATCAAGCACAAGCGGAAGCTATCATGTCTTAGTACAGACATCTATAAATGAAAAAGGCTGAGAAGCCTGACTATCTACCAGATCCTGCCGAGGCACAAGATCGTAGCTGAGGTAACAAGCTAAACGTCGAAGTCCACGTGGAACTACTAGTGAGACTGAAGTCTCTCTGCAAAACATAAAATAGGCAAACGTGAGTACAAATGTACCCAGCAAGACTTACATCAGAACTAACTACATATGCATCATTATCAACAAAGGGATGGTGGAGTTTGACTGCAGCAAGCCAGCTTTGACTCGGTGGCTATCCTGAACTACGACTGCAAGTAACTCTTTTGAGGTGGCGCACACGAGTCCACATATTCACCATATCAATACACCACTATGGATCCGCTCCCGTCTCCCTACGAGAACGCCATCCATAGCACTCACGCTTATCTTGCGTATTTTAGAGTATCCACTTTCACTTGTCTATGAACTATGCAAGGGGTCCAAGTTTCCATATCCGAGGAATCCGGCTATTCGAATAGATAACGATAACCCTGCAGGGGTGTACTTCTTCACACACGCTCTCGCCACTTACTGCCTTGTACACGTCATGTACCTCGGCAACCTTCAAGCGGAAGCCGGGCAAGGGAGTCGGCCACGACCTGACTAACCGAACAAGTCCCTAGACCAGGTTTATCGCCTATTCGGGTTCCATCCGCAAGGAGATCCGGCCGGGGTGTCGCTTACGGCCCCAAACGATGTGAGCAAGGTTCCCAAGCCCACCATTCGGGTGCCACTTGGTACACCGTGCCACTGTGCCTAGTCTGTCCCAAGTCCACCTGTACCGGGTGCCACTTGGTAGACTACTAACACTACCTACAAACACCAGAAACTAGTTGCAACTCCTGGACAGAGATCATGTTGATTAATAAGTCGAGAGGGGCACTTAAGCATTCCAATGTGTGGTAGTAGCTGGTCATGGATCACAAACACAGAACTCAGTTCCTGAGGACGGCTGCAATGAGACAACCCACCATGTACTCCTACATGGCCTCTCACCGCTACCTTTACCAAATCGTGTTCACACACTTAGCTCACACACAGTAGGACATGTTCACACGCCTCTGATTCATCCCCGATGAATGAGACCTGACTCAACTCTAAGTAGTAGCAGGCATGACAATCAAGCATGAATGAGTAGGCACATCAGGGCTCAAACAACTCCTACTCATGCTAGTGGGTTTCATCTATTTACTGTGGCAATGACAGGTCATGCAAAGGATAAAGGGGTTCAGCTACCGCAGCAGGTAACAAATATGTCGTTGTTGTCCTAATGCAGTAAAAGAGAGCAGGGGCGAGAGAGTGGGATTTTATCGGAATGAACAAGGGGGTTTTGCTTGCCTGGCACTTCTGAAGATAACATTGAGTCTTCATCAGTGTCAACGATCACATCATCGGTATCACGTCTATCGAGAGGGGACAAATACCGGCAATACAGAAGGGAACACAATCAATGCAATGCACAATATGATGCATGATCATGACATGGCAAAATGAATGTGTTTTGAGCTAATGCAACTAGCAACAGATTAAATGAAGTTGGTTTGAATACAAGATTCAAATTTAAACTTCATATGTGACTATTCAAATGCCATTTAATTGATTTGTGCTAAACAGCAGCTATAAGTTGTTCTAACATGCATGAAAATGGTACAGATGGATTCCTTGAATTTTTCTGATAATTTTTCATATATAAATTATTTAATTTGGAGTTACCGTTGAATTTCTATGAATTTTAGAAGTTTTAGGCATTTTCTGGAATTTCCTGATTATTATAAAATAAACTAAATTCCAGAAAAGGAATATGGCGTCAGCATGACCTCACCCTGACGTCATCAGGTCAACAGGGCGGGTCCAGGTCAAACCTGACGTGTGGGGGCCACACGTCAGTGACACAGGGCTAGTTAGTGTCAATGGCAGGTGGGGCCGGGTCAAAGGCCACGTCAGCACGGTCAAAGCTGACGCGTGGGGCCGCTGTGATTAATTTAAGCTAAACAGAAAATAAACTAAAATTAGTTAAGGCGTGGGGCCTAGGTGTCAGTGACACGGTGCGGTGTTTAGTGGCTAATTAAGCCAGCCCCGTCAGCAAGTGACGCCGGCGACCACGGCGACGGCGAGACCTCGCCGGAGTTGCTCGGAACGGCGCTACAGCCCGCGGCTGGTCGCGCTGAGGGCACCAAGAGGGAGCCCGTGCTCCCGCGCATCTAGGGGCGCACGCAGCTGGGCACAGGGAGGCCCGGGTCGACGGCAGCGACCACTTAGGCGGCGGCCGGAGCTACGGCAACGATGGGTTAGGCGATGCAGGGCGCCAGGGGAGGCGTTGGTGAGTGCTATGTGCTCCTGGGACTGTGGTGAGCACGACGGTGGGCTCGAGAACGAGCTGCGGTGGCTGTGGCCACGGCCACGCCATGGCCGGCGGCGAGAAACTCTCGGCCGCGGTGGGAGATGGGGCTAGGGGGCGAGAACGGAGGGGGCGAGCACAGGAGAGGCAGCGGAGGCTCACAGCGGATCCATTCGAGGCGGAGACGAGGCCGGGGATGGTCCGGAGCCGGCGAATTTGACGAAGATGGCCGGCGGTCCCGAGGTTGAAGAAGGCATCGAGGGCGGTGTTGTGGCACGTCCGGGGCCTCGTGGCTCGTTGAGGAGGTAGAGGGAGGACCGGCGGAGCTTCCTGGGGCGTCGGTGAGCCGTGGGGTGGCCGGTAACCACGGTGGCTCTCGTCGGTGGCGGCGGCTCCGTTTGGCCGCGGGAGGGGAAACAGAGGAGCGAGGCGGAGGGAGGTCCAGAGGGTGAGGGAGAAGTGAGAGGGGGTCGGGGCTGCGTGGCGTCGCGGGAGGGACCAGGGAAGGAGGAGGCAGCCAGGCAGGGAGGAGGTGGCCTCCTCGGCCGCGCGCGTGCGAGCACGCAGCTGCTCCCACTGGCAAGAGGAAGACGACAGGGGGGGGAGTAGCGGTGGCGGGCTGGGCTGGCCAGGTGGGGGAGCTGGGCCGGCTGGGCTGGACAGGTAAGGCCAGGTACTTCCTTCTCTCTCTCTCTTTTATTTCTATTTCAGTTCTGTTTTCTTTTATTTAATTCTTTTGCCACTGTTTTGAATTAAAAATAATAATTCAAACAATGCCAAAGCTCCTCTGAATATTTTATATTGCTAGATGGACTTTTCCAAAAGCTTATAAAATATTTCCGGGGGTATTTGAAATTATATTCTAATTATATGAATATAATTCAAATTCAAATAGCTAATGAATTAAATCCAAAGTCCCAAAAATAATTCCTTAAAAATGTTCAATATTTTGGTTGGGACCAGAACCCTTACCAAAAATTGTCAAACATTTAAGAAGAGCATTTTGGAGCAATGAATGAGATTTCTAGGGTTTTTGCCCCTCTTTTATTTAGGGTTTTTGAGGCTTCCAATATTCCTCAATTCAAGTTTCAAAAATATAGACATGATGCACACATGAAGCTAGCCTAGAGCAATGCCAGAAGCTAGGGATGTGACAGTGTATTACTACGACCGAGATTCACTGAACCATTCACATAGGGTGCATGACCATGGAAGGTATTATTCATGTAAACAGAATAACCATTATTCTCTAACTTAAATGAATAACCGTATTGCAATGAACATGATCTAATCATATTCATGCTCAACGTAGACACATGATAACATTTATCTAGGTTCAATACTAATCCCGAAGGCAGATGGAGCGTGTGATGGTGATCTCATAAACTTTGGAAACACTTCCAACACACATCGTCACCTCGCCCTTAGCCAGTCTCCATTTAGTCCATAGCTTTTGCTTCAAGTCACCAATAATAGCGACTGAACCGGTATCCAATACCCCGGTGCTACCAGGAGTACTAGTGAGGTACACATTAATAACACATATATACTTTGTTGAAGTTGCCAGCCTTCTTATCTACCATGCATTTGGGGTAATTCCGCTACCAGTGACCGTTCCCCTTACAATAGAAGCACTTAGTCTCGGGTTTGGTTTCAACCTTGGGTTCCTTCACTGGAGCGGCAACTGGTTTGCCATCCATGAAGTTTCCCTTCTATCCCTTGCCCTTCTTGAAACCAGTGGTCTTGTTTAACCATCAACACTTGATGCTCCTTCTTGATTTCTACCTTTTGCGGTCTTAAGCACCGCAAACAGTTCCGGGATCAACTCCATCCCTCGCATGTCATAGTTCATCACGAAGATCTAGTAGCTTAGTGATAGTGGCTAGAGAACTCTATCAATCACTATCTTATCTGGAAGTTTAACTCCCACTTGATTTAAGTGATTGTAGCACCCAGACATTCTGAGCACATGCTCACTAGCTGAGCTATTCTCCTCCATCTTGTTGGCAAAAGAACTTGTCAGAGGTCTCACACCTCTCAACACGGGCATGAGCCTGAAATCCCAATTTCAGCTCTTGGAACATCTCATATGTTCTATGGCGTTCAAAACATCATTGGAATCCCGATTCTAAGCCGTAAAGTATGGTGCACTAAACTATCAGGTAGTCATCAGAATGTGTCTGTCAGGTGTTCACAACATCCACAGACGACGTTGTAGGGGTTTGCACATCGAGCGGTGCATCAAAGACGTAAGCCTTCTGTGTAGCAGTGAGGACACTCCTCGGACTACGGACCTAGTCCGCATCATTGCTTACAATATCTTTCAACTTAATCTTTCTCTAGGAACGTATTGAAACAGGGAGCTACAACATGAGCTATTTATCTACAACATATTTGCGAAGACAATTTAGACTATGTTCATGATAATTGAGTTCATCTAATAAAATTAATTTAATGAACTCCCACTCAGATAGACATCCCTCTAGTCATCTAAGTGAAACATGATCCGAATCGACTAGGCCGTGTCCGATCATCACGTGAGACGGACTAGTCATCAACGGTGAACATCTCATGTTGATCGTATCTTCTATACGACTCATGTTCGACCTTTCGGTCTTCCGTGTTCCGAGGCCATGTCTGTACATGCTAGGCTCGTCAGGTCAACCTAAGTGTGTCGCATGTGTCCCGAGGCCATGTCTGTACATGCTAGGCTCGTCAACACCCGTTGTATTCGAACGTTAGAATCTATCACACCCGATCATCACGTGGTGCTTCAAAACAACGAACCTTCGCAACGGTGCATAGTTAGGGGGAACACTTTTCTTGAAATTTTAGAGAGGGATCATCTTATTTAAGCTACCATCGTTCTAAGAAAATAAGATGTAAAACATGATAAACATCACATGCAATCAAATAGTGACATGATATGGCCAATATCATTTTGCTCCTTATGATCTCCATCTTTAGGGCTCCATGATCATCGTTGTCACCGGCATGACACCATGATCTCCATCATCATGATCTCCATCATCGTGTCTTCGTGAAGTTGTCTCATCATCTATTACTTCTACTACTATGGCTAATGCTTTAGCATTAAAATAAAGTAATTACATGATGTTTATGTTGACACGCAGGTCATAAATAAATTAAGACAACTCCTATGGCTCCTGCCAGTTGTCATACTCATTGACATGCAAGTCGTGATTCCTATTACAAGAACATGGTTAATCTCATACATCACATATATCATTCATCACATCCTTTTGGCCATATCACATCACACGGCACATGCTGCAAAAACAAGTTAGACGTCCTCTAATTGTTGTTGCAAGTTTTTACGTGGCTGCTATAGGTATCTAGCAAGAACGTTTCTTACCTACGCCAAAACCACAACGTGATATGCCAATTTCTATTTACCCTTCATAAGGACCCTTTTCATCGAATCCGATCCGACTAAAGTGGGAGAGATAGACACCCGCCAGCCACCTTATGCAACTAATGCATGTCAATCGGTGGAACTAGTCTCACGTAAGTGTACGTGTAAGGTCGGTCCGGGCCGCTTCATCCCACGATGCCGCCGAATCAAGATAAGACTAGTAACGGCAAGCAAATTGACAATATCCACGCCCACAACTGCTTTGTGTTCTACTCGTGCATATAAACTACGCATAGACCTAGCTCATGATGCCATCGTTGGGGATCGTAGCAGAAATTTAAAATTTTCTACGCATCACCAAGATCAATCTATGGAGTAATCTAGCAACGAGGGGAAGGAGAGTGCATCTACATACCCTTGTAGATCGCTAAGCGGAAGCATTCAAGTGAACGGGGTTGATGGAGTCGTACTCGTCGTGATCCAAATCACCGATGATCCTAGCGCCGAACGGACGGTACCTCCGTGTTCAACACACGTACGGAACGGAGACGTCTCCCACGCCTTGATCCAGCAAGCAGGAGGGATAGGTTGAGGAAGAGAGTCCAACAGCAGCACGACGGCGTGGTGGTGATGGAGTGGCCGTTCTCCGGCAGGGCTTCGCCAAGCTCACGCGGAGGAGGAGAGGTATTGGAGGGGAGGGGCTGCGCCAGGTTCAAGGGTTTAGCCGCCCTCCCACGCCTCCACTATTATAGGTGGGGAGAGAGGGGGCCGGCCCCCCTTAGATCCCATCTAGGGTTGGGGCGGCGGTCAAGGGGGGGAGGAGTGCCTCCCAAGTCAAGTGGAGGCCCTCCCCCTTAGGGTTTCCCCTCTCCCATGCGCATGGGCCTTGGGGGACTGGTGCCCTTGGCCCATTAATGTTAGGGCGCCCCCCTACAGCCCATGCTGCTGTATTGGATGTGGTGGAACATTTTCCGGACCTCCGGACCCCTCCGGAATCATCCGGAACCTTCCGGAAGCTTCCCGGTACAATACCGGAAAAACCGAACTTTTCCCGGAACCCGAACAACAACTTTCCATATATAAATCTTTACCTCGGACCATTCCGGAACTCCTTGTGACGTCCGGGATCTCATCCAGGACTCCGAACAACATTCGGTAATCACATACATGTCTTCCTAATAACCCTAGCGTCATCGAATCTTAAGTGTGTAGACCCTACGGGTTCGGGAACCATGCAGACATAACCGAGACAACTCTTCGGCCAATAACCAACAGCGGGATCTGGATACCCATGTTGGCTCCCACATGTTCCATGATGATCTCATTGGATGAACCACGATGTCGAGGATTCAATCAATCCCGTATTCAATTCCCTTTGTCCAGCGGTATTGTACTTGCCCGAGATTCGATTGTCGGTATCCCGATACCTTGTTCAATCTCGTTACCGGCAAGTCTCTTTACTCATTCCATAACACATCATCCCGTGATCAACTCCTTGGTCACATTGTGCACATTATGATGATGTCCTACCGAGTGGGCCCAGAGATACCTCTCCGTTACACGGAGTGACAAATCCCAGTCTAGATTCGTGCCAACCCTACAGACACTTTCGGAGATACCTGTAGTGAACCTTTATAGCCACCCAGTTACGTTGTGACGTTTGGCACACCCAAAGCACTCCTACGGTATCCGGGAGTTGCACAATCTCATGGTCTAAGGAAATGATACTTGACATTAGAAAAGCTTTAGCATATGAACTACATGCTAGGCTTAGGATTGGGTCTTGTCCATCACATCATTCTCCTAATGATGTGATCTCGTTATCAACGACATCCAATTCCATGGTCAGGAAACCGTAACCATCTTATTGATCAACGAGCTAGTCAACTAGAGGCTTACTAGGGACATGGTGTTGCCTATGTATCCACACATGTATATGAGTTTCCTATCAATACAATTCTAGCATGGATAATAAACGATTATCATGAACAATGAAATATAATAATAACCAATTTATTATTGCCTCTAGGGCATATTTCCAACAATGGGATCATGGAACTACAAACAATTGAAATTGGAATTTCATCAGAAGTTTTATCCTATGCATCTTGTTCATCGTGATCGCAATTATATATATAATTTTTGGCCTCGCGAAGGAGAAAGCATCGCTCAATCTTGGGGGAGGCCTAAATCAATGTTATATTCATGCCCCAATCATGAGCTCTCAACAGAAATAACTATTCAAAATTTATATGCTCGGCTTTGTGATAGCAACCGCACCATGCTTGATACTTCTTGTGCTGGCTCTTTTATGATGAAGACTATTGAATTCAAATGGGATTTATTGGAAAGAATTAAACGCAACTCTGAAGATTGGGACCTCGACGAAGGTAAGGAGTCCGGTATGGCACCTAAGTTTGATTGTGTTAAATCATTTAGGATACCGATGTTTTCCGTAAATTTAGCAGTGAATATGAACTTGACTCTGAAATAGTAGCTTCTTTCTGTGAATCTTTTTCTACTCATGTTGATCTCCCTAGGGAGAAGTGGTTTAAATATCATCCTCCCATAGAAGTAAAAGTAGCTGCACCTATTAAAGTTGAAGAAAAGACTGTCACTTATAATGATCCTATTGTTCCTACTTCTTATGTTGAGAAACCACCTTTTCCTATTGGGATAAAAGATCATGCAAAAGCTTCAACTGTGGTTCATAAAAGCAATATTAGAACCTATACACCTCCTGAGCAAATTAAAGTTGAACCTAATATTGCTATTGTTAAAGATCTCTTGTCTGATAATATAGATGGGCATGTTATTCATTTCTGTGGTGAAACTGCTAGAATTGCTAAACCTTGTGCTAAAGATAAACATAGACCTGTGGTAGGCACGCCTGTTATTTCTGTTAAAATAGGAGATCATTGTTATCATGGCTTATGTGATATGGGTTCCAGTGCTAGTGCTATACCTCATGACTTATACAAAGAAATTATGCATGATATTGCACCTGCTGAGATAGAAGATATTAATTTCACAATTAAACTTGCCAATAGAGATACTATTTCACCAATTGGAATTGTTAGAGATGTTAAAGTCTTGTGTGGGAAAACTAAATATCCTGCTGATTTTCTTGTTCTTGGTTCCCCACAAGATAGCTTTTGTCCCATTATATTTGGTAGACCCTTCTTGAACATAATTAATGCTAAGATAGATTGCGAAAAGGATGTTGTTAATATTGGTTTAGGTGATATGTCCCATGAATTTAATTTCTCTAAATTTCGTAGACAACACCGTGAAGAGGAATTGCCTAGTAAAGATGAAGTTATCAGTCTTGCTTCTATTGCCGTGCCTCCTAGTGTTCCTTTAGAACAATATTTGCCAGACCATGAAAATGATATGTTTATGAATGAAAGAAGGTAAATAGAGGAAGTATTCTTTAAATATGAACCCATCCTAAAACACAATTTGCCTGTTGAAATCCTAGGGGATCCTCCTCTACCCAAGGGTGATCCCGTGTTTGAGCTCAAACCTTTACCTGATACTCTTAAATATGCTTATCTTGATGAGAAAAAGATATATCCTATTATTATTAGTGCTAAACTTTCAGAGCATGAAGAAGAGAGATTATTGAAAACTTTGAAGAAGCACCATGCTGCTATTGGATATACTCTCGATGATCTTAAGGGCATTAGTCCCACACTATGTCAGCACAAAATAAATATGGAGAAAGATGCCAAACCAGTTCGTGATCACCAACGACGGCTGAATCCTAAGATGAAAGAAGTGGTAAGAAAGGAAATGCTAAAGCTCCTTGAGGCAGGTATAATTTATCCCGTAGCTGATAGTTAGTGGGTAAGTCATGTCCATTGTGTCCCTAAAAAGGGAGGTATTACTGTCGTTCCTAATGATAAAGATGAATTGATTCCTCAAAGAATTATTACAGGTTATAGGATGGTAATTGATTTCCGCAAATTAAATAAGGCTACTAAAAGAGATCATTAACCCTTACCTTTTATTGATCAGATGCTAGAAAGATTATCCAAACATACACATTTTGCTCTCTAGATGGTTATTCTGGTTTCTCTCAAATACCTGTGTCAGCTGATGATCAATCTAAGACCACTTTTACTTGCCCGTTCGGTACTTTTGCTTATAGACGTATGACTTTTGGTTTATGTAATGCACCTTCTACCTTCCAAAGATGCATGATGGCTATATTCTCTGACTTTTGTGAAAAGATTTGTGAGGTTTTCATGGACGATTTCTCCGTCTATGGATCCTCTTTTGATGATTGCTTAAGCAACCTTGATCCAGTTTTGTAGAGATGTGAAGAAACTAACCTTGTTTTGAATTGGGAGAAGTGCCACTTTATGGTTAATTAAGGTATTGTCTTGGGGCATAAAGTTTCTGAAAGAGGTATTGAAGTTGATAAAGCTAAGGTTGATGCTATTGAAAAGATGCCATGTCCCAAGGACATCAGAGGTATAAGAGGTTTCCTTGGTCACGCCGGTTTTTATAGGAGGTTCATTAAGGACTTCTCAAAAATTTCTCGGCCTCTAACTAATTTATTACAAAAAGATATACCATTTGTTTTTTATGATGATTGCGTAGAAGCATTTCAAATACTTAAGAATGCATTGATCTCTGCACCTATTGTTTAGCCACCTGATTGGAATTTACCCTTTGAAATTATGTGTGATGCTAGTGATTATGGTGTACGTGCTGTTCTAGGGCAAAGAGTTGATAAGAAATTAAACGTTATTCAATATGCTAGTAAAACTCTAGACAATGCTCAGAGAAATTATGCTACTACTGAAAAAGAATTGTTAGCAGTTGTATTTGCTTGTGATAAGTTCAGACCTTATATTGTTGATTCTAAAGTAACTATTCACACGGATCATGCTGCTATTAAATATCTTATGGAAAATAAACATGCTAAACCTAGACTTATTAGATGGGTTCTCTTGCTACAAGAATTTGATTTGCATATTATTGATAGAAAGGGAGCTGGGAACCCCATTGCAGACAGCTTGTCTAGGCTAGAGAATGTTCTTGATGACCCACTACCTATTGATGATAGCTTTCCTGATGAACAATTAAATGTCATAAATGCTTCTCATACTGCTCCATGGTATGCTGATTATGCTAATTACATTGTTGCTAAATTTATACCACCTAGTTTCACATACCAGCAAAAGAAAAAGTTCTTCTATGATTTGATACATTACTTTTGGGATGACCCACATCTTTATGAAGAAGGAGTAGATGGTGTTATTAGACGCTGTGTACCTGAGCATGAACAGGAACAGATCCTACGCAAGTGTCACTCCGAGGCTTATGGAGGACACCATGCTGGAGATAGAACTGCACATAAGGTATTGCAATCCGGTTTTTATTGGCCTACTCTCTTCAAGGATGCCCGTAAGTTTGGTGTATCTTGTGATGAATGTCAAAGAATTGGTAATATTAGCAGAAATCAAGAAATGCCTATGAATTATTCACTTTTTATTGAACCATTTGATTTTGGGGCTTTGATTATATGGGACCTTTTCCTGCCTCTAATGGATATACACATATTTTAGTTGCTGTTGATTACGTTACTAAGTGGGTAGCAGCTATTCCAACTAGTAGTGCTGATCATAACACCTCTATTAAAATGATTAAAGAAGTTATTTTTCCAAGGTTTTGAATCCCTAGATATTTAATGACTGATGGTGGTTCACATTTTATTCTTGGTGCTTTCCGTAAAATGCTTGCTAAATATGATGTTAATCATAGAATTGCATCTCTTTATCACCCACAGTCTAGTGGTCAAGTAGAATTGGGAAATAGAGAACTCAAATTAATTTTGCAAAAGACTATTAATAGATCTAGAAAGAATTGGTCCAAGAAACTTGATGATGCATTATGGGCCTATAGAACTGCATATAAAAATCCTATGTGTATGTCTCCATATAGAATGGTTTATGGAAAAGCATGTCACTTACCTCTCGAACTAGAACATAAGGATTATTGGGCTATTAAAGAGCTCAATTATAATTTCAAACTTGCCGGTGAGAAGAGGTTATTTGACATTAGCTCACTTGATGAATGGAGAACCCAAGCCTATGAGAATGCCAAGAGTTTAAAGGAAAAAGTTAAAAGATGGCATGACAAAAGAATACAAAAGCGTGAGTTTAATGTAGGTGATTATGTATTGCTATAAAACTTTTGTTTAAGATTTTTTGCAGGAAAACTTCTTTCTAAATGGGAAGGTCCTTACGTTATCGAGGAGGTCTATCGTTCTGGTGCCATAAAAATCAACAATTTCGAAGGCACAAATCCGAAGGTGGTGAACGGTCAAAGAAGTAAACATCATATCTCAGGTAATCTTATAAATGTTGAAACCAATGTTATTGAAACCGTAACCCCGGAGGAATACATAAGGGACACTTTCCAGAATGTTTCAGACTCTGAAAAATAATAGGTATGTGGTACGTTAAGTAAACCGACTCCAAAACAGTTCTAATGGCAATTTTCTTCCGTTTTGGAATATTTAGAAAAATAGAAAAATAAGAAGCAGTCCGGGAAGGACACAAGGGCTCCACGAGGGTGGAGGGCGCGCCCTACCCCTCTGGGCGCGCCCCCCTACCTCGTGGGCAGCTCGTGTGCTCTCTGGACTCCGTTTTCTTACACGTTACGTATTTTGGTTGGTAAAAATTCATTATATAATCTCCCAAAAGTTTTGACCACCGTATCACGCAATTATCCTCTGTTTGTGTTTTGAGCTGTTGCTGCTGCGGATTAGAGCAAGATGTCTTCGCAAGAGTCAGTCGGGGAGAGCCGGGTGTCTCATCCGGCACCGAGATCAATGACAAACAACAACGTTGACCACTTTGGGCCAGTAATGGAGGAAGAGCTGGAGGCTGATTTGAAGAGGATAGATGCCATGGAGGAGGATCAAGAAGTCATTTCCCGCTTCCGAGCTGGATTCACAATGGGGGAACTGCAGAGCTTGGCTATTCCAAACTCGGTTATCCCTTCCAATGTTAGATTTCTTTCTTATGAGAATATGAAAAAGAGTGTCACTGGTTCTCCCGCAGCTATGCAGCACCCTTGGGTGCAGGGAGCTTTGGCTGTTATAGGAAAGCTTCGAAAGGAAATAATGGACCTCAAGCAGCAAGTCAATAAGCTTGAGGAGGAAAATCGTATCCTGAGGGGCATCATCGCCAAGAATATCACATCACCATCCCCGAAAAGAGAGACATAATCACATGGGTATGGGCACTCCCCTTGGCAACTACCAAGCTTGGGGGAGTGCCCCGGTATCGTATCACCATCACTTTTATCTTTACCGTTTTCTTAGTTCGATCCTTTTGATAATATCTTGATCTAGTAGAATAAAAGATTTTTAGTATGATCTAGTTGTGAGTTTTGCTTTATGATCCTTCTATGTAATCGAGTCTGTGAGCTATATAATAAAGATTAGTGTTGAGTCAAGGGCTTGATTATTTTTCCATGATCTTGAGTGAATAAAAGAAAAGAGAAAGAATAAAAAGAATAAAAGAGATCATGTGGATCTTATGGAGAGTAATGAGCTCACATAGAAAGAGTATGATGAATAAAAGTTGTTGAGAGTTGACAAACATAGTTTTGGTCATCGTTGCAATTAATAGGAAGTAATAAAGAAAGAGAGGTATTCACATATAAATATGCTATCTTGGACATGTTTTATGATTGTGAGTACTTATTAAAATATGACATGCTAAAGAGTTGACGTTGGACAAGGAAGACAACGTAATAGGTTATGTTTTCTTGCATCTAAGATAAATTATATTGTCTTGGATCATCCAACTTGATTGAGCTTGCCTTTCAACCTCATGCTAGCCAAACTCCTTGCACCAAGTAGAGATACTACTTGTGCTTCCAAATATCCCTAAACCCAATTTTGCCATGAGAGTCCACATATCTACCTATGGATTGAGTAAGATCCTTCAAGTAAGTTGTCATCGGTGCAAGCAATAAAAAAATTGCTCTCTAAATATGTATGACTTATTAGTGTGGGAGAAAATAAGCTTTATACGATCGTGTGATATGGAAGAAATAAAAGCGACAAACTGCATAATAAAGGTCCATATCACAAGTGGCAATATAAAGTGACGTTCTTTCGCATTAAGATTTTGTGCATCCAACCATAAAAGCACATGACAACCTCTGCTTCCCTCTGCGAAGGGCCTATCTTTTACTTTTTATCTCCTACCTTACATAAGAGTCATGGTGATCTTCACCCTTCCTTTTTACATTTTATCTTTTGGCAAGAACAACATGTTGGAAAGATCCTGGTATATATGGCTAATTGGATGTGAGTTTTCATGAACTATTATTGTTGACATTACCCTTGAGGTAAAACGTTTGGAGGCAAAACTATAAGCCCCTATGTTTCTCTTTGTCCGATTAAAACTACATACCCATAAGTATTGTGTGAGTGCCAGCAATTGTGAAAGACTATATGATAGTTGAGTATGTGGACTTGCAGAAAAGCTCTTATATATTGACTCTTTCTTATGTTATGATAAATTGCAATTGCTCCAATGACTGAGATTATTGTTTTTTAGATTTCAATGAAGTTTATGATTCATACTTGAAATTGTGATTGAATTGTTACTCTAACATAAGAGATCATATGACAAGAATTATATAAGTTGTTGTTCTAAGAATGATCATGATGCCATCATGTACGTATTTTATTTTTGTCGACACCTCTATCTCTAAACATGTGGACATATCTTTCGATTTCGGCTTTCGCTAGAGGACAAGCGAGGTCTAAGCTTGGGGGAGTTGATACGTCCATTTTGCATCATGCTTTTATATCGATATTCATTGCATTATGGGCTGTTATTACACATTATGTCACAATAATTATGTATATTCTCTCTTATTTTACAAGGTTTACATAAAGAGGGAGAATGCCGGTAGCTGGGATTCTGGGCTGGGAAAGGAGCAAATATTAGAGACCTATTCTGCACAGCTCCAAAAGTCCTGAAACTTCACGGAAGTCATTTTCAAAATATATAAAAAATACTAAGCGCAAGAAGTTCACCAGGGGGCCACACCCTTCCCACAAGGGTGGGGGGCATGCCCTACCCCCCTGGGCGCGCCCCTACCTCGTGGGCCCCCTGGTGGCCCTTCGATGCCCATCTTCCGCTATATGGAGTCTTTCGATGAGGAGAAAATCATAAGCCAGCTTTCCAGAAGAGACTTCGCCGCCACAAGGCAGAACCTTGGCGGAACCAATCTAGGGATCCGGCGGAGCTGTTCTGCCGGGGAAACTTCCCTCTGGGAGGGAGAAATCATCGCCATTGTCATCACCAACGATCCTCTCATCGGGAGGGGGTCAATCTCCATCTCCATCAACATCTTCACCAGCACCATCTCCTCTCAAACCCTAGTTCATCTCTTGTATCCAGTTGTTGTCTCTAAGTCTAGGATTGGTACCTGTGGGTTGCTAGTAGTGTTGATTACTCTTTGTAGTCAATGCTAGTTGGTTTATTTGGTGGAACACCATATGTTCAGATCCTATATGCATATTAATACCCCTCTGATTATGAACATGAATATGCTTTGTGAGTAGTTACGTTTGTTCCTGAGGACATGGGTGTCACACCCTCGATGCGACTATAGCTCCCACGTATCGAGGCACGACTTAGAGGCATAACCGCATTGAAGGCATATGTCGCAAGTTAGGCAATCTTCACAACATCCCAAGTAATATGATAATAATAAAGGGGAGATAACATAGTTTGCTTACACTCGCCACGTCAATCAAGTACATAAATAACATTACATCATCCAAACACTCATGGCCCGACTACGGCGCCAAAATAAAAGACAACCCAACAAGCGACACGGTCCCAATCACCCCCAACTGGGCACCACTACTGATCATCGGGAAAGGAAACATAGTAATGTTGAGAGTCTTCGTCGAACTCCCACTTGAGCTCATACGCGTGTCCTGGAGCGGAATCATCAGGCCCTGCATCTGGTGTAATAGTAATCTGTGAGCCACAGGGACTCAGCAATCTCGCACCCTCGCGATCAAGACTATCTAAGCTTATAGGTATGGCAAGGTAAAATATGAGTGGAGCTGCAGCAAGCGACTAGCAAGTATGGTGGCTAACTTATTCGCAAAAGAGAGCCAGAAGAGGAGGCAAAGCGCGGGCGTGAAACTAGAGAGCAACCTGCGCAAACATTACCCCAACACCGTGTCCACTTCCTGGACTCCGCCGAGAAGAGGCCATCACGGTAACACACTCAGTTGATTCATTTTAATTAATTAAGGTTCAAGTTATATACAACCGGACATTAACAAATTCCCATCTGCCCATAACTGCGGGCACGGCTTTCGAAAGTTCAATCCCTGCAGGGGAGTCCCAACTTAGCCCATGACAAGCTCTCACGGTCAATGAAGGAATAGACCTGCTCCCAAGACGTTCTGATCAGACTCGGTATCTCGGTTACTCAAGACAACTCCGACAATGGTAAAACAAGTCCAGCAACACCGCCCGCTGTGCCGAAAAATCCCGATAGGAGCTGCACATATCTCGTTCTCAGGGCACACCGGATAAGCTAAGAATACGGGAGCCAACGTAACCCAAGTTGCCAAGGGATGGCCCCGCACGGTGCTCTAGGTTGGACCAACACTCAGAGGAGCACTGGCCGGGGGGGGGGGGTTAAAATAATGATGACCCTTGAGTCCGCGAAACCCAAGGCAAAAGGCTAGGTGGCAAAAGGTAAAACCAAGGTTGGTCATTGCTGGAGGAGTTTTATTCAAGGTGGACTATCAAGGGGTTCCCATTATAACCCAACCGCGTAAGGAACGGAAAATCCGGGAACATAACACCGATATGACGGAAACTAGGGCGGCAAGAGTGGAACAAAACACTAGGCGAGAGGCCGAGCCTTCCACCCTTTACCAAGTATATAGATGCATTAAGATAACAAGATAATATAATGATATCCCAACAAGTAAATAAGTGTTCCAACGAGGAACGGCCTCCAATCTTCACCTGCAACTAGCAACGGTATAAGAGGGGCTGAGCAAAGCGGTAACATAGCCAATCAACGGTTTGCTAGGACAATGGTGGGTTAGAGGTTTGACATGGAAATTTGGGAGGCTTGCAAGCAAATGGTAGGCATCGTAGACATGGCATAGCAAAAGAGCGAGCAAACTAGCATAGCAAAGATAGTAGTGATTTCGAGGGTATGATCATCTTGCCTGCACAGTTGTCAGAGTGACAAGATCCTCGAACGCAAGCTCAACGGGCTCCTCATTAGCAAACTCGTCTCCCGGCTCTACCCAAACAATACAAACAAGCAACAAGGACACAATCAACCACGTGCAAACTCAAACAACACAATGCAAAGATGGTATGCTATGCGGGATGCGATGCGGGATGCAAAATGCAAGATATGACAGAAAATGCATGAACCTGGACTCAACATGGAATTCCAAGTGTGCCACTGGAAAGATGAGATGAAATCGCTTGAAAACGATATAAAGAACGCCGGAATCGGAGTTACGGTATGGAAATGGCAAGCGATTCAAAAGTGACACCGGTCTGCGATTTTCAGCAAGTAGGCATCTAAATGCAATGAGATGAACATGCTACAGCACCCAAACATGACAACAAAATACATGTCAGGGATGCTTACAAGATTCTTAACAAAAGTCTAGCACTGAGCTATGGCCAATTCATCCATTAACAGGTTCAAACAAGCATGGCAAAACTGCAAATGACAAACAGATCTCAGACTTAGTGAAATTAACACTTGTCTGGAATTTCAGATCAGGTAGCCCTCTTCGGAGCAACAAAACTACATGCTACAGGATCTGAACATGGCAAAGTAAAGCATGGCATGGAGTTACTCAAAGAGCTTAACAAAAGTCCCTTAGTGACCTTGAGCCAAAAAGGACCAGAAAATACAATTGCAAGCATGTGAACATAGCAAAAACATAATCAGTTTTCAGACTGTGAAAACTGGCACATGCTGAACTATAACTCAAGTAGGCATGTTTACGAGCTCGATGCACTCACTACGGTGAAAGTCATGGCAAGACAAGCATACAACCATCAATAAGGCACAAAATGCAATCTAGACATGGCAAGAACAACAGCATAGCATGCACGGATCAACTACAACATCATCGGCAAAATTGCAAACAAGTTGACAATCTGCCCAAATTCACCAAGTAGCAAAAGTAGAGCTCGATTGACTCAAGCTAGGATGCTCCATAATTGCAAAAAAGACATGGATGGATAGAGCACTACAAGATTAACAAAACATCCTTACTGATCATCCTCAAAAGAGGCACGGATCACTAGGAAACAACAAGAATATATGGCATCATGAGATAAACAGCTCCAGGACTTAGTGAAATCACTTTGCAAGCTTGCATTAGACACCACACACATCACAAAAATACATGGGTTGCACCTCTAGAAAGATGACAAAACCCTTAACAAAACACATGTAGAACTCATGAGCATATCATGCACACATTAATCATGGCAAAAATGACAAAAGTGCTAAACGGAGTAGCAGATCTGACAATTATCTCAAGTAGCCCTCTTCTAGCAGCATTTATGGCATCAAGACAAGCTCAAATGAAAATGATGCAATGGAATTAAATGATGTACTCTCCAAGATGAACATTTTGATATGCTATATGCATGAATCGGAGCTACAGATGCAAAGTTACGGAGCCGTGAACATGAGCACTTGAACTAAAATTATCAGGGACTTAGACGAAATTTTACCCTCCAGATCTAGGGTTTCGGCAGGCACACGAACCGAGGTTCGCCGGCGCGAGCTCGAGGTCGCCGGCGAGGTGGGTTTGTCGGTGGGGAGAAGAGGGGAGGCGAGGCCGGGGCCGGATCCGGCGGAGGAGGGAGGAGGCGGCTCCGGGCGCGGGCGGCGGCCGGTGAGGCGGCGCGGTCG
>NC_041388.1:319251716-319348775 GCF_002162155.2 Triticum dicoccoides
GGTAGGAGAAGGCGGCGGGGCACAAGCGAGGCGGCTCGGGCCCGGTCGCTGGCCACGAGGGCCCACCGTGGGCCGGGCGGGCCGCGGCGACGGAGGGACAGGTGGCGAGGCCTCAGTGGCCGTGGGCGGCGGCGGTGGCTGTCCGGACTGGGACGGACATGTCCGGCATGTCGGAGGGGAAAAATTAGGGTTTCGGGGGAAGAGGAAGATCCGGATTCAGAGGGGTGTATATATAGGCATAGAGGGAGCTAGGAGAGTCCAAATGAGGTGTGGTTTTCGGCCACGCGATCGTGATCGAACGATCTAGATGATGGAGAAGAGTTTGGTGGGTTTTGGGCCAAATTGGAGGGGTGTTGGGCTGCAATACACACGAGGCCTTTTCGGTCCCTCGGTTAACCGTTGGAGTATCAAACGAAGTCCAAATGATACGAAACTTGACAGGCGGTCTACCGGTAGTAAACCAAGGCCGCTTGGCAAGTCTCGGTCCAATCCAGAAATGTTTAATCCCCACACATGAAAGAAAGCTAGAAACGACCACCGGAGGAGAATGAAGCGCCGGAATGCAAAAAGGACAACGGGGAAAATGCTCGAATGCATGAGACGAACACGTATGCGAATGCAATGCACATGATGACATGATATGAGATGCATGACAACGACAACAACACATGGAGACAAAACCCGAACCCGAGGAAATAAATATAACTTAACGCCGGAAACGGCAAGAGTTGGAGTACAAATTTGGAAAGTTATATCCGGGGTGTTACAACACTCCACCACTACGAAAGGATCTCGTCCCGAGATCTAGGACTGAAAGAACGCCGGGTACTCAGAACGGAGGTGATCCTCGCGTTCCCAGGTAGCTTCACGGTCGGAATGGTGTGACCACTTGACTTTGAGAAATTTGATTGACTTGTTGCGAGTCTTGCGTTCAGTCTCTTCAAGAATAGCAATTGGGTGCTCACGATAAGAGAGATCTTCTTGGATCTCAATGTCCTCGAAGTTGACGATGCGGTCAGGAGTCTTGAAGCACTTTCGAAGCTGAGAGACATGGAACACGTCATGAACATTTGCAAAGTTTGAAGGAAGCTCGAGTTGATAGGCGAGGTCGCCTCTCTTGCTGACAATCTTGAAAGGTCCCACGTATCTAGGGGCAAGCTTCCCTTTGATACCAAAGCGAAGAGTACCTTTCATAGGAGAGACGCGGAGGTAAACATGATCTCCGATTTCGAAGGACAAATCACGGTGCTTACTATCATAGTAGCTCTTCTGGCGGGATTGAGCTGCTTTGAGGTTATCACGAATGACTTTGCACATTTCCTCTGCCTCTATGATTAAGTCATTACCCAAAAGCTGACGTTCACCGGTTTCAGACCAGTTGAGAGGGGTACGGCACTTCCTGCCATACAGGATTTCAAATGGGGCCTTGCCCGAACTTGCTTGAAAACTGTTGTTGTAGGAGAATTCAACATAAGGAAGACAATCCTCCCACTTCATGCCGAAGGAGATCACACAAGCCCTGAGCATATCTTCAAGAATCTGGTTGACACGCTCGACTTGACCGCTAGTTTGAGGATGGAAAGCTGTGCTGAAGCGAATGTTGGTGCCATGGCCTTCTGAAAAGAATCCCAAAACTTCGAGGTAAAGATGCTGCCACGGTCTGAAGAGATCACTTGTGGAATACCATGCAGAGAGACAATATGAGAGGTATAGAGTTCCGCCAATTGAGCTGCAGTGATCGACTCTTTGATAGGCGGAAAGTGAGCCACTTTGGTGAGTTTGTCGATGACAACGAATATAGCATCATTGCCATGCTTGGACTTTGGAAACCCAGTCATGAAGTCCATTTCAATATGGTCAAACTTCCATTCTGGAATGGCAAGAGGTTGGAGGAGACCTGCTGGCCTTTGGTGTTCTGCCTTCACTCTTCTGCAGACATCACATTCATTCACGAATTGAGCGATTTCGCGCTTCATTCGAGTCCACCAATAAGCCTGCTTGAGATCCTGATACATCTTCATGCTCCCAGGGTGGATGGAGAGGAGAGAATTGTGAGCCTCGTTCATGATCACTTTACGAAGTTCACCTTTGGGTACAACAATACGATCCTCGAAGAAGAGAGTGTCCTTGTCATCAAGGCGGTAGCACTTGTACTTGGGTTGACTCTTGGCAATCCCAATCTCACCTTTTTAACCATAGCATCAAGAAGCTGGGCTTGGCGAATCTGGTCTTCTATGGTAGGATAGACTTGAAGGTTGGCGAGGAAACCTTGAGGAACAACTTGCAGATTAAGTTTGCGGAAAGCTTCACAAAGCTTGGGTTGATAAGGCTTGAGAATCAGACTGTTACAGTAGGCCTTCCTGCTCAATGCGTCAGCAATCACATTAGCCTTGCCTGGAGTATACTCGATACTCGGATTATACTCTTGAATCATTTCGACCCATCGAGTTTGCCTGAGGTTGAGATTAGGCTGAGTGAAGATGTACTTGAGACTCTTGTGATCAGTGAAAATGTCCACTTTTCTTCCCAATAGAAGATGTCTCCAAGTCAAAAGAGCATGCACAACTGCCGCCAACTCGAGATCATGAGTGCGGTAGTTCTTCTCATTAGGCTTCAACTGGCGAGATGTATAAGCAACAACTATCTTCTCTTGCATCAATACTGCGCCAAGACCTTGGAGAGAGGCATCACAAAAGACCTCGTACGGCTTGGATTCATCAGGCGGAGTCAGAACTGGAGCAGTGATCAACTTCTCTTTCAAAGTGTTGAAAGCAATGTCACACTCCGGAGACCAAACGTACTTGACGTGCTTCTGGAGAAGATTAGAGAGAGGCTTCACGATCTTAGAAAAGTTTTCAATGAATCTTCGGCAATAGCTTGCGAGACCGAGAAAACTGCGGAGTTGCTTCATGTTCTGAGAAGGTTCCCAATTCACAATTGCAGACACCTTCTCAGGATTCACGGCAATGCCCTTGGCAGAGATGATATGACCAAGATAAAGAACCTCATCGAGCCAAAATTCACACTTGGAGAACTTGGCGTAGAACTGATGTTCCCTGAGCTTATCAAGAACCAAACACAAATGCTTGGCATGATCTTCCTTGTTCTTCGAGAAAACCAGAATGTCGTCGAGATAGACCAAAACGAAGTCATTGGTGTAGGCATTGAAGATGAAATTCATCATGCGAGAGAACGTCGGAGGAGCGTTGACGAGGCCAAAAGACATGACAGTGTATTCATATGAACCAAAGCTTGTCCTGAAAGCCGTCTTGGGAATATCTTGCTCACGGATTCGAATCTGATGATAACCCATACGAAGATCAAGCTTGGAGAAAACTTGGGCACCTTTGAGTTGTTCGAACAGCTCATTGATGTTGGGAAGTGGGTATTTATTCTTGATGGTCTTCTTGTTCACTGGACGGTAATCAACACAAAGTCGGTCCGTTCCATCCTTCTTCTTCACAAAAAGAACACCACAGCCCCACGGAGAAGAACTAGGCCGGATGAGACCCATTTTCTCTTGAATATCGAGTTGCTTCTTCAGCTCCTTCAACTCTCCAGGTCCGAGCTTGTAAGGACGCTTGCACACAGGTTCCGTACCAGGCTCAAGATCAATAACGAATTCAACTGGCCGGTGCGGAGGCATTCCTTGAAGCTCTTCTAGAAAGACATCTTGATATTCGCAAACGACTGGAATTTGAGAAATGGCATCGAGTTCACCCTTCTCATTGAGAGAAAACAGACGGATGGTATTATCCCGAGCGGCAAAGATAATTACATCCTCAGACGAATGAGTCAATTGAATCTGCCTGGCTGCACAATCAAGCTGAGCCTTGTGCTTAGAAAGCCAATCCATTCCGAGAATAAGATCAATATCTGAGTTACCAAGCACCATAGGAGAAGAAAGAAACTTGTAATCGCCCAACGTGATAGAAACATCCGGGACTATTGAAGTAGCCCTCATAGACTTAGCCGGAGAAACCACTCCCATAGGTTTACCCAACATTTGTGAAACGAAGTCATGCTTGGAAACAAATGATCTTGACATGAAACAATGCGATGCACCAGTGTCAAAAAGAACTCTTGCGGGAATGTCATTAACAGGAAGGTTACCCATGATCACATCTGGTGAGTCCTCTGCCCGAGCTGCATTCAGCAAGTTGACCTTGGCGGAATTGGGGTTATGCTTGACCACTGCTGTACTTGCCGATCTGACAGGAGGAGGAGGAGGAAGACGCCTCTGGTTGAAACACTTGTTGTCATAGTGACCCTTCTGTTGGCACTTGTTGCACGTGACCTCTGAAAGCGGACGGTGATACGGAGCACTCGATCTTGGAGCTTGAGACGAAGTCTTGTTCTGAAAGCCAGGGTTGGGTGGGTGGGAAGAACCACTGCCACCTTTGCTCTTCTGCTGATACGGCTGACGGAACGGAGGAGGAGGAAGCCAATACTTTTTCTGCTTGGCCACTTGAGTAGAGGAAGAAGGAGTAACATCTCTGGCTCGCTTCTTGGAAGCATCACACTTCAACTGAGCAGCCTCTTGCTTCAGTGCCATGTTGTAGAACTCATCGTATCTCAAGGGCTCAAAGAGGACAAGAGCTAGCTAAATTTCTTCTCTGAGACCACCCCTGAACTGATATATCATGCTCTTCTCATCAGGGACGTCCTGCTTGGCAAAGCAGGCGAGCTTCTGGAACAACTTGTTGTAGTCATAGACAGACAAAGAGCCTTGCTTCAGGTTGCGGAATTCCTCACGCTTGCTTTCAACCACGCTCTGTGAAATATGATGAGCTCGGAAATCTCGACGGAAATCATCCCAAGTGATAACACGTCCACCTCTGGAGTCCTTGTACTGCTGGAACCATTCTGCAGCTTGATCTTTGAGTTGGAAGGAAGCGAACTTAACAAAGTCCTGAGGCCTGACGTTACTGCACTCGAAATGCTTACACAGATCCACAAGCCAATCGTCAGCATCGGTTGCCTCAACACAATTGCTGAAAGTCTTTGGCCCGTTAGCAAGGAACTGGTTGAGTGTAGCAAAGTGATTCTGATTGCTGCCTTGATTCCCTTGACTGCCTTGATTGCGCTCTTGAAGAATTTGCATGATCAACTGTGTGTTTGCATTGGTTGCGGCCATCACAGCTTGCCATGCCTCCGGAGGAGGTGGAGGTGGTGGCGGATCAGGATTCGGAGTCGTGCGCATTGGAAGAGCCATCCTGAAGAGGTTGACGTCCATTAGCACATTGATAGACAAATATTGAAGCTGAATCCAACAGAATGAAAATTGCAACATATAGTCTTCACATCCGAACAAAATGAACGTATGCATTCCTCTTGAAATGGTCACATATCCATAAATTGAGAAGCCATGTAGAATTAAGGTAGAGAAATAAATCAACAAGGTACGGATCAAGAACGAATAATCGTTAAGAAATCCCAATCTCAAACCAATATCTGTGGAAGAAGAAACTAGAGCTACTAGAATTCCCACCTATGAAACTCCCGAACCTTTCCGGTTATGCAATCAGGTGTTGGGGATACAGGGAAGCATAATATCTCACCCAAACTAGCAAATCCTACATCCAGATGTATCCATCCTTCAACACATAACCAAGAAACCTTCGGAAACCATCTACCTCAACCTTCGAAAAGCATCCATTATACAAGTTATGGCGATACTCCCGAACTCCCGCCCCAGTACTGGGTGGCGTCGAGGTTATCTCACCAATGAACTGCATAAAAGAGATTTTCGATGTCGGCGTACTAAACTCAGGTATTCCAGAACTGCAACGATAAAATTATGATGACAACACCTCAGAGCTCAACTCCCCGGGACACTTCCACTAAACCCCTGACAGGAGGCACCAAGACAATGTTCTCATCATAAAACCATCGGAATGATTCCAAGATACCCGCATGATCCTAAATTTTTTTAGTGAAATTTGAGAAGAGAAAAGTCAAAACTCTACGTCAGGATGCCTTACCAGAGCGATGAGGAGACTGGGAAGTAAAAAGAATTCCTAAACTCTCTGATATATAATTCCTAAATGACTCAAAACATTTTTCTAGACACAACTCAGCCGCTAAAAACGATCAAGCAATGGGGCTCCTAAGGTCGGGGAAGGCTCTGATTACCAACTTGTCACACCCTCGATGCGACTATAGATCCCACGTGTCGAGGCACGACTTAGAGGCATAATCGCATTGAAGGCATATGTCGCAAGTTAGGCAATCTTCACAACATCCCAAGTAATATGATAATAATAAAGGGGAGATAACATAGTTGGCTTACACTCGCCACGTCAATCAAGTACATAAATAATATTACATCATCCAAACACTCATGGCCCGACTACGGCGCTAAAATAAAAGAGAACCCAACAAGAGACACGGTCCCAATCACCCCCAACTGGGCACCACTACTGATCATCGGGAAAGGAAACATAGTAACGTTGAGAGTCTTCGTCGAACTCCCACTTGAGCTCATACGCGTCTCCTGGAGCGGAATCATCAGGCCCTACTTCTGGTGTAATAGTAATCTGTGAGCCACAGGGACTCAGCAATCTCGCACCCTCGCGATCAAGACTATTTAAGCTTATAGGTATGGCAAGGTAAAATATGAGTGGAGCTGCAGCAAGCGACTAGCAAGTATGGTGGCTAACTTATTCGCAAAAGAGAGCCAGAAGAGGAGGCAAAGCGCGGGCGTGAAACTAGAGAGCAGCCTGCGCAAACATTACTCCAACACCGTGTCCACTTCCTGGACTCCGCCGAGAAGAGGCCATCACGGTAACACACTCAGTTGATTCATTTTATTTAATTAAGGTTCAAGTTATATACAACCGGACATTAACAAATTCCCATCTGCCCATAACCGCGGGCACGGCTTTCGAAAGTTCAATCCCTGCAGGGGAGTCCCAACTTAGCCCATGACAAGCTCTCACGGTCAATGAAGGAATAGACCTGCTCCCAAGACGTTCCGATCAGACTCGGTATCTCGGTTACTCAAGACAACTCCGACAATGGTAAAACAAGTCCAGCAACACCGCCCGCTGTGCCGACAAATCCCGATAGGAGTTGCACATATCTCGTTCTCAGGGCACACCGGATAAGCTAAGAATACGGGAGCCAACGTAACCCAAGTTGCCAAGGGATGGCCCCGCACGGTGCTCTAGGTTGGACCAACACTCAGAGGAGCACTGGCCTGGGGGGGTTAAAATAATGATGACCCTTGAGTCCGCGAAACCCAAGGCAAAAGGCTAGGTGGCAAAAGGTAAAACCAAGGTTGGGCATTACTGGAGGAGTTTTATTCAAGGCGGACTGTCAAGGGGTTCCCATTATAACCCAACCGCGTAAGGAATGGAAAATCCGGGAACATAACACCGATATGACGGAAACTAGGGCGGCAAGAGTGGAACAAAACACTAGGCGAGAGGCCGAGCCTTCCACCCTTTACCAAGTATATAGATGCATTAAGATAACAAGATAATATAATGATATCCCAACAAGTAAATAAATGTTCAACGAGGAACGGCCTCCAATCTTCACCTGCAACTAGCAACGCTATAAGAGGGGCTGAGCAAAGCGGTAACATAGCCAATCAATGGTTTGCTAGGACAATGGTGGGTTAGAGGTTTGACATGGCAATTTGCGAGGCTTGCAAGCAAATGGTAGGCATCGTAGCAATGGCATAGCAAAAGAGCGAGCAAACTAGCATAGCAAAGATAGTAGTGATTTCGAGGGTATGATCATCTTGCCTGCACAGTTGTCAGAGTTGACTGGATCCTTGAACGCAAGCTCAACAGGCTCCTCATTAGCAAACTCGTCTCCCGGCTCTACCCAAACAAGACAAACAAGAAACAAGGACACAATCAACCACGTGCAAACTCAAACAACACAATGCAAAGATGGTATGCTATGCGGGATGCGATGCGGGATGCAAAATGCAAGATATGACAGAAAATGCATGAACCTGGCATCTACTTGGAATTCCAAGTGTGCCACTGGAAAGATGAGATGAAATCGCTTGAAAACGATATAAAGGACGCCGGAATCGGAGTTACGGTTTGGAAATGGCAAGCGATTCAAAAGTGACACCGGTCTGCGATTTTCAGCAAATAGGCATCTAAATGAAATGAGATGAACATGCTACAGCACCCAAACATGACAACAAAATACATGTCAGGGATGCTTACAAGATTCTTAACAAAAGTCTAGCACTGAGCTACGGCCAATTCATCCATTAACAGGTTCAAACAAGCATGGCAAAACTGCAAATGACAAACAGATCTCAGACTTAGTGAAATTAACACTTGTCTGGAATTTCAGATCAGGTAGCCCTCTTCGGAGCAACAAAACTACATGCTACAGGATCTGAACATGGCAAAGTAAAGCATGGCATGGAGCTACTCAAAGAGCTTAACAAAAGTCCCTTAGTGACCTTGAGACAAAAAGGACCAGAAAATACAATTGCAAGCATGTGAACATAGCAAAAACATAATCAGTTTTCAGACTTAGTGAAAACTGGCACATGCTGAACTATAACTCAAGTAGGCATGTTTACGAGCTCGATGCACTCACTATGGTGCAAGTCATGGAAAGACAAGCATACATCCATCAAGAAGGCACAAAATGCAATCTAGACATGTCAAGAACAATAGCATAGCATGCACGGATCAACTACAACATCATCGGCAAAATTGCAAACAAGTTGACAATCTGCCCAGATTCACAAAGTAGCAAAAGTAGAGCTCGATTGACTCAAGCTAGGTTGCTCCATAATTGCAAACAAAGACATGGATGGATAGAGCACTACAAGATTAACAAAACATCCTTACTGATGATCCTCAAAAGAGGCACGGATCACTAGGAAACAACAAGAATATATGGCATCATAAGATAAACAGCTCCAGGACTTAGTGAAATCACTAAGTCCCTGAAAAACAGAGTTACTTAGTGCACCACTTTGCAAGCTTGCACTAGACACCACAGACATCACAAAAATACATGGGCTGCACCTCTGGAAAGATGACAAAACCCTTAACAAAACACATGTAGAACTCATGGGCATATCATGCACACATTAATCATGGCAAAAATGACAAAAGTGCTAAACGGAGTAGCAGATCTGACAATTATCTCAAGTATCCCTCTTCTAGCAGCATTTAGGGCATCAAGATGAGCTCAAATGAAAATGATGCAATGGAATGAAATGATGTACTCTCTGAGATGAACATTTTGATATGCTATATGCATGAATCGGAGCTACGGATGCAAAGTTACGGAGCCATGAACATGAGCACTTGAACTAAAATTATCAGGGACTTAGACAAAATTTTACCCTCCAGATCTAGGGTTTCGGCGGGCACACGAACCGAGGTTCGCCGGTGCGAGCTTGAGGTCGCCGGCGAGGTGGGTTTGTCAGCGGGGAGATGAGGGGAGGCGAGGCCGGGGCCGGATCCGACGGAGGAGGGAGGAGGCGGCGCCGGGCGCGGGCGGCGGCCGGTGAGGCGACGCGGTCGAGGCAGGAGGAGCCGTGCAGAGCGGCGTCCGGTGGTGGCGCGGCTCGCCGACGGCGCGGTTCCCGGGCGGCGCGCTGGCGGCGAGGTAGGAGAAGGCGGCGGGGCGCAAGCGAGGCGGCTCGGGCCCGGTCGCTGGCCGCGAGGGCCCACCGTGGGCTGGGCGGGCCACGGCAGCGGAGGGACAGGTGGCAAGGCCTCAGTGGCCGCGGGCGGTGGTGGCGGCTGTCCGGACTGGGACGGACATGTCCGGCGCGTCGGAGGGGAAAAATTAGGGTTTCGGGGGAAGAGGAAGATCCGGATTCGGAGGGGTGTATATATAGGCATAGAGGGAGCTAGGAGAGTCCAAATGAGGTGCGGTTTTTGGCCACGCGATAGTGATCGAACGATCTAGATGATGGAGCAGAGTTTGGTGGGTTTTGGTACAAATTGGAGGGGTGTTGGGCTGCAACACACACGATGCCTTTTCGGTCCCTCGGTTAACCGTTGGAGTATCAAACGAAGTCCAAATGATACGAAACTTGACAGGCGGTCTACCGGTAGTAAACCAAGACCGCTTGGCAAGTCTCAGTCCAATCAGGAAATGTTTAATTCCCACACACGAAAGAAAGCTAGAAACGACCACCGGAGGAGAACGAAGCGCCGGAATGCAAAACGCACAACGGGGAAAATGCTCGAATGCATGAGACGAACACGTATGCGAATGCAATGCACATGATGACATGATATGAGATGCATGAAAACGACAACAACACATGGAGACAAAACCCGAACCCAAGGAAATAAATATAACTTAACGCCGGAAACGGCAAGAGTTGGAGTACAAATTGGGAAAGTTATATCCGGGGTGTTACAATGGGAGAAGTCTTGCTATTAGTAGTCAAGTGAATTTGGTATTCGTTCGATATTTTGATGAGATGTATGTTGTCTCTCCTCTAGTGGTGTTATGTGAACGTCGACTACATGACACTTCACCATTATTTGGGCCTAGAGGAAGGCATTGGGAAGTAATAAGTAGATGATGAGTTGCTAGAGTGACAGAAGCTTAAACCCTAGTTTATGCCTTGCTTCGTAAGGGGCTGATTTGGATCCATATGTTTCATGCTATGGTTAGGTTTGCCTTAACACTTTTGTTTTAGTTGCGGATGCTTGCAATAGAGGTTAATAATAAGTGGGATGCTTGTCCAAGTAACGGCAGTACCCAAGCACCGGTTCACATACCAAATTATCAAAGTACCGAACGCGAATCATATGATCATGATGAAACCTAGCTTGACGATATTCCCATGTGTCCTCGGGAGTGCTTTTCTCTATATAAGAGTTTGTCTAGGCTTCTCCTTTGCTACAAAAAGGATTGGGCCACCTTGCTGCACCTTATTTACTTTTGTTACTTGTTGCTCATTACAAATTATCTTATCATAAAACTATCTATCACCTACAATTTCAGTGCTTGCAGAGAATACCTTACTGAAAACCGCTTATCATTTCCTTCTGCTCCTAGTTGGGTTCGACACTCTTACATATCGAAAGGACTACGATAGATCCCCTATACTTGTGGGTCATCAGGGGGTGGTCGCGAGTGCCCTGGAAGTTGGCGACGAAGCGGTCGCCCATCTCGTCCCAGGAGGAGATCGAGCCTGGAGGCACGTTCAGGAGCCAGGAACAGGCGCCATCCTTAAGGGCCATGGGAAACCCGTTCGCCGTGACTTTCCTGTCGCCGTTGGCCGCCTCGATGCTCAGCTCGTAGAGTTGCAGGAACTCCGCGGGGTCAGGGGTGCCGTCATAGCAAGGAGGCAGATCTGGCTTGAACTTGCCTGGCCAGGCGAGGCTATGCCGCTCGGGGGTGAAGGCGCGACAGCCGGCCGTGGTCACCGGGGCCCGCCTTGGAGGTGGAACTTGGTCTTGGCGCCTGTGCGCCGCTACGGCAAGCGGCGCGGGGCCTTGCCGCAGCTAACGATCCTGGCGCGGCGGTGCGAGGAGTTGCGGAGCGTTCTCTTGCGGTCGAGGGACTTCTTGAAAGCTTCTTTCTTCATGCGCGGGCGCCGGACGCGGTGGGTCGCGCCGTGGAGACGCGTGCCTTGGCGCTAGGGCGCCGTCTTGGTGCAGAGGTGGCAGAGGTGCTTCGTGAGCTACGTCGCCTGTGGCTGGCGGAGGGCGAGGCAGAGAGAGGGACAGCGCAGGGGAGCCCCCTGCGGCGCGGAAAATCTCGGCGATGCGGTCAAGCCAGTCCTCGTAGAGGTCGTTGACTGGGCGGTAGCGCGGGAGCTCGGGCGCCATGAGGAGCGCGGCCCGTGCGTCCGTGGGAACGCAATGAGCATGAGACGACGAACCGGCGGGAGTCAGTGATGGAGTGGCGGTGCGGCCGTCTTGTCGCACTGAGGGGTGCAGTGAGGATGCTTGCTGCTCTTTCCCCGCCGGGCCGGTGGCGGCGTTGGCGGCTGTCAACGGAGAGCGACGGGGTGGCCCACCGACAGGGCTATCTGAGCAACGTGGGTGGCAATGGCAGCCCTGCGCTCGACATGTGCGCGGCGTGCATCCGCCATGGAGACAATGAAGCGACGTGACACAGAGCGACGGAAGGGAAGCTTCGGCGCACCCCAACCTGGCATGCCAAATGTCGGATCACGGGTTCTGGCAAAACCCTTACAGTTCGAACACTAGGGTGCGCGCGAAGATTTCCCCCCTACCGATCCACGTCCTAACTCAGTTAAGGTCTTATGAACTAACTCGACGAACTCGCAACACAAGGGACATAAGATTTATACTGGTTTGGGCCACCATTGTTGTGTAACACCCTACTCCAGTGTGTGGTGGTGCATTGCCTATTGGGCTGAGGATGAACAATACAAGGGGAAGAACAGCCTCCTGGCGAGAGGTGTTCTTGTGCTCGGTGAACTTGTGGTTGTTCTAGTCTCTCTCGATCTGACCCCCTAGCTATGGTGGTGGCTAGTCCTATTTGTAGAGGCCCTGGTCCTCTCCCCAAATATTGAGCAGGAAGGGAGCCAACAACGGCCAATTTGAAAGGGGACAGCTAGTACAGCTTATCGTGACAAAAGTGGTCTTTGCCTACAAAAGGCTCTGGTGGTGACGCCACCTTGGGCTCCATGGTGACCTCCGTCTTCCCGTCCTGCTAGTCTTGGTCTTGTTGCACCAATATGGAAACCTTTGCTTGATGCCTTGGTACTCCGTGCCTGCGCTTGCCCCCTTAGCACCAAAGAGGAAACAAGGACGCTGCACGCGCTGGCGCCCGCCTGGTCTCGATCGTCATGGCTCACGGCACTAGAACCACGCGAGGTTTGCCTTGCCTTTATCTCTCCACCCCTCGGGAGCCTGCCCGGTGAGGCCGCTCCTTAGGAGGTCTTGCATCGTCCGCCTCGCGAGGGTCTTGAATGCCTTGTTGATGAAGATGGGACATACAAGCCTGCTAGCAAATCCACGCCGTGGGCCGCAGGCAGGCAAGTCTGGGGACCCCCGTTCCCAGAACACCGAAAAGGCCTCCCCAGGGAGGTCCTGGTGTCGTCCGCCTCACGAGGCTTGGCCCCTCGCGAGGGTCTTGGGTTGTTGTTGCTGAAGCTGAGCCATACCGGGTCGTCGATGGAGCCATGTCGTGTGCTGTAGGCAGGCAAGTCTAGGCACCCCCGTTCCCAGGACGCCGTCAGGCCGGTTCTAAAAGAAGTTATACCTCTAGTCGGCGGGATGTGGCGAGGCAGGCGGCGGGATCTACCAAACGGCGACGGGGAGAAAGGGTGCGGAGGACCTCCCACACCAGCGCCAGGTCAGAGAAGACGGTGCGTGTCGGCTTCCTCCCTCGCCACCGATGACCGCGTCAATGTTGCACCTCCTCCCCTAACCAGCAGAAGGGATTTGGGCCGATCTGTGACAACCGGTGGGAAGAGAGAAAGGAAGAGAGAGAGATAGAGATAGAGAGAGAGAGAGAGAAGAGAGCGAGAGTTGACACCACCATCTTGTTTAGACCTGGAGAGGGTGAGAGTGAGAAGAAGAGAGCAACCCTAGCAAGTAAGTCCCGAAGTGGAGTAGTAAATGTTTTTCTCTCCGTTAATTAACCTGGCTATCATTTTCTCTCTCCAGCGATACATTCAAATTGAATACGCGTGGAGTCATCTTTTCATTTAACGTACTAGTAAAAATAAACTCGATTAATAACCGCGCCACAGCGTTCAGGTCGCACTTGGTATGGCCGACATTTCGTCCCAGACCCCACATGTATTAAGTGGACAACTAGATGTGTCAAAATGGCAGGTTACCTTCATGTGCAAATGCGCTCCACTGTGAGTGTACCCGCGTGTGTGCGTGAGGTGAGAGTGAAGTCCGATTTATAAACCTTGAGGTTTTAGAGCTAGTCGGAAACAAACCCTCACCTTTAAATCCCCGAAGTTTGTACCCTGTCCTCTGTAATCCCTGTAATTTTTACCCTTAAGGGCCTATGTGGTTCAAGGGGTTTTAACGGGGATTAATAGGGATTGTAGGGGATTAAATCTTATACCAGCGAAATTCCCCTCCAATCCTCTACAAACCCCTTGGGAGGAGGTTGAACCAAAAATTCTGAAGACTAACTAGTGGGAGTAACTTCATGTCGGGACAGGATTTTTGGGATATTAATTTCCCAGAAAATGGCCCTTATGCTCACCACCCCAGGATTACTGTTAGATGATGAGACACCAACTTGATATAGAAACTCCAAGGAAAATACAAAATGAGTAGTACAAGAACATTCTGGCCTATTAGTACAACAAATGGTTTCTAGTGGTTGATGGCGGAAGCGGTTTGCGGATCATCAGCGTCTATGGGCCTCCATTTCCCACAGGAACAGCTCACCTGGATAACTCCTATCTTCACGAGGCTGCTATCACCATTGCATAAGTTCCGAGGTTGTCATCGCGACGCTCCTCTCCATCCAAGAAATCTGGCCAAGACAATAGCCAAGGACAAGCCAGTCAGTACTTTTGAATGTACTCGCAAACATTATGAACACAGGTATAATATAACAAATGATACTCATGCTCTGAATTATTCTATGATCTCACGTCAGTCCCAAAATAAACATCCAGGATGCACGCAAGCAGGTTAATCACATACAACATGAACATGTAATAAGGGAGTAGAAAAAAAGAATGCACCGATTGGGTGTCGGAAGCGACACCTCGAAAGTTTATAATATAAAGCATGCCTCAGTCGGGCGTCTGAGCGACGTCACATAAAGGGCTTATCAAGGAAATAAGCGGCAAACATGCCACAGTCGGGCGTCTGTGCGACTGTCAGGACCCCGACTCAATGTCACATCGATCTAGCCTGTAACACCTCATATCACTTTGCGGCCTCACGCACGGTATCCCCACGGGTGTCGCCTTACCTTTGCCCGGGACCGTTTACGCCTTTTGGCTCACGTATATGATAGTGTCGCTAGCATCCATATGATAAGGAGCTCGGGCTGACATGACTAGTCGTAAACCCAAAGTGGCACAGACTTACAGGGACAGGCATCCATGACCCAGCATCGAACGTGTCGGTCATCAGCAAGTGGGTCCGGGCTGCAGCACTGGGCTAGCAGGACTCCGGTAAACCGGGCTGTAGCGGGCTAACAGGACTCCGGTACTCAATGCGTGACATTTCCCCGAAGGGACAGACACAGGAACGAAGAAGGACACATGCCGGCCAGCCTAAGTGTTCCAGAGCGGTAGCAAGCTACCATGGCTCAGTGGTAACACTAGGAGACATTTCCCGGTAAGAGAGGCTACTAAAGATAAACAACTAGATAGTCAGATCCCACACATACCAAGCATTTCAATCATACACACAATATGCTCGATATGTGCAAATACAACAAGGCATCACAACATGACTCTACGACACAAGTACTTTATTTAAGGCTCATAGAGCCATACATAACATACACATAAGTACGGGTCACACGACCCAGCATTCAAGTCATACAGTCATACAAACCAGCAGCGGAAGTAACTTGTCTGAGTACAGACAACTAGTAAAATAAAAGAGGCTTGGAAAGCCTAGCTATACTACGTGGTCCTTCACAAGCTCAGGATCACCACCTGGGCCTTAGCCTACTCATTGATGTCAACGTCTATGAAGAACCCATTAGAAGGGGTTACAGCATCTTCTGTAAAAATGTAAATTATAGCAACATGAGTACAAAGGTACTCAGCAAGACTTACATTAGATCCTACATACATGCACATTATCAAGAAGGGTTGGTGGGGTTATTGCAGCAAGCCAGCTTTGACTCTTGGCTAGGCTATCCTACGAGACTCCAACTTGAAATGGTTTTGCGCACACGAGTCCACTACTCACCAATTCAATACACTACCGAGGATCCACCTCCGTCTTCCCACGGAAGATCCATCCTCGGCACTCACACTTATCTTGAGGCTTTTAGTAGTTTCCATTTACTTGTCTATGAACTTTATAGGCAACCAAGTAGTCCTTTACCGCGGACGCGGCTATTCGAATAGATCATGATAACCCTGCAGGGGTGTACTTCTTCATACACGCTCTCACCACTTACCGTCGTTTACACGACATGTACACGGCAACCTTCAAGCGGAAGCCCAACGTGGGTGTCGGCCACAACCTACCTAATCACCTAAGTCTCTAATCCAGGTTTATCGCCTATCCAGGTTCCATCCGCAGGGAGTCCGGCCGAGGTTTCCCATACGGCCCCGAACGATGTGTACAGGGTTCTCGAGATACCTAACGGGTATTCGGTACACCGTGCCACGTACCTACCGCATCACAGCCCACCCCTACGGTCAGCGCTGTCCACGGCCTCCAGTAGGCTACAAACACCAGAAACTACTTGCAACTCCTGGACAGAGAACTAGGGTCAATAAGAAGCCGAGAGGGTCCATTGGTTTCGGGCCCAATGTATGGTAGTAGCTGATTCTTAAATCACACATACAGATCTCAGTGCTTAAGGTCGGCTTCAATGAAACAACCCACCATGTACTCCTACATGGCCTCTCATCGATACCTTTACCAAATCGTGTTCACCACATCACTCTCATTACCGACATGATCATTTCACTCTAGCCCATCACCCAGATGAACCAGACCTGACATGACTCTAAGCATAGCAGGCATAGCAAGGTAGGAACAACACATACATATGGCTCAATCAACTCCTACACATGCTAGTGGGTTTCATCTAGTTACTGTGGCAATGACAGGTCATGCAGAGGAAATGGGTTCAACTACCGTAGCACACAGCAGTTTGAAACGCGTTGTCTTAATGCAGTAAAAGAGAGCAAGAGCGAGAACATGGGATTATATCGATATGATCAAATGGTTGGTTGCTTGCCTGATGGTTCGATGCACTGATATGGTTCTTCGCTAGGGTAATCACGGTACTCCTCGGAGGCAGAACCTGCCGCAAAGAACACCGATACACAGCCATCACCAAACAATGTGCGACAATATGATGCATGCATGAAACATGGCAATATGAGTGTGTTGGGCTAATGCAACTAAGACCAGAAGGGTTTGAACCAATTTGAACCAAAGATTCAAATTTCAAACTCATACATGGCCCTTTAAAGTGTTTTATCTTGTTCTGCATTAAACATCAAGTTAGCTTGCTTAAACATGCATGAAACTAGTACAGATGGATAGATTGGATTTTTCTGATCATTTTTCATATATAACTTGTTTGATTTGGAGTTACAGATTAAAAGTTATGAATTTTTGAAGTTTAAACTATATTCTGGAATTTCCTATATTAGAATAAATCCAGAAATTAATTTATTGCGTCAGCCATGCGTCAGAATGACGTCAGGGTCAACGGAGACGTCCAGGTCAAACCTGACTGTGGGTCCAGGGTGTCAGGGTAATTAGTTTAGTTAAAGTTTAATTAAAACTAAACCTATTTAGTTAACAGGGCTGGGCCCCACCTGTCATTGACTCATCGGAGTCAACCAGGGCCCACCCGTGGTCGAAGTCAATGTCGGCTACACCGGCGTCTAGCCGCCGGTGAGCCCGACGCGGCGGCGGAAGTGGTTTTGGCCGTTTCGGCAACCAAACAAGCCGCGGAGGGTGGCTATGGGTAGCTGGGAACATGCCGCAGCTTCTGGTGGAGTCCGTTGGGGTCGGGGTGGCCGGAGTTGGCGCCAGCGGCGACTTTGGCGGCCACCGGAGTTCGGGTGAAGGCGAACTTGATGCTAGAGGGGTCGGTGAGGTGCGGGGAGTAGTTGGTTAGGTGCTACGTGACGTGGTGAGCACGATGGACACCAAGTGGTGGCCGGAGGGTGACCGGGAGCACGTCGGCGACGAGCTCCGCGGCGGTGGGTGTGGTTGAGCTCCGGGAGGTCACTACACAGCTCGGGGGCAAGAAAGGAAGGGAGGGGAAGATGGTTAAGCTCACAGGGAACTCGACGGAACACTTGGTGCGGCCGGGGACGAGCCGGAGCGACGACGGCGTTGAAGGGGATCTCCGGCGACGGCGGTTCGGTCGAGGTCGATGCGGTGGACTCGGGCCTTGCGAGCGCTCGGGGCTCGGCTTGCTCGAAGGAGAGGAGGGTGGTGGAGCTCCTGGACACGGCGGCACGGCGTGGGGTTGACGGAGGGCGTGGCTACGGCGAGGGGGTGGCGGCGATGGCGTCGGCCATGGCGTGGGGGAGCGAGGGAGAGGAGTTGGGGAAGAATGGAGGTGTCCTGGGGGTTCACAGCTTGACGTGGAGTTCATCCATGCCAGCAACGAGGCGAGGAGGTGAAGCAGGGCGACGGCCAGCTGCGTGGCGCATGCTGCGGCCGCCGTCGGGCACCTGCCTGCCTGCCTGGCCGGCAAGCAGCTCGCTGGCGCGGCGCTGGGCTGGGCCGGCAGGTGGGCCGGGTGCTGGGCGCCAGGTAAGTCTTCTGTTATTCCCTGTTTTCTGTTTTTTTAATTCCTCTGCAACTTTGTTGAATTATTAAAAATACTTAGGCAACTCCTAAAATCACCAAACTACTCCTGGTCCATAGTTGGATTACTTCCAACATGAAACATTTTAGTTTGGAGATATTTGAGCATTTGAAATATTTTATATAATTTTAAATGCCCAAATTCAAATATTTATGATTTAATTCAAATACCCTAAGATGACCTAGGAAAATGTGCATCACTTTTGGCAGAGGTTCTGAACCAAGGCAAAAATGATGGCATTTTAGAAGGGCATTTTAGGTTCATTGAAAAAGTTTTTAGTAAACCCTAGTTGGTTTCAGAGGGGGCTGGGGGTTCTGTCATCCCCATTTCAAGTTTCTGATGAAAGAATAGACATGATGCAACACTCTAATGCATGAACTAGCTAGGGTGTGACAACTCACCCCCACTCAAAGCAATCTCGTCCCGAGATTTGGGTTCCTCCGGAAAGAAGGCGGGATACTCGAGTCGAAGACGATCCTCCCTTTCCCAAGTTGCTTCATCCTCAGAATGGTGCGACCATTGAACTCTGAGAAACTTGATATTATGACGTCGAGTGGTACGCTCACCCTGATCGAGGATACGAATGGGGTACTCTCGATACGTGAGATTATCTTGGAGATCAAGCGTTTCGTGGTCCACTCCACGGATAGGATCCAAGAAGCAACGCCTGAGTTGAGAAACGTGGAAGACATCGTGGACTCTGGAGAGATGCGGAGGTAGTTCCAACTGGTAGGGAACTTCTCCTCGTTTAGCGAGTATACGAAAAGGTCCAATGTAACGGGGAGCCAATTTGCCTTTGATACCGAAACGATGGGTTCCCTTCAGAGGAGTAACCCGAAGGTAAGCCTTCTCGTCAACCTCGAAAGTCATAGCCTTATGTTTTCGGTCATATTGACTCTTTTGACGAGATTGGGCTGTTTCCAACTTTTCACGAACGATGCGAACTTGCTCTTCTGCTTCCTGGATCATATCCGGGCCAAAGAATTGTCTTTACCCGGTTTCTGACCAATTAAGGGGTGTTCGACACCGTCGTCCATAGAGAACTTCAAAAGGGGCTTTATCCAAGCTAGATTGATAGCTGTTCTTATAAACGAATTCGGCAAATGGAAGACATTTCTCCCATTCCATTCCGAATGAGATAACAGAGGCTAGAAGCATGTCTTCTAGAATCTGGTTGACGCGTTCTACTTGACCACTTGATTGAGGGTGGAAAGCGGTGCTAAAGGAAAGGCGGGTTCCCATAGCATTTGGGAAACTTTCCCAAAATCGAGAGGTGAAAAGACTTCCTCGATCCGAGTTAATTTCCAACGGAACACCATGGAGAGACACTATTCGGGAGATGTATAAGTCTGCCAATTGACTAGCGGTTATACTCTCACGAACAGGTAAGAAATGGGCTACCTTGGAAAGACGATCGACAACGACGAAGATAGCATTATTCCCTTTCTTGGTTCTGGGAAAACCGGTAATGAAGTCCATACCAATTTTATCCCATTTCCATTCAGGAATAGCTAGGGGTTGAAGGGTGCCAGCAGGCCGTTGATGCTCTGCTTTTACACGACGGCAGACGTCGCAATTAGCAATATACTGAGCAATTTCTCTCTTCATCCTAGTCCACCAGAACCTCTGGCGTAGGTCCTGATACATCTTAGTGCTACCGGGATGAATAGTGAGAGGAGATTCATGAGCTTCCTTAAGGATCAATCGCCTCAGGTTTCGCACCTTGGGAACCACTAGCCGATTCCCGAAGTATACGACCCCTTGATCATCAATGGAGAAACAATTCGCAACTCCTTTCTTGATGTTTCTCTTGATGCGGGAAATTCCCGGATCTACCTTCTGTGCTTTGATGATCTGATCCGTAAGGGTAGGTTTCGCCACCATGGTGGAAAGGAATCCTTGAGGAACAATGTGAAGGTTAAGCTTCCGAAATTCCTCATGGAGAAGCGGTTGATTTTGTTGTAACATCAGGTTGTTACAATAAGATTTATGACTTAGCGCATCAGCCATGACATTGGCTTTCCCTGGGGTGTAAGTTATTCCTAAGTCGAAATCTGTGATCAACTCGACCCAACGTCTTTGCGTGAGATTCAAATCCGGTTGGGTGAAGATGTACTTCAGACTTTGGTGATCAGTGAATATTTCGCAACGATTACCGAGGAGGTAATGTCGCCAGGTTTTAAGTGCATAGACTACAGCTGCAAGCTCTAGATCATGAGTAGGATAATTCTCCTCATGTGGGTGCAATTGCCGTGAAGCGTAAGCAATTACGTGTCGATCTTGCATGAGAATACAGCCTAGTCCTTGTCGCGAGGCGTCGCAGTAGATAACAAAGTCCTTAGAGAAATCTGGCGGTACCAGTACGGGAGCAAAAGTCAGGCGTCTTTTCAGTTCCTGAAAGCTGAGCTCACATTGTGGAGTCCATTTGAACTTTTTATCTTTCTTGAGGAGTTCGGTTAGAGGTTTAGCAACTTTGGAGAAGTTCTCGACAAAGCGACGACAATAGCTCGCTAGGCCAAGGAAACTCCGAACTTGCTTGACCGATTCAGGTGGAGTCCAATTAAGGACGGCTTTAACTCGCTCAGGGTTAACAACAATACCTTTACCAGATATTACATGACCCAGATAGGTCACTTCTGACAACCAAAATTCACATTTAGAAAATTTGGCATAAAGGCGATGCTCTCGAAGTTTCTTCAACACTAGCCTTAGATGTTCGGCATGTTCTTCCTCGTTCTTGGAGTAGATGAGTATATCATCGAGGTAAACCACGACGAATTTATCCAAATACTCCATGAAGATTGAGTTCATTAACCGAGAAAAGGTGGCCGGAGCGTTGGTCAAACCGAAGGACATGACAGTGTACTCGTATTGGCCATAACGAGTAACAAAGGCCGTTTTAGGAATGTCACCGTTCCTGATTTTGATTTGATGGTAGCCCAACCTCAAATCCATTTTGGAGAAGGCTGAGGATCCAGCAAGCTGATCATACAGGTCGTTGATCCTGGGGAGCGGATATTTGTTCTTGATTGTGACCAAATTGACAGGTCGATAATCTACAACCATCCGGTCCGTACCATCCTTCTTCTTGACGAAGAGGACGGGGCAAGCCCACGGAGATGAACTAGGTCGGATGAAACCCTTTTTCAAGGATTCATCGAGTTGTTTCTTAAGCTCGGCTAGTTCTAGTGGTGCCATCTTATAGGGTCTTCTAGCAATCGGGACGGTTCCTGGAATGAGATCTATTACGAACTCAACATCCCTGTCAGGTGGAACACCTGGCAATTCCTCTGGGAAGACATCCGGAAAGTCACGGACTACCGGAACATCCTCAAGGTCTGGCAAAGGGCTGGCCTTAAGAGAATATAACTGTCGCTTGGCTATTCGGGTCAAGACATTGACTATCTTCCCCGAAGGATGGCTGAGTTGAACAGTCCTAGAGAAGCAATCAATTTTGGCATGATGGGCTGACATCCAGTCCATACCCAAGATGATATTAATATCTGAAGATTTGAGAGCTATCAAAGATGCAAGGAAAACAAGTCTGTCGACTTGGATTTCATTTCCATGGCTTACTCTAGAAGTTTGCCATTTGGATCCCGGGGTTTGAATTACCATAGAGGTGGGCATCTCACAGAATGTGGTGTTATGAAAGCGAGCATAGTTTTCGGATATAAATGAATGAGATGCTCCTGTATCGAAAAGAACAGATGCCGGGTGGCAATTAACAAGGAGCGTACCGAGAACGACGTTGGGATCCTCTTGAGCTTCTTCGGCAGAGATACAGTTGACATGGCCACGTGCAGCGGTGGCCGGCTTGGCGTAGAACACTTTCCCTATCGGCTTGCCACGGCCAACAGCTTTAGCAGATTTCTTGGGGTTGGTTTGGGGGCACTCGCGCATATAGTGGCCCGATTCCCCACACTTGAAACAAGTCACAGAACTGGTGCGTGGAGGAGCATTGTTGGTTGGACCACCATAGGGCTTGGCTGGTGCAAACTGTTGAACGGGGCAAGGCGCCTGGAAGGATGGCCTCGGTGTGAACCTGGGTGGCAGGGCAGTGTTAGGCACCCACACGCGGCGCTTCTGAGGACCAGCACTAGATGAGGAACCCATGTCACGGCCATGCTTGCGTGTTGCGTCGAAATCAGTCTGACCAGTCTCAGCACTGATGGCCTTGTTAACAAGCTTCTGAAAAGATGTGCACTCATGCAGACGGAGGTCGCGGCGAAGCTCAGGACTAAGTCCCTTACAGAACCTTGCTTGCTTCTTGGCATCAGTAGAAACTTCCTCAGTTGCATATCGTGCGAGGTTACCGAACTCCCTGCTGTAAGCATCCACAGAGAGTCGGCCTTGAGTGAAACTGCAAAATTCCTCACGTTTACGGTCCATGAGACCCTCCGGAATGTGATGTTCACGGAAAGCCTCGCTGAATTCAGCCCAAGTAGTGACATGGTCCGCTGGGCGCATAGCTCCATAATTCTCCCACCAGAGACTGGCGGGGCCTTCAAGATGATATGCAGCAAAGGTGACCTTGTCAGCCTCAGCTACTAGCGCAGAACGCAGTTTGTGAGAAATACTGCGAAGCCAGTCATCAGCGTCGAGAGGCTCGACGGAGTGGTGGAACGTGGGTGGATGTAACTTGATGAAATCACTGAGTGACACCAAGTTAGTCCTCTGATGGTGTGCTGTGTTCTGTTCAATACGCTCCAACAAATGGTTGGTCTCCCGCTTGTTTCTCTCGGCTTCCAGCATAACTTCGGCTAGGGAAGGAGGGTGAGGCAGGTTTGCATTCCCGACTTCACTGCCTTCGGCCTGCTCTTGGGAAGCAGGGTTATTGCGCATGTTGACCATCCTAGGTAAACAAGACAATGATTTAGTCAGAATGATAAGATTCCGACATAGAATACAGAATGTAAGGAATAACTCGGAATGCAAGATGATCATCCGTATGACATGGTAGATACAGAAACTGCTTATTTTATTCCATCGTCATACACACCATACAAGGTTTAGTACAAGACCAAACAAGGTACTATTACGGTGAAAAAAAGGATTACATCTCATCGGAGGCATCCCAAGCTCCTATACATTATTTTTCTACACCTCCGGAAGGCGGTACAAACTAGGTCATATCCCACGAGTCACGCAGGACGATAGACGACACAGCTAGTACGAACTAGTGATACTACCACTAACTCAGACCGATCCGTAATAGTCCTCGTAGAAGTCACCTCCATAGCCTGGAAGCTCAACATGATCATCCGGGAACAGACGATCTCGCGGAGCTTGTGGACCATAGGGGCTAGGATGAGGTCTTGGACCAACAAACGGTGGCCTGCGGGGACCACGAGGTGGGGTGATGCCTCCTACATCACGCCAACCCATCACGTCTGGCAGAGCAGATCTCACAGGATAGAGATCGCGCATATCCAAATATCCATCTTGCACAGCCAGTGCAAACCGAGTCAAAGTGGCGCAATGGTCAGCACGGGTATTGAAAAGCTCTAGCCTCAAGGCCCGATTTTCACGGTCCTTGTCCTTGAGCATCTCAGCAGTGGTGCGAGTCCGTGAATCCTCCTGAGTGGGGTCAGCATAGATATCCTGGAGATACCCTTGTGCTCCCGGAAGTGATGTTGGCATATACCGGAAATCAGAGTCCCGAATAGGCCAGTCCTGACTCGCATGATGGTCATCATAGAGTAGGCGGCATCCTGCACAACCATCTCAATAGTAACCCCGAGTCCATAGGAGCAGTGAAGGGGCTCGGTGGATCCAGGATAAGATGGAAATATCCTGACAGTGCAAAGATACTGGCTTTGATTAAAGTCTCGAAATTGCTCTTCGACCGTGTACTCAGGATACCAACGGTATCCAGCCTCAGTCATTACCCTGACCAACATGGCAGTATGGCCGGGTACATCTAGGCATCGAGTCAGGCGAACCACTTGATTGAGGTCACGAGTGGCCATCTGAAAGCACAACCATAATGCAAAGGCATTAGAATTTCTAGCAAAATTTCGATGGCATAACGGCTGTAAATTCTCAAAAAGGATTTTGAGACATTTGACAAAGGATTTCATACACACTCAACAACATCATATCAAAGTTCTGCGTCCATCCTAGCAACATAATGTGGTAGTAGAACTGAACTAGGCTTGTATCCATCAAACCTATAAGGTACTACTGATTAGTAACACGTGAACCTGATAGAGAGAAAAGATCCTAATTCCTTAACCCCCGGTGGAAGAATAGACTGACTCAGATCAGAATGTCATAAGATAAAGGAGTAAAAAGAGCCTTATGTTCCAACCCACAAACAATTCCCCTACATATAACTAAAGAATTTCTAGACTCAACATCGACCAGTTTGGCTTGGAGAACCTACAGGCAGTCTGGCTCTGATGCCAACGCTGTTAGGACCCCGACTCAATGTCACATCGATCTAGTCTGTAACACCTCATATCACTTTGCGGCCTCACGCACGGTATCCCCACGGGTGTCGCCTTACCTTTGCCCGGGACCGTTTGCGCCTTTTGGCTCACGTATATGATAGTGTCGCTAGCATCCATATGATAAGGAGCCCGGGCTGACATGACTAGTCGTAAACCCAAAGTGGCACAGACTTACAGGGACAGGCATCCATGACCCAGCATCGAACGTGTCGGTCATCAGCAAGTGGGTCCGGGCTGTAGCACTGGGCTAGCAGGACTCCGGTAAACCGGGCTGTAGCGGGCTAACAGGACTCCGGTACTCAATGCGTGACATTTCCCCGAAGGGACAGACACAGGAACGAAGAAGGACACATGCCGGCCAGCCTAAGTGTTCTAGAGCGGTAGCAAGCTACCATGGCTCAGTGGTAACACTAGGAGACATTTCCCGGTAAGAGAGGCTACTAAAGATAAACAACTAGATAGTCAGATCCCACACATACCAAGCATTTCAATCATACACACAATATGCTCAATATGTGCAAATACAACAAGGCATCACAACATGACTCTACGACACAACTACTTTATTTAAGGCTCATAGAGCCATACATAACATACACATAAGTACGGGTCACACGACCCAGCATTCAAGTCATACAGTCATACAAACCAGCAGCGGAAGTAACTTGTCTGAGTACAGACAACTAGTAAAATAAAAGAGGCTTGGAAAGCCTAGCTATACTACATGGTCCTTCACAAGCTCGGGATCACCACCTGGGCCTTAGCCTACTCATTGATGTCAACGTCTACGAAGAACCCATCAGAAGGGGTTGCAGCGTCTTCTGTAAAAATGTAAATTATAGCAACATGAGTACAAAGGTACTCAGCAAGACTTACATTAGATCCTACATACATGCACATTATCAAGAAGGGTTGGTGGGGTTATTGCAGCAAGCCAGCTTTGACTCTTGGCTAGGCTATCCTATGAGACTCCAACTTGAAATGGTTTTGCGCACACGAGTCCACCACTCACCAATTCAATACACTACTGAGGATCCACCTCCGTCTTCCCACGGAAGAGCCATCCTCGGCACTCACACTTATCTTGAGGCTTTTAGTAGTTTCCATTTACTTGTCTATGAACTGTATAGGCAACCAAGTAGTCCTTTACCGCGGACGCGGCTATTCGAATAGATCATGATAACCCTGCAGGGGTGTACTTCTTCATACACGCTCTCACCACTTACCGTCGTTTACACGACATGTACTCGGCAACCTTCAAGCGGAAGCCCAACGTGGGTGTCGGCCACGACCTACCTAATCACCTAAGTCTCTAATCCAGGTTTATCGCCTATCCAGGTTCCATCCGCAGGGAGTCCGGCCGAGGTTTCCCATACGGCCCCGAACGATGTGTACAGGGTTCCCGAGATACCTAACGGGTATTCGGTACACCGTGCCACGTACCTACCGCATCACAGCCCACCCCTACGGTCAGCGCTGTCCACGGCCTCCAGTAGGCTACAAACACCAGAAACTACTTGCAACTCCTGGACAGAGAACTAGGGTCAATAAGAAGCCGAGAGGGTCCATTGGTTTCGGGCCCAATGTATGGTAGTAGCTGATTCTTAAATCACACATACAGATCTCAGTGCTTAAGGTCGGCTTCAATGAAACAACCCACCATGTACTCCTACATGGCCTCTCATCGATACCTTTACCAAATCGTGTTCACCACATCACTCTCATTACCGACATGATCATTTCACTCTAGCCCATCACCCAGATGAACCAGACCTGACATGACTCTAAGCATAGCAGGCATAGCAAGGTAGGAACAACACATACATATGGCTCAATCAACTCCTACACATGCTAGTGGGTTTCATCTAGTTACTGTGGCAATGACAGGTCATGCAGAGGAAATGGGTTCAACTACCGTAGCACACAGCAGTTTGAAACGCGTTGTCTTAATGCAGTAAAAGAGAGCAAGAGCGAGAACATGGGATTATATCGATATGATCAAATGGTTGGTTGCTTGCCTGATGGTTCGATGCACTGATATGGTTCTTCGCTAGGGTAATCATGGTACTCCTCGGAGGCAGAACTTGCCGCAAAGAACACCGATACACAGCCATCACCAAACAATGTGCGACAATATGATGCATGCATGAAACATGGCAATATGAGTGTGTTGGGCTAATGCAACTAAGACCAGAAGGGTTTGAACCAATTTGAACCAAAGATTCAAATTTCAAACTCATACATGGCCCTTTAAAGTGTTTTATCTTGTTCTGCATTAAACATCAAGTTAGCTTGCTTAAACATGCATGAAACTAGTACAGATGGATAGATTGGATTTTTCTGATCATTTTTCATATATAACTTGTTTGATTTGGAGTTACAGATTAAAAGTTATGAATTTTTGAAGTTTAAACTATATTCTGGAATTTCCTATATTAGAATAAATCCAGAAATTAATTTATTGCGTCAGCCATGCGTCAGAATGACGTCAGGGTCAACGGAGACGTCCAGGTCAAACCTGACTATGGGTCCAGGGTGTCAGGGTAATTAGTTTAGTTAAAGTTTAATTAAAACTAAACCTATTTAGTTAACAGGGATGGGCCCCACCTGTCATTGACTCATCGGAGTCAACCAGGGCCCACCCGTGGTCGAAGTCAACGTCGGCTGCACCGGCGTCTAGCCGCCGGTGAGCCCGACGCGGCGGCGGAAGTGGTTTTGGCCGTTTCGGCAACCAAACGAGCCGCGGAGGGTGGCTATGGGTAGCTGGGAACATGCCGCAGCTTCTGGTGGAGTCCGTTGGGGTCGGGGTGGCCGGAGTTGGCGCCGGCAGCGACTTTGGCGGCCACTGGAGTTCGGGTGAAGGCGAACTTGATGCTAGAGGGGTCGGTGAGGTGCGGGGAGTAGTTGGTTACGTGCTACGTGACGTGGTGAGCACGATGGACACCAAGTGGTGGCCGGAGGGTGACCGGGAGCACGTCGGCGACGAGCTCCGCGGCGGTGGGTGCGGTTGAGCTTCGGGAGGTCACTACACAGCTCGGGGGCAAGAAAGGAAGGGAGGGGAAGATGGTTAAGCTCACAGGGAACTCGACGGAACACTTGGTGCGGCCGGGGACGGGCCGGAGCGACGACGGCGTTGAAGGGGATCTCCGGCGACGGCGGTTCGGTCGAGGTCGTTGCGGTGGACTCGGGCCTTGCGAGCGCTCGGGGCTCGGCTTGCTCGAAGGAGAGGAGGGTGGCGGAGCTCCTGGACACGGCGGCACGGCGTGGGGTTGACGGAGGGCGTGGCTACGGCGAGGGGGTGGCGGCGATGGCGTCGGCCATGGCGTGGGGGAGCGAGGGAGAGGAGTTGGGGAAGAATGGAGGTGTCCTGGGGGTTCACGGCTCGACGTGGAGTTCATCCATGCCAGCAACGAGGCGAGGAGGTGAAGCAGGGCGACGGCCAGCTGCGTGGCGCATGCTGCGGCCGCCGTCGGGCACCTGCCTGCCTGCCTGGCCGGCAAGCAGCTCGCTGGCGCGGCGCTGGGCTGGGCCGGCAGGTGGGCCGGGTGCTGGGCGCCAGGTAAGTCTTCTGTTATTCCCTGTTTTCTGTTTTTTTAATTCCTCTGCAACTTTGTTGAATTATTAAAAATACTTAGGCAACTCCTAAAATCACCAAACTACTCCTGGTCCATAGTTGGATTATTTCCAACATGAAACATTTTAGTTTGGAGATATTTGAGCATTTGAAATATTTTATATAATTTTAAATGCCCAAATTCAAATATTTATGATTTAATTCAAAGACCCTAAGATGACCTAGGAAAATGTGCATCACTTTTGGCAGAGGTTCTGAACCAAGACAAAAATGATGGCATTTTAGAAGGGCATTTCAGGTTCATTGAAAAAGTTTTTAGTAAACCCTAGTTGGTTTCAGAGGGGGCTGGGGGTTCTGTCATCCCCATTTCAAGTTTCTGATGAAAGAATAGACATGATGCAACACTCTAATGCATGAACTAGCTAGGGTGTGACAGCGACACCACATAAAGGGCTTATAGAGTAAGTAAATAACAAGCATGCCACAATCGTGCGTCTCGGCGACACTAGATAAAGGGCTTATAAAGTAAATGAATAACAAGCATGCCACAGTCGAGCGTCCCAGCGACACCACATAAAGGGCTTATAAAGTAAATGAATAACAAGCCTGCCACAGTCGGGCGTCTCAGCGACACCACATAAAGGGCTTATAAAGTAAATGAATAACAAGCATGCCACAGTCGAGCGTCTCCGCGACACCACATAAAGGGCTTATATGAGAGTAATCATAGTAAATCCAGGAGGTAGAACCGTCCCAGGGATGCTCAATAATTCAAATAATGTAAATGGTTAGTTCATAATAATAATAATCATAGTCATCACGAGTCACAAGTCATGATCCATGTTCTAGTTTAGCAATTGTTCCTCCGAAGACCGACACTAAGACCAACACTTGACCCATCCCAGACTGTAGTCCTTAACCATGGACACGGCTATTCGGATAGATATAATCTCTGCAAAGGGTGTACTATTTACCCACGAGTAACGGATTCCTTTAGTCCGTCGGGACTAATTCCGCCTACGGTCTTTTAGTTGAAAATACACCTGACTGCACACACCAGCCTAACTTACTCGTGTCTGGAATCACCCACGACACCCGTTAAGCGAAACTCTAAGTGGGGAGGCTACAACCTCGACTGGCATGGGATCATAAAATTTATAACACGCGCAAACTAGTGGAGCTACCCCCTTCGGCTCCAACCGAAACACCCATGCCCCCGGACCAGGTGGCATGCCCATCGGATGCAGCCAGTATCTTCCACCATGGCCTCTCTGTACGGTGTGTGCTAGGAAGGGGTTGACAACTGACTGAACCGTACCCTACCTATGGCAGGGGCAAGTGGTAGTACGAGACAAGTATGGGAGTTACTAGAACAAGACTCGATCGATGGTCGACTCAGCAGGTTAAAGCATTACCTGCATGATAAGCATAATAAGTATATTTCATACCAATCAGACAGAAGCACTGCTCATCGTACCCCATCATGCCTTACTGGACATAGCCGTCTCCACGAAGAACTAGGGACATGCTCGTGTCTACCCAAGATAGAGGCTTTCCCGGATTCCTTCCGGTGGGCATGAAAGGCATAAGAGTGTGATTACTATCACAAGCATATCAAATTTTAACCGCAAGAAATCTTCATTTGCGCACTCATGAGTATGATCATATCGTCACATAAAATAACGAATACTTCGTGTCAAGATGGTGTTGTACCGTATCAAACAACACACAACAATATTATGCCAGGGTTCAGAATGCTTGCGTTCAAGAGTATGCAAGTGGGGTGCACTTTTTGAAAGTTGTCTTCTCTCTCCAAAAATCCTATTTAAGAAAATTTTGAATTAACACATAGTTTCAAAACCGTACAAAAATTTCTTGGAATTTCTTAAGTAAATATGAAAATAAACTAGACAAAATTTGCAAAACAACAGAAAAAGAATCAAGTCAATTGGACTTATATTTAAAAAGTTATAGCCAGTCAAAGTTCAATCAAAACTCTGTTTTCAATTAAAACAGAAAAAGAAAACGGTTCGAATGAAAATACATTTTTGGGGCAGGGAAGACGTACTCTGGGTTTTACGCTTTCACTTAAAAACAACGCGGGCCATCGTTGGGTCACTGCCAGTGGGTCCCTTGGGCCCACTGGTCAGGTTTGACAAGTCGCCCGCGTTTTCTTCCTCCTTTGTCCGAGAGGAGGCGGAGCTCCGGCGATCAACGCTGGCGATTGGTGGCTTCTCAAGGGGCTCCGAGGGCAGGGATGGATCCGCCAGTCCCGGGTGGTCCTCCCAGTGGTTGCTAGGTTGGCAGGGGTGGAGGGAGTCGCCGGCGGCGAGCTCCGCGGCGGTGGTGGCTTTGGGAGTTTTTGGGGGTTTGGGCTACGGTGGTTCCCGATCGAAGCTGAGGGGTGGGGTGGCTCCGCAAGGTCAAGGGGAAGAGGATGGGAGCAGTGGATGGACGGAGGAGGTCCTGCTTGCAACGAATTGAACCAGAGCGTGGCGCCAGCCGAACTCGCCGGAGATGAGGAAGACGACCTCCCTCCGTCGATGGCTAGCTATGGGGGCGCTAGTGAGATGGTTGAGGCTGCCTCGGGGTCTGGACGAGCTCGGGGCTCCTTTTTATAGCGTGACTAGGTTGGTTCCGCAGCGGCCGTGGATAGGATCGACGGCGGCTGTGGATAGGAATGACGAACCGCTGTTCTGTAGCTTGCAGCGCGATGTGTCGAGGCTGGGGATGGCGGCAGAGGCTAGCAGACGAGCGGGCACTGCTTCAGGGCGAGCTGGCGAGCGAGAGTGGCTCAGGCGGCGCCGTCCGTGGCAGGAGCCTGCTGTGGCCGGCCGCTAGCTGCCATGGCCGACCTGACGGCGGCGCTGTGGGGCTCCAGGTGCGGCCTAGAGGGTTCTGGTGAGCGGGTGTGGCCGGGGCGCGGCCTTGTGGGCGAGCAAAGGCCAGGGGCACGACGCGGCGGCTCGGCTGCATGCGCGTGCAAAACGGGCGCTCTGGGCGCGCCCAGAGCACGCACGCTACGTGTTCGGCAAAATGCCAAGGCATGCCAGGAGGCTTGGATGGGGCTGGGGATTAACAGATCTAGGTTAGAGGTAGCTAGGAGCTTAGTGGACATGCTGGTTAGGCAAAGCAAGTAGGTCCAATGTGCAAACTAAAAACCATGTCAAATCTGACCATGAACACAAGGTGCTTGACAGAAAGCTATGATCATCTAAGCATCTCTTTGGGTGGCCAAAAACTCCAGATCATAGTCTCTTTAGATGACAAAGAGGGTGGCAAGGTTAGTTTGTCAAGAACAAAAACTTGTTAGTGCAAGTTTTTGAGAAAACCAAATCTGGATAGAATGAAAAGGGCATTATTGTATGGACCAAAAATACTCCAATGGGTCCAATCTCCTAGACTTAAGGGTTTGGTAGGCTGTACTATAAGCAGGAAAAAGCTCATGGGCACTAAAGCAAAATAAACTAGGGTTGCAGTAGAAAATGCCAAACTAGAACAGAGAGCAAAAGAGGATGGTTTGCTCAAAATTTTCAAAGAACATTAATGGGTTTTTGCATAAAGTTGAATTATACACTACTACTAACATCCCCTAATTTTGGTGGAAGCTTTGAATAAATATTTAAATAGGTTGTAGTGCAATTTTACAAACTGGATCAGATTTAAAAATTTGGGGTAGAGCTGAAAATTTCCACATGACTAAAAGAGATTTTTGCATAAAAGTGATGTGGGAGCATCCCATGACATCTCCAAATTTTGGTGAAACTTATAACTAATTTTACCAAAGGGTTGTAGTGCAAAAGAGACTCCAAAACTTATGAAAAATCATTTCTAAAGAAATCAAGCTCAGGGAAAAATAATTATGCAAATAAATCCAATAATAAAAGAAATGTTTTTCTTGCGAGGTTAAACAAGTACAACAATATTTTTGAAAGGTTTTCACTTGGGGTGAACACTCCATAATATAAAGGAAAAGAGTGGTTCTAAAATCAAAAGATAATTCCACAAAAAAATGAAAATTTAATTTATTGGAAAAATTTTAATAAACAAATCATGGTTAAAAATTTTGGGGTGTTACAACACTACCCCCCTTAAGAAAAATCTCGTCCTCGAGATTGGCTAAGGGCTGCTTTGAAAAAGAATTACTCTTACTATCTCAAAGTAATATCACAAAAATAACGGTCCTACTCATGCAATAAAATGTTTCTACAGTGAATAGGCAAATAAGTAGTGCAAAACTACAGTGTGGAATACTGGCGCTGCGTGGAAAAATCCATGGTTGGGGAAAACGAGATTTTTTTTACTTTTGGTTATAGAAAATTTAGAATAAAATTCTAAATTTCTAAAATACGTTGGTCGTACCCGAGAGCACAGTGCTCTTTCTGGCTGACAGGTGGACCCGGGGCCCATTGTCAGTCTCTTCTTCTACCTCTGACTCTCTCTTCTTCCTCTCTTTCGCGCGCTTTCCCGCGCTTTCTCCACCGGTGACGTCTAGCGCGTAGGGCATCTAGGCCGTACCACGGTAGTGCGTGGCGTGCTAGCTGCTGGTGCAGCATGCACTCACCTCGCGGGCCAGTGCGCTGTCCGCACTGCTCGCGGATTCGCCTCCGAACACCGGCGATCGAGCGATGAGCGGCGCTGGTGGACTTCGCCCACCGTACACCGATCTCGGCCTATAAAATGACCGAGGTGCTCCTTTCTTCTTCCTCGCACCTGGGCTTGCTTCTCCTTCTCCTTCCTTCTTCTCCATTTCTGCTTGCAGGAGCTCGAGACAAGGCTCTAATGGCAGAGGTGATGCTGGACTGGTACATGATCCTGGTGTGCGGAGGGTTGGCAACATTGCTGGGGTTCTCCGTGCTCTTGTGCGCGATGATCCTCGATGATCATCGTGATGCAACTGCTCGAGTGTTAGCTCTCCGCGGCGGCGGCGATCATGATGATTAGGTGCTAGTGTCGGGTGCTAACTGCTGTCGGTGTGCTGCAGGCAACTTGCACCCGATTAATAACCCACAAATCTTTCCTTCAGAGATTGTGGTGTGTTAGGGAGGAAATCAGTTAGATGCAACATGTGCACACGGATTTGCAATTAGTGCACGTGGTCGCATGGTTGTGAGACCGCTGTCATGGTGCTGCGAGAATAAACAAAGAATATCTATGTCGTGAATAGGTGTATGCTGGAACAACTCAGAAAAAAATCTTACTTCCGAAATTACCGAGAGCGACGACAGTTAATCAAAATTAACAGCAGTAAAAACTACTTCATATTAATTGAAACCAATTATTTAATTTGTCGCACAAATCTAGGATACCACGCATAAGTTGCAACAGATAAATAAATGCTGGGACAATAAACATAGCAGTGACGCCTATAATGAAAACGGTAAATAGACAGGGTCTTGATAAAACATCTCTGGCACTGGGGTACACTCTTCTTCTATCGGGGGAAGTGGATTGACTAGTCGATTAATGCGTCTCTCCTGGTCGGGCCTTAGTGGCCTGCCAATGGCGATATGAGGGTTTAAATCAGCGAGGCTCTGGAGATAACCCATTACTCGTTGGGTCAAACACTCTTGAGCGATGACATACTGGGCAAGGTTGGCCAGTACTGGGTCTCTCTCGATTCGTCCATCGGGAAATGATGCTACTTCTCCGGGCGCTGCACGACTCGGGAAGTAATAATACCCTCGTTCGCTGGCATAGGGTACCACGAATCGAAGGCTGGCAAGCGCTTCATACGCAGCAGCTTCTATGGCCATTTGCGGGGTCGACATAGATTTTCCCATGAAGGAGACTTCCGTTGGGTCTTGGTTTGGGTTTGCGGGAGGGATGTGCACTACTGCCCAATACTTCAAGGTGGATGGGGTGATCCTAGATTTGAGCACCTCGTACTAGGGTGGATGGATAGAACTCATGGTACTGCAGGTAAAGTCCCACAATATTTTAACAAAACTACCTGGGGTTGCATCTGGAGTTCTCAGATAAATACTAGGGCTCGGCATGGCAAAGAAATGGCTATGAGAGTTGTGCACAAGGTGAGGGATGCTTGGTAAGGTCATGAGGTGGCCTTTTATACAGCATCTGGGCTGGGTCATTTATCACGGTGAGGGGCAACTAGTCTGTCGGTTCTGCTCTATGGGGCCGGGGTTAATGCCACAGATACACATATCTCACAAGAGTGACGTATTACTGTGGGTGTCATCGGGGTGGTTTTTGGTAGCTACGCCCGGAATTAAAAAACTTCAATCGTACGCCAACATACTTATGCATGGCTATTATTTAAAATAGGGGTGCATAAGCAGACAGTATTTAATTATGGCGATACAAGATCACACAATTACGGGGAGTGGACGTACTAAGACTCGGTACTACTCGAGTGACTTAGTCTACCTCGTTTATATCTAAGCGGGCATGCCTTGTGGACGCCGAGGCTTCTCCACGGGTTTCACCGTCGAGGTTAGCTGGAGGGGGTTGAGGAGTTGCAGGGTCGGGGTAGCGATGATGACCATCGCGGGGGTTTTTGGCCATGATCCCGTTGGAGCGTGTTCCCAAAAGGCGACGAAGCACTTCTGGAGACACCAAAGTGTTTTGGTCGATGGCTGGGGCAGACCTCAAGGACTCGATCGGTTGCCCGAATAGTACGACTAGGTTATCGGTGTCGGGCTCATCTCCTCTTCTTGCCAGGGCTCGGCGAATCAGTTCTCCACGGGCTGCGATCGGATCAAGGGTGATTTGATCGAACAGTTCCTCTAGTGCACTTACATAGCGCACCAGATGCAACAATGCAGGATCCGTCTCGTGATCTCCGTTGGCAACCTACGGTGGTCTACCATATCCGTCACGGCTGGGGTAGTAGTAGAACGAGCGACAGTTAACTCTGGGTGACAAGTGCCGGAGTTGAACTATAGCCCCTCGAGCAGCTAGTTGAATGGCTTGTGGCTCAAAGGAAGTTGTTCTTCCAGTGAACCTGTAGGGGAGTTCTGGCGATAGACCTCTACCATAGACGTGCACAGTGGCCCAGAATTGACGGCTCTCACCGCTCATGGGCCCTTGGTACATGACATATTCTGGGGGTCTCTTCTAATGCGAAGGCACGGCGGGTGAGGTTTGCTAACATGGTCACAAAACCTCCAATGTTGGTTGCTCTGGTCTCATTGTGAACAACGGGTCCAGGCATTTTAGCTCGGTTTGGGGTAGAGGCTGTGCTGTGTTGGGTTGAGGCTAGCGTGCCCTTTTTATAGAAAAAGGGGACAAAGTCTTCCTTCGCACACTTGCGAATGAGACATTTTAGGTGTCGGTGACTGGCGTGTGATGGATAGGCTAGGCTGATAGGTTAGGCACCGACTGCCAAAAGGTGTCAGGGTCACTATGTGGCTATCTTACATAAGAAGCTTGGCCAGGGTTAGGTTAAGGTCTGGTGGGTTGATTTACCTAGGTTTATTGACCTGTCCAAGATAGGATTAGCCAATGGTCAGCCTGGCTCTAATACCAAGGTTGTCGGGACCAGATTTTCGGGATATTAATTTCCCAGAAAATGGCCCTTATGCTCACCAGCCCCAGGATTACTGTTAGCTGATGAGACACCAACTTGATACAGAAACTCCAATCAAAATACAAAATGAGTAGTACAAGACCATTCTGGCCTATTAGTAGAACAAATGGTTTCTAGTGGTTGATGGAGGAAGCGGTTTGCGGATCATCAACGTCTATAGGACTCCATTTCCCACAGGAATAGCTGACCTGGATAACTCCTATCTTCACAAGGCTGCTATCACCATTGCGTAAGTTCCGGGGTTGTCATTGCGACGCTCCTCTCCATGCAAGAAATCTGGCCAAGACAATAGCCAGGGACAAGCCAGTGAGTACTTTTGAATGTACTCGCAAACATTATGAACACAGGTACAATATAAAAAATGATAATCATGCTCTGAATTATTCTATCATCTTACGTCAGTCCCAAAATAAACATCCAGGATGCAAGCAAGTAGGTTAATCACATATAGCATGAACATGTAATAAGGGAGTAGAAAAAAAAGAATGCACTGATCGGGTGTCGAAAGCGACGCCTCGAAAGGTTAATAATATAAAGCATGCCTCAGTCGGGCGTCTGAGCGACGTCACATAAAGGGCTTATAAAGGAAATAAGCGGCAAACATGCCATAGTCGGTCGTATGTGCGACACCACATAAAGGGCTTATAGAGTAAGTAAATAACAAGCATGCCACAATCGGGCATCTCAGCGACACCACATAAAGGGCTTATAAAGTAAATGAACCACAAGCATGCCACAGTCGGGCGTCTCAGCGACACCACATAAAGGGCTTATAAAGTAAATGAATAACAAGCATGCCATAGTCGGGCGTCTCAGCGACACCACATAAAGGGCTTATAAAGTAAATGAATAACAAGCATGCCACAGTCGGGTGTCTCCGTGACACCACATAAAGGGCTTATATGAGAGTAATCACAGTGAACATCCAGGAGGTAGAACTGTCCCAGGGATGCTCAATAATTCAAATAATGTAAATGGTTAGTTCATAATAATAATAATAATAATAATAATAATAATAATAATAATAATAATAATAATAATAATAATAATAATAATAGTCATCACGAGTCACAAGTCATGATCCATGTTCTAGTTTAGCAATTGTTCCTCCGAAGACCGACACTTGACCCATCCCAGACTGTAGTCCTTAACCATGGACACGACTATTCAGATAGATATAATCTCTGCAGAGGGTGTACTCTTTACCCACGAGTAACGAATTCCTTTAGTCCGTCGGGACTAATTCCGTCTACGGTCTTTTAATTGAAAATACACCTGACTGCACACACCAACCTAACTTACCGTTGTCTGGAATCACCCACGACACCCGTTAAGCGAAACTCTAAGTGGGGAGGCTACAACCTCGACTAGCCTGGGATCACAAAATTTATAACACGCGCAAACTAGGGGAGCTACCCCCTTCGGCTCCAACCGAAACACCCATGCCCCCGGACCAGGTGGCATGCCTACCGGATGCAGCTGGTATCTTCCACCATGGCCTCTCTCTACGGTGTGTGCTAGGAAGGGGTTGACAACTGACTGAACCGTACGCTACCTATGGCAGGGACAAGTGGTAGTACGAGACAAGTATGGGAGTTACTGGAACAAGACTCGATCTATGGTCGACTCAGGAGGTTAAAGCATTACCTGCATGATAAGCATAAGAAGTATATTTCATACCAATCAGACAGAATCACCGTTCATCGTACCCCACCATGCCTTACCGGACATAGCCGTCTCGATGAAGAACTAGGGACAAGCTCGTGTCTACCCGAGACAGAGGCTTTCCCGAATTCTTTCCGATGGGCATGAAAGGCATAAGAGGGTGATTACTATCACAAGCATATCAAATTTTAACCGCAAGAAATCTTCATTTGCACACTCATGAGTATGATCATATCATCACATAAAATAATGAATACTTCGTGTTAAGATGGTGTTGTACCGTATCAAACAACACACAACAATATTATGCCAGGGTTCAGAATGCTTGCCTTCAAGAGTATGCAAGTGGGGGTGCACTTTTTGAAAGTTGCCTTCTCTCTCCAAAAATCCTTTTTAAGAAAATTTCAAGTTAACACATAGTTACAAAACCGTACAAAAAAGTTTCTTGGAATTTTTTTAAATAAATATGAAAATAAACTAGACAAAATTTGAGAAACAACAGAAAAAGAATCAAGTCAATTGGACTTATATTTAAAAAGTTATAGCCAGTCTAAGTTCAGTCAAAACTCTATTTTCAATTAAAACAGAAAAAGAAAACGGTTCGAATGAAAATTCGTTTTTGTGGCAGGGAAGACGTACTCTGGGTTTTACGCTTTCACTTAAAAACAACGCGGGTCGTCGCTGGGTCACTGCCAGTGGGTCCCTTTGTCCCATTGGTCAGGTTTGACCAGTCGCCCGTGTTTTCTTCCTCCTCTGTTCGACAGGAGGCGGTTGGTGGCTTCTCACGGGGCTCCGAGGGCAGGGATGGATCCGCCAGTCCCGGGCGGTCCTCCCAGTGGTTGCTAGGTTGGCAGGGGTGGAGGGAGTCGCCGGCGGCGAGCTCCGCGGCGGAGGTGGCTTCGGGAGGATTTGGGGGTTTGGGCTATGGTGGTTCCCGGTCGAAGCTGAGGGGTGGGGTCGCTCTGCAAGGTCAAGGGGAAGAGGATGGGAGCACTGGATGGACGGGGGAGGTCCTACTAGCGACGAATTGAACTGGAGCGTGGCGGCGGCTGAACTGGCCGGAGATGAGGAAGACGACCTCCCTTCGTCGATGGCTGGCTATGGGGGCGCTAGTGAGATGGCTTGAGGCTGCCTGGGGGTCTAGACGAGCTCGTGGCTCCTTTTTACATCGTGACTAGGTCGGTTCCGCGGCGGCCGTGGATAGGATCGACGGCGGCAGTGGATAGGAACGGCGGACCGCCGTTCTATAGCTTGCAGCACGACGTGTCAAGGCTGGGGATGGCGGCAGAGGCTAGCAGATGAGCGGGCACTGCTTCAGGGGTGAGCTGGAGAGCGAGAGTGGCTCGGGCAGCGCCGTCCATGGCAGGAGCTTGCTGTGGCCAGCCTCTAGCTGCCATGGCCGACCTGACGGCGGCGCTGTGGGGCTCTAGGGGTGGCCTGGAGGGTTCTGGTGAGCGGGCGAGGCCGGGGCGCAGCCCTGTGGGCGAGCAAAGGCCAGGGGCACGACGCGGCTGCTCGGCTCCGCGCGCGTGCAAAACATGCGCTCTGGGCACGCCCAGAGCACGCACGCTACGTGTTCGGCAAAATGCCAAGGCATTTCAGGAGGCTTGGATGGGGCTGGGGATTAACAGATCTAGGTTAGAGGTAGCTAGGAGCTTAGTGGACATGCTGGTTAGGCAAAGCAAGTAGGCCCAATGTGCAAACTAAAACCATGTCAAATCTGACCATGCACACAAGGTGCTTGACAGAAAGCTATGGTCATCCAAGCATCTCTTGGGGCGGCCAAAAACTCCAGATCATAGTCTCTTTAGATGACAAAGAGGGTGGCAAGGTTAGTTTGTCAAGAACAAAAACTTGTTAGTGCAAGTTTTTGAGAAAACCAAATCTGGACAGAATGAAAAGGGCATTATTGTATGGACCAAAAATACTCCAATGTGTCCAATCTCCTGGACTTAAGGGTTTGTTAGGGTGGACTATAAGCAGGAAAAAGCTCATGGGCACTAGAGCAAAATAAACTAGGGTTGCAGTAGAAAATGCCAAACTGGACTAGAGAGCAAAAGAGGATGGCTTGCTCAAAATTTTCAAAGGACATTAATGGGTTTTGGCATAAAGTTGAATTATACACTACTACTAACATCCCCTAATTTTGGTGGAAGCTTTAAAGAAATATTTAAATAGGTTGTAGTGCAATTTTACAAACTGGGTCAGATTTGAAAATTTGGCGTAGAGCTCAAAATTTCCAAATGAGTAAAAGAGATTTTTGCATAAAAGTGATGTGGGTGCATCCCATGACATCTCCAAATTTTGGTGAAACTTATAACTAATTTTACCAAAGGGTTTTAGTGGAAAAGAGGCTCCAAACTTATGAAAAATCATATCTAAAGAAATGAAGCTCAGGGAAAAATAATTATGCAAATAAATCCACTGATAAAAGAAATGTTTTTCTTGAGAGGGTAAACAAGTCCAACAATATTTTTGAAAGGTTTTCACTTGGGGTGAGCACTCCACAATATCAAGGAAAAGAGTGGTTCTTAAATCAAAAGATAATTCAACAAAAAAATGGAAATTTAATTTCCTGGCAAAATTTTAATAAACAAATCATGGTTAGAAATTTTGGGGTGTTACACTTCAAGAGTAACATCGGGTCCAAATCAATAAATTTGCCTACAAAAAATTATGTGATGATTTTACATAAAAGTTGATGGGGAGGTAATTAATTGGGCCAAGATTAGTGGATGGGGCCCACCCCAGTTAAAATCAGGGGCAGGAGGGAATTTATGGAAGTTTAAGTAAGCTTAAGTGGGACTTGTGCGTAGGTGTAGGATTATAGATGGAAATAGTCCCATCCCACCTGTCGGATTCAGGGCTCCGCAAACCCAAGATAGATTCGAACTCTGGGTGCATGCGAAGAACTCAACCTCCCTATTCTACCTACCCGCCGATCTCACGGCCTAGCTCGATGAACAGGAAGGAAATGGAACAAGGCAGTTTACCCATGTTCGGGGCACCTTCCGGTGTAAAACCATATTCCTGCTTTGTGGTGGATTAGCCGCGAGGTGGGTTGAGGATGAACTAGTATAGATGAGGAACTATCTCAGGAGGTGTGTTCTTGTGCTTGTGTGAGCTGGTGAGGGTGAGGATGGCCTGAATGATTCGTCCCCTAAATGATCTGTCCTCCTCTAAGGTGGTGGCTAGGCTATATCTATAGTGGCCTTGGTCCTCTTCCCCCAAAACAAAGGCGGGTGGGGATCCCACAATGGCCAAATTCAAAGGGAGACAACTAGTACATCTTATCCTGAAGAAAGGTGGTCTTCGCCTACAAAGCTCTTGTCGTGACACTATGGTGGACTTGTCGATGACCTCCGTCCTGCCAACCCGGCGGTCTTGGTCTTGTTGAATGGAAATGAAAACCTTTGGCTGATTCCTCGGGACTCCGTGCTTGCGCTTGCCTCTTTAGCATCAAAGAGGAAACATATTGTACCATGCCCGCTGGCCCCCACCTGGCCTTGGTCGTCATAGCTTGCGTCATCCGGGCCTCACGAGGTGAGGGCTCGCATAGAAATCTCCGGTCCTCAGGAGCTAGCCTAAGGAGGCCGCTCCTTCTGGAGGTCTTGGCGTCGTCCGCCTCGAGAGGATTGGCCACTCTGAGGGTCTTGTGTTGTTGATGTCGAAGGTGGGTCGTACCAGGCCATCAATGAAGTCACGTCGTGGGCCGCAGGTAGGCAAGTCTGGGTACCCCCGTTCCCAGAACGCCGACAGTAGCCCCCGGGCCTAAGGCGTGCTCGGACTTGGATTCGAAGCAAAGGCAAGGGGCAAGGGTGGAGCACCGCGGACCCCAACCACGTGCGTCCTTGATCGACGCGTGGCGCTTATTGGGACGTGGGCGTCTCTGCTTCCCCACATAGCCTGGGTAACTGTTCGACTTGACTGGAGCCTGTTGCATGTAGAAAAACCATCATTACTGGGGATCGTGGAGGCCAGCGGTTGGCCTCCTCCTGGGTATAAATTAGCAGAGGGGCAGAGCCCCCTTGCTCGTCTCCATCTTCTCACTGCTCGCTTCTTCTCCTTCTTTGTCTCGCCATCTTGCCGAAGCATCGAGGGCGCCAACGAGGAGATTCTCCACGGCGGAGAAGGGAAAAGCTCCTCGGGAGGAGCCCAGGCCTCTCCTGCTGTACCGCCGCGATGACGGGTGCGAATGTGGCCGCCGCCATGCCCGTCTTCAACGAGCGCGGGCTCGTGTGCTGAAGCTTCACCAGCCCCCTAGCTCCCTGGTGCCTGTGTCCTCCGATGAGCACTCCAAGGAGGAGGAGGAGGGGGACTCGGAGGCGACCTTGGAGGGGGTGGGGGAGACCTCGGCCCCGCGGCAGAGCGGGCTCCTCCGCTTCCTCTCCAGCGATGATGATGCTGGTGAGTACCTGGCCGAGGGGTCGCCGCGCTCCACCGGGGTTGCCATGAGGTCCAGGGGACCCCCTGAGGAAGCCAAAGCTGGTGACCCTGAAGAAGGGCGGGACGACGTCGCTTCCCCGGGGCGACGCCTCCACCTTGTTGCCGGCTACCACCCTTGCATAGCTAGCCGCTGTGCAATCGTCCTCTCTTGAGAGCGCGGCGAAGCTCGTGCCTAGGAAGCTCGGCGGCGCCGCGCTCCTGGCTAGGAAGAGGCCGTACGTCGTTGAGGACGATTAAGTGCTTTACCTTATCTTTGCTTCCCGATCTTGATGCAGTGCCCAGCCATTTTCCTCTTGATGGTCAGGCTGAGGTCGGTGGCAAAGAAGGAGAAGGAAGATGCCAGGGCCTCCGAGGACCAGCGGCCTGCCGTGGCTGCGGTGACTCCGGTGCGGAAAGAAGAGGCCAACCCCGTCTCAGGGGCCCAGCTTCCCGAGAAGTCCGCCTCCACGGCTAAGCTGACTCTGGAGGCGCCCGTCCTCAGCACACCTACTGGGGGTCCGAGGGCTCTGGAGCGCCCGGCCATCCTTGCTGCTGTTGCTGCGACAGCCCTGGCCCCATTGCTGGAGAAGTGTTGAAGTAGCTGAAGACGCGTGCTGCAGAAATCGCTCCTCACGAGTCACCCAGGTCCTGAACCTCACGAGGCTTTGGTGGCCTGGGGGGATCGCGAGGATCCATTGCCATCTCCGAAAGGATCGCCTGGTGCCTGGCCTCATGATCTGCTAGGACGCCCCGCACGTGGCGCTGGTGCGCGGCAGCCCTGTTCAGCAAACCGAAAGGTATGCGAACATAGCTGTGAGGGGGGCCCTTGCATCGGCCAACATAGGACGGCTAGAAAAGCTCCTGAGACACGGCTCCTTTGAGACCTAGGATGTTGACATAGGCGCGCAGCTCGCTACCCTCGTCAGGGGAGGGAGCTGCACCAGTTGGGGCGGGGCGATGCTCGCCTCGCATGGCTCTTGCCTCCTGAAGCTCCTTGGTGGCCTTGGTGATGAACTCCTGAGCACCTCGCGCCTTGCGCCCTGTGCTCTCCTCGCAGAAGCGCACGTTGAAGCACGCCTCCACATGGTGCACGAGCGCCTCCCTCGAGGCGCTGGCCAGGTCAGAGGCCCTCCAGAGGAGAGCCCCCGAGCCCAGCCTGAGAGGGGTGCTGGGCGCACCTTCCTATGGGAGAGAGGGAGGCACCCTGTCAGTGGGCACAGGTCCTGATGCATGGCCGTTGGAGGCCCCATCCTCCTGAGTTCCTAGGCGCAGCAGCTTCTTTTCTTCTTGGCGACGACCTCAGGAGGGTAGGTAGCGCCCTAGTCATCTGGGTTATCGACCGCCGTAGCGTGGTAGGTGCGCTCAAGAGAGCACACCATGTCTTTCTCGTCGCAAGTGACCGTGATGCTGCTGCAGGTTCCTAGCATTTTGAGGACATTGTGGCCATGATGAGTCGCAACCATGAACTTGGCCAGGGCCGGATACCCAAGGATGGCATTGTATGAGAGGCAAATGTGGGAGTCGAAGTCGATGAGCTCAGTGTGGTAGTTGTCACGCTTGCCGAAGGTGACAGGGAGGCGGATCTGCCCTATCAGGGTGGTGAAGCCGTCAGTCACTCCTGAGAAAGTCTTGGTAGGCTGAAGCTGGTCGTACGGCACTTGGAGCCTGTCGAATGTCTCGACGGAGAGAACATTGAGCCCAGTGCTGCCATCGATGAGTGTCTTGGTGACGAGGACATTGCTGATGGTAGGCGAGCAGTGCATCAGGAGGGCACCGGTAGTGGCTGCGCACTTGAGCTGGTCAGTAGAGTCGAAGGTGATGGCGTACTTGGACCACGTGAGCGGACGCGTCGCCTTGAGCTTGGGAAGGTCCGCGTTCACCTCGCGGGCGAACTGCTTGAAGATGCAAGGGGAGGCAGGGGCCTGAGTGCCGCCTAGGATGCAAACGATGGCGCGAGGCTCTTGGAAGCCCCCATCCCCATCATCCTGGAGGTGGTCCTCATTCCTTCTTAGTGGCGGTGGCAGCGGAGGGAGGCCAGCATTGCCCTGAGGTTGGTCCTCGCAAGGCTGATCCCTCAAGGGACCCTAATGAGGCAGGCCCTGCCAGCGGTCCTCACGAGGTTGATCACACCAGTCCTGGCAGGGGTCGCGGTTGTCCCAGCGCCCTCCGCCTCGGCCTCCTCCACGACCCTCACCTTGGTTGTTGCGCTCGAGGCGACGACCGAGGCACCCATCGCGGATGGCCCTGAGCTCTTGGCAGTCATTGGTGTTGTGGCTTTGCAAGTTGTGGAAGACTGCTACGTCTTGAGCTTGCGTTGGTTTTCCCCGAAGAGGAAGGGATGATGCAGCAGAGTAGCATAAGTATTTCCCTCAGTTTTTGAGAACCAAGGTATCAATCCAGTAGGAGGCCACGCTCAAGTCCCTCGTACCTGCACAAAACGATAGCTACTCGCAACCAACGCGATTACGGGTTGTCAATCCCTTTACGGTCACTTACCAGAGTGAGATCTGATAGATATAATATTTTTGGTATAAAGATGCAAAGTAAAAAGTAAAACAAAAGTAAAAAAGCAAAGCAAGATTAAAGTGATGGAGATTGATATGATGAGAATAGACCCGGGGGCCATAGGTTTCACTAGTGGCTTCTCTCAAGAGCATAAGTATTCTACGGTGGGTGAACAAATTACTGTTGAGCAATTGACACAATTGAGCATAGTTATGAGAATATCTAGGCATGACCATGTATATAGGCATCACGTCCATGACAAGTAGACCGAAACAATTCTGCATCTACTACTATTACTCCACTCATCGACCGCTATCCAGCATGCATCTAGAGTATTAAGTTAAAAACAGAGTAACGCTTTAAGCAAGATGACATGATGTAGAGAGATAAATTCACGCAATATGAAATAAACTCCATCTTGTTATCCTCAATGGCAACGATGCAATACGTGCCTTGCTGCCCCTTCTGTCACTGGGAAAGGACACCGCAAGATCGAACCCAAAGCTAAGAACTACTCCCATGGCAAGAACTACCAATGTAGTTGGCCAAACCAAATGGATAATTCGAAGAGACTTGGAAAGATAACCAATCATACATAAAAGAATTCAGAGAAGATTCAAATATTATTCATAGATAGACTTGATCATAAACCCACAATTCATTGGTCTCAACAAACACACCGCAAAAAGAAGATTACATCGAATAGATCTCCACAAGAGAGGGGGAGAACTTTGTATTGAGATCCAAAAAGAGAGAAGAAGCCATCTAGGTACTAACTATGGACTCGAAGGTCTGAGGTAAACTACTCACACTTCATCGGAGAGGCTATGATGATGTAGAAGCCCTCCATGATGACAGCCCTCTTCCGGCAAAGCTCTGGAACAGGCCCCAAGATGGGATCTCATGGATACAGAAAGTTGCGGCGGTGGAATTAGGTTTTTGGCTCCGTATCTGATTGTTTGGGGGTACGTAGGTATATATAGGAGGAAGGAGTACATCGGTGGAGCATCGAGGGGCCCACGAGGTAGGGGGTGCGCCCTAGGGGGGCGCCCCCACCCTCGTGACAGCCTCTTTGACTCCTTGGAGTAGGGTCCAAGTCTCCTCGATCACGTTCAGTGAGAAAATCACGTTCCCGAAGGTTTTATTCCGTTTGGACTCCGTTTGATATTTCGTTTCTTCAAAATACTGAAATAGGCAAAAAAACAACAATTCTGGGCTGGGCCTCCGGTTAATAGGTTAGTCCCAAAAATAATATAAAAGTGGAAAATAAATCCCAATATAGTACAAAACAATAGATAATATAGCATGGAGCAATAAAAAATTATAGATACGCTGGAGACATATCAAAGACGCACAACGGATGGCTGCCCTTGGATGACTCTGGGTGGTCGCAGCCGCGTTTCATCTCAGGTTCGGCCGCGAGCCCAGTTGGACCCTTGCGCTTCGCGGCCTTGGCCTTGGCCTTCTTGTCTTCTGGGTTGGCGTCTGGAAGCTCAAGGTGGGAGAGGCGACCTTCCTCGGCCCTTGCGCACCTGGTTACCATGTTGAACATCTCTAGAGCTGAGCACAGGTCCTCGTGTATGGCGAGCTCTTCCTTCATCTTGACGTCGCGGACGCCATCGGTGAACGCTGAAATGATGTACTCATCCGACACCTTGGGGATCTTGAGGCGAACGTTGGTGAAGCGTTGGATGTATTTGTGCAAGGTCTCTCCTGGCTGCTGCTTGATGCATCGCAGGTCACCCGCGGCCGGTGCACGGTCGCAAGTGCCCTAGAAGTTGGCGATGAAGATCTCATGCATGTCGTCCCAGGAGGAGATCGATCCTGCGGGGAGGTTCAGGAGCCACGAGCGGGTGCCAGCCTTGAGTGCCATGGGAAACCAGTTCGCCATGACCTTCTCATCGTCGTTCTCCGCCTTCATGCTCTGTTCGTAGAGCTGCAGGAACTCAGCGGGCTCAGGGGTGCCGTCGTAGCGTGGAGGCAGGTCTAGCTTGAAATTCCCTGGCCAGACGACGTAACACACCTCCAAGGTGAACGCGCGGCAGCCTTGGGCACCCACCGGGGCCCGTTGTGGAGGTGGAGCTTGATCTTAGCGCCCGCACACCACCGCTTAAGGTGGCACGCAGTATTGACGTGGCGGTGCTAGGAGCGCCCGTGCCTCTCCTTGTGGCGCTGCACCCACAGACAGCTTTCCTCATTGTGCGCTGGCGCCCTGCGCGGCGGGTCGCGCTGTGGACCCCCACATCTTGGCTCGGGGAGGACGTCTTGCCTGGGAGGAGGAGGAGGCGCACCATGGGCCACGTCGCTCACAAGGGGTGGCGGGGGAGGCAGCGAGCGGGATGGTGCAGCGGCCTCTCCCGCGGCGCTGACGAGCTCGGCGCTGCGGTCCAGCCAATCCTCATAGAGATCATGGGCTGGGCGATAGCGCGGGATCTCGCGTGCCATGAGCAACGCAGCCCGCGCGTTCACTGGCCATCGGTGTCAGCGTCCTGGGAACTGGGGTACCCAGACTTTCCTGTCAGCGGCCCATGGCGTGGCTCCATCGACGGCCTGGTACGGCCTAGCCTCAACATCAACAACCCAAGACCCTCACGAGGCGGATGACACCAAGACCTCCCTGTGGGGCAGCCTCACCAGGATGGCTCCCGAGGAGCGGAGATATCTATGCAAGGTGCACCTCGTGAGGTTCACATGATGTGAGCCATGGCGACCAAGGCCAGGCGGGCACTAGCGGGCGCAGTGTGCCAGTTTCCTCTTTGGTGCTAAGGAGGCAAGCACAGGCGCGGGGTCCCGAGGAATCAAGCAAAGGTTTCCATATCCGTGCAACAAGACCAAGACCGCCAGGACGGAGGTCATCGCGGAGCCCACCGCGGCGTCACCACCAGAGGCTTTTGCAGGCGAAGACTACTTTTGTCAGGATAGCTTGTACTAGTTGTCTCCCTTCAAATTTGGCCGTTGTGGGATCCCTTCCCGCCAGTATTTGGGAAGAGGACCAAGGCCACTATAAATAGGACTTAGCCACCACCATAGAGGGGGACGGATCATTCGGATCATCCTCCCATCCACCAGCTCATCGAGCGCAAGAACACCTCACCTCCTGAGGTTTTTCTACCACTGTACTAGTTCATCCTCAGCCCCTCAAGGCAATCGACCCCAAAGCTGGAGTAGGGTATTACACCGCAAGGTGGCCCGGACCAGGATAAACTGTTATGTCCCTTGTTCGTTGGGCTCATCGAGCTAGGCCTGGGAATCGTTGAGCGGGTAGACTAGGGAAGACGAGTTCTTCACACGCACCCTAGAGTTCGAACCTCTCAAGGGTCTGCGGAACCCCAAAACCGACATTTGGCGCGCCAGGTAGGGGTGCGTCGGAGCCCCTCTTCCGCCGATCGACTCGCCGCTGCTCCACCGCTTCTATGGTTGACGCTCATCGAGCCCGTGCTCAGCGTCCGGCCGCTCTCGCTACTCGCATCGCCCAGACGACGCCCGTTGGTGGACCTCCCCGTTGCACTCCATCGCCTGCAGCCAACGCCGCCACTGGCCCGGTGGGGCTCGAGCAGCAAACTTCGTCACTGCACCCCTCCGTGCAGCATGATGGACGCACGGCCACCCCGTCACTGACTTTGGCTGGCTTGTCATCTCATGCTCATCGCAGGCCGGTGGACGCGCAGGCTGCGCTGCTCATGGCACGTGAGCTCCTGCGTTACCGCCCGGTCGACAACTTCTACGAAGACTGGCTGGACCGCATTGCCGAGCTTGTCAGCGCCACTTGGGGCTCTCTTGCGCCGTCCCTCTCGCTACCTCGCCCGCTGCCTGCCGCGGGCGACATAGCCCATGGAGCGCCTCCGCCACCTCGACGTCTCCCTCGGACCAAGGCGCACGGCCCCATGGTGTGACCCGCCGTGTAGGGTGCCCGTGTGTGAAGAAGAAAGCTGCCAGGAGGTCCACCGGCCGCAAGAAGATGCTCCAATGCTCCTTGCACCACCACGTCAAGACCGCGCGCTGCCTGCGGTGGTGGTGGGTGAGCGCCAAGATCAGGCTCCACCTCCACGCCGGGCTCCCGTGACCACTGCGGGCTGCCGGGCCTTCACTCCCGAGCTACAAAGCGTCGTCTAGCCGGGGAAGTTCAGGCCCGACCTGCCTCCGTGCTATGACGGCACCCCCGACCCTGCCGAGCTCCCGTAACTCTACAAGCTAAGAATTGAGGCGTCCAACTGCGACGAGAAGGTCATGGCGAACTGGTTTCCCATGGCCCTCAAGGATGGCACACGCTCGTGGCTCCTGAACCTGCCCGCGGGATCGATCTCCTCCTGGGGCGAGATGCGTGAGAGTTTCGTCCCCAACTTCCAAAGCACTCACGACCGCCCGCCTGCCGTGGGTGACCTGCGGCGCATCAAGAAGTAGCCAGGGGTGTTGGATGTGGGGTTCCAGCAAACCCTTAAGGTTCGAACACTAGGGTGCGCGCGAAGTCTTTTCTTCCCACCGATCTACGCCCTGGCTCGCTAAGATCTCGGGGACGAACTCGACGAACTCGCAACACAGAAAGACACAAGATTTATACTGGTTCGGGCCACCGTTGTGGTGTAATACCCTACTCCAGTCTGGTGGTGGTGGATTGCCTCTAGGGCTGATGATGAACAATACAATGGGAAGAACAGCCTCCTGAGGTTGAGGTGTTCTTGTGCTTGGCTAACTTGTGTGGTTCTGGATGGTCTAAAATGGTCCTTTCTTGCCTATGGTGGTGGCTAGTCCTACTTATAGAGGCCATGTCCTCTTCCCAAATATTGAGCGGGAAGGGAGCCAACAACGGCGAGCAAATTTGAACGGGGACAACTAATACAAGATATCCTGACAAAGGCGGTCTCCGCCTGCGAAAGGCTCTGGTGGTGACGCTGTCTTGGGGTCCACGATGACCTCCGTCTTGCCGTACTTCTGGTCCTGGTCTTGTTGCACCGATATGGCAACCTTTGCCTGTGCCTCGGTACTCCTCGCCTGTGTAGGCCTCCTTAGCACCAAAGAGGAAACAAGGACGCTGCACGCGCTGGCGCCCGCCTGGTGTCGATCATCATGGCTCGCGTCACGAGAGCCTCGTGAGGTTTAGCTCTCCTTGATATCTCCGCTCCTCGTGAGCCTGCCCTACTAGGCCACTCTAGAGGAGGTCTTGTGTCGTCCACCTCGCGAGGCTTGGCCCCTCGCGAGGGTCTTGGATGCCTCGTTGATGAAGATGGGCCGTACGGCCTGCTGGCTTAGCCACGCCGCGGGCCACAGGCGGGCAAGTCCGGGGACCCCCGTTCCCAGAACACCGACAATAGCCCCCGGCCCAAGGTGCACTCGGGCTTGGCTTCACTACAAAAAAAGACACATCCGTGACATTTTGGGCCGAACGAATTTTTTTTCTGTCATACATATGACACTTCTATGAAGATAACTGTGACAAAGCCCGGTATCATCATAGATGTGGTGGGCTCCTACTTCTATGAAAAAAAAATCATGACAGAAAATGGGCTTTTCATCCTGGGTGGGCCGGAGATGCAGCTACATGACATTCTTTGGGCCATCCACGACGGAAAAAACTGTGGTAGAAGCGAGGGGGAGGAAAATTTCTGGGAGTTCCCGGTTACGGTGGGAGGTCAGGGCCGAGCGATGCGCGTTTCTCTCGTACACGTACGCGCGTGTGTGCGAGGCGTTGGCTCTAACTGAACCCGAGCGAGGCGTTGGGCTCTAACTGAACCCGAGCGATTGCACTGCAGGCTACGTGTTACTGAACCCGAGCGATCGATCGATGGCTGTTAACTGAACCCGATCAAGCGATTCCTTTGCTACTTCTGCTAACTGAAGCCGATCGATGGGATGAACAGTGAGTGTTGCGGGGGTTTGGATGAACAGTGAGCGGTGGTATTGCCTCTGGATGAACAGGACCCCGTGGTGTGGTGGAGGGCTGGATGAACAGTAGACGGTGGAGGGGTGCCCGTGGAGGGGTGGATGAACAGGACCCCATGGTGTGGAGGGCAGGATGAACAGTAGACGGTGGAGGGGTGCCCGTGGAGGGGTGGTTGAATAGGCCCCCGTGGTGTGGAGGGTTGGATGAACAGTAGACGGTGGAGGGGTGGTTCAACACTAGCCGGTGGAGTAGCGCGCGGTGGAGGTTGGATGAACAGGAGCCCGTGGAGGTTGGAGGAGGTCGACGGTGGATGAACAGTAGCTCGTGGAGGCTGGAGGGGGTCGACGGTGGAGATGAATAGTATCCCGTGGAGTCCCGTTTTGCGGTACGCCACACCCCTCCCGATGAATAGGACCCCCGTTTCGACCGTAGCGCTCCAACACAAGTCCGTTTCCTCCGTTTTGCGGTACGCCACACCCCTCCCGATCAACAGGACCCCCGTTTCGACCGTAGGAGGTCCTTTTCCTCTGTTTTGCGGTACGCCACACCCCTCCCGGTCAATAGGACCCCCGTTTCGACCGTAGGAGGTCCGTTTCCTCCGTTGTGCGGTACACCACGCCTCATTTCCATCGCCTCTTCCGTCCAAGCCCTCCCGATGAACACGACCACGCATTCTGTTGCCTCCCCATGAACACGACGACGACGCTGTTTCTCCGTTCCGACCCAGCCATGTACACGAGCCCTCGCCATACGTATGCGCGAGTAGGCGTTCGAGACCCCGCCCATATGTACACATACGTGGCCGTATTTTCTTTCTTGCCCCCTGGCCGCCTCTACTACGACACGTGTGCACCTCTACATCCACTAGTATATATGTACGTACACGTTCGCGACCAGAATGACAATGCTACATACGCTTCGACCAGGTGGGTCCCGACTGTCAGGCACTTCCTTGCCTGCGAAGATGTAGCTAGTGGGTCCCAGCAGTCAAGGGGGCGAAATACGGTGGCCCGTCCGGTGGGTCCCTGCTGTCAGGTGGAGGAATAATTATTTTGCACGTAATAAGGAGGCACTTCCTTGCTGCGGCCGTGGACCCAGCTGTCAGCCTCTCCACGTACAATCCACGTCTGATGGAAGTCGTTCCTTGACCATGTTGACCACGCCGCGCCGAGAGCACCAGAGCGGTGGACGATGGCGAGGCCTAGGAAGGGGACGACGGGGAGTCCGGGAACCCGCGGCAGTGGAAGCACGCGCACGCGGAGAGGAGTACGAGGGTTCACTGGTTCGGCTGCGGTGTGAGGCAGCCGTGCCGCAGGGCCTGGCCAGCGGTGGGAATAGTAGGGGGCAGTGAGGCCTCCGCGGCAGCACAGCCTGCCACGGGAGGCAGGAGCATGCGACACGACCGGCGCTGCTTTGGGCGGCTGGAGCAAGAAGACCAGAGGTTGAAGAAGCACTACGGTCGTTGGATGGACATCGTACGGTCACTGGAGCTAGAATCGTTCATATTGACTATGTTGACAAAGCCCTTCGTCCCCGTCAACTTAGTAGGCCCACAAGTGAGCCTCCCACCAAGGTGGGTCCCAGCTAGCCGGGGGAGTATTCATTTTTTTTGTGCGTAATAAGGAGGCACTTCCGGTGGGTTCGAGCTGACAGCGGGGGGAACGTTTTTTTCGCGAAATACGGTGGCCTATCCGGTGGGTCCCAGCAGTCAGGGGGAAATGATTTTTTTCGCAAAATACTGTGGGCCCGTCCGGTGGGTCCCTGCTATCAGGTGGAGGAATAATTATTTTCCGCGTAATAAGGACGCACTTCCTTGCGGCTGCCGTGGACCCAACTGTCAGCCTCTTCACGTACATTATTCTTCCGATGGAATTCGGTCATTGACCACATTGACCATGTCGTGCCGACAGCACCACGGCGGTGGACGACAGCGAGGCCTAGGAAGGGGACGACACGGAGCCGGGGAAGACACGGCAGTGGATGCCCACGCGGAGAGGAGTACGAGGGTTCACTGGTTCGGCTGCGCTGCCATCGCCGCAGAATAACAGGGGGTGTGGGTGAGTGGAGTGGAGGGATGGCCTGGCCAGCGGTGGGAGTAGTATGGGGGCGGTGAGGCCTCTGCGGCAGCACAGCCGGCCACGGGAGGCAGGAGCATGCGGCACGACCGGCGCTGCTTTGGGCGGCTGGAGCAAGAAGACCAGAGGTTGAAGAAGCACTACGGTTGTTGGATGGACATCATACGGTCATTGGAGCTAGAATCGTTCATATTGACTAAGTTGACAAAGCCCTTCGTCCCCGTCAACTTAGTAGGCCCACAAGTGAGCCTCCCACCAAGGTGGGTCCCAGCTAGCCGGGGGAGTATTCATTTTTTTTGTGCGTAATAAGGAGGCACTTCCGGTGGGTCCGAGCTGACAGCGGGGGGAACATTTTTTTCACGAAATACGGTGGCCCGTCCGGTGGGTCCCAGCAGTCAGGGGGAAACAATTTTTTTCGCAAAATACTGTGGGCCCGTCCGGTGGGTCCCTGCTGTCAGGTGGAGGAATAATTATTTTCCGCGTAATAAGGAGGCACTTCCTTGCGGCTGCCATGGACCCAGCTGTCAGCCTCTTCACGTACATTATTCTTCCGATGGAATTCGGTCGTTGACCACATTGACCATGTCGTGCCGACAGCACCACAGCGGTGGACGACGGCGAGGCCTAGGAAGGGGACGACACGGAGCCGGGGAAGACACGACAGCGGATGCCCACGCGGATAGGAGTACGAGGGTTCACTGGTTCGGTTACGCTGCCATCGCCGCAGAATAACAGGGGGTGTGGGTGAGTGGAGTGGAGGGATGGCCTGGCCAGCGGTGGGAGTAGTATGGGGGCGGTGAGGCCTCTGCGGCAGTACAGCCGGCCACGGGAGGCAGGAGCAGGCGGCACGACCGGTGCTGGTTTGGGCGGCTGGAGCAAGAAGATCAAAGGTTGAAGAAGCACTACGGCCGTTGGATGGACATCGTACGGTCAGTCGAGCTAGAATCGTGCATATTGACTAAGTTGACAAAGCCCTTCGTCCCCGTCAATTTAGTAGGCCCACTATACTGGGTCCCAGCTAGCAGGGGGAGTATTCATTTTTTTGTGCGTAATAAGGAGGCACTTCCTTGCGTGCGAAGATATAGCTGGTGGGTCTGAGCTATCAGCGGCGGTAACATTTTTTCCGCAAAATACAGAGGCCGTTTCGGTGGGTCCCAGATGTCAGGTGGAGGAAATCATTATTTTGTGCGTAATAAGGATGCATTTCCTTGCGTGCGGCCGTGGACCCTGCTGTCAGCCTCTCCACGTACAGTCCGCTTCAGATGCATGTCGGTCATTGACCATGCTGACCACGCCACACCGAGAGCACTAGGGCGGTGGACGACGGCGAGGCCTAGGAATGGAACGACACGGAGGCAGGGAAGACTCGGCCGTTGTTTTTGTTTCCCACGCGGAGGGGAGTACGACTGTACGAGGGTTTACTAGTTCGTCTGCCATCTCCGGAGAATAACAACAGGTGTGGGTGAGTAGAGGGATGGCTAGGCCAGCAATGGGAGTACGGTGGGGTGGTGAGGCTTGCGCGGCAGCACAGCCGGCCACGGGGTGGAGGGAGCAGGCAGTCCCGCCAGTGCTTGTTTGAGCGGCTGGAGCAGGAAGAGCAGAGATTGAAGAAGCACGACGGCCGTTGGATGGACATCCAACAGTATACAGGCCATCTGTGGAAAGCCTCAAATATGTGGAAAACAGCATACAACCCATCTGCCATTATTTCAAATAATTTACAGCCCATTTGCTAATTCTTACGGGTTTTTTTGGAGCCCATATTCTTTATGTTAGCATTACAACCCATATTGTGGCCACGGTTAAAAAATTATACGAAATTTTGCATATGTCGGTGCGGTCTGAACTATTTTTAATCCCGAAATTTCGAGTCACATTCAGACTGATTTTAAAAATAAATGTACATCAATATAAAATCCAATAAATTGTCCATGCATAAAAATCAATGCAATTTAAAATGTCAAAATGAAAAAAAGATATTTGAAAATAATTGCCGGTTTGATGTGTTTTAAAAATGTACAGCCCATTTCTCGTTACTGATAGGCCACTCTCCTCGTCTTGAAAGATTTGCAGCCCAACAGGCCTGATAAAGCGACTTACTTTACAAATCACAAAAAAAATGGGCTAGCCATTTTCAGAAAGAAAAAAAACTACTTGGCTGGTCTGTGGTAAATATAAAAGAAAAGGCTGTCTAGACAGGCCAGAGTGTGCCGCACAGCCCAGTTGACACCCTGCTTCCATCTCCAAAACAAATTAGATAAATGCCACTCCAATTATGGTGATTCATAAAAATGCCACTGCAATTTCCAAACTTTGAAAAATGCCACTACAATTTTTGTAAACTTTGAAAAACGCCACTGCAGTTTGCAAACTTTGAAAAACGCCACTCCAGACTTCGAAAAATGCCACTAGAAATGGCATGAAATGGCATTTTTCAAAGTTTGGAACTTGCAGTGGCATTTCTCGGATACACCAGATTTGGAGTGGCATTTATCAAATTAACCCAAAACAAAAATAACTGGGTGAGCTGCTGGGTCCCTGGTGTCAGCCGCTCATTGTGCAATTCTCTCGTTTATTGACTACGTGGACAATGGCATGGGACCCAGATGTCAGAAATACACTAGGAGGAGCCATTTTTTATTAGCTTGAAATAAGGAGGCACTTGCTTGCGTACTGCCATGACCTTGGCGGGTCCCTGCTGTCATCCTCTCCACGTACAATCATCTCCTGATTGTGTACGTGTCGACTTGCTAGGCCCACAAGTCAGCCTCTAAACCGTGGAGGACAAATACAACCCATTTAAAAAAATAACAGCCCATTCCATACGTTCAAACGGAAAATTCAACATTCAGAGCAAAGTAACAGGTCTGATCCACATATAGAGTACTGAACTTCCACGTTGACAACCATCATAGCCAAGTGAACTATCTACTCCCACTAACACTCTAGTAGCGTACAAGTACTAACGTACTCTTAGCTAACTAGACGATGTCGGCCGCCATCTGCTGTCCATGCTAAACGCCGGCACCGGCGTCCTCCACCTCGCCTCGGACTTGACAGAGGTGCGATAGGGCGCGTTGCTCGCACGCGTTGGCCCTTTCCATGCCGGTGTGGTCCACCGAAGCTTCGGCTTCCAAGCGGGAAACCCACTTGACGAGCCGGTAGTAAAAATCGGCGTCACGAACGCGTGCATGCCCGACAGCCTCCAGGGCTATTTGTCGGGCGCCGGCCTCCACGTAGTCGGCCCAGTTGCGGGCGCTCTGCTCGCGACTCAGAGTGTCGGTGCGCTGCTGCTCCATGTCCCGCTGGCGGCGCAAATCGGCGAGACGCTGCTCCTCCGCCATGCGGTCGCGCTCCAACAACTGCTCGATCTCCGCATTGCCATCTAAAGACAGATAGAATGCGTCCTCCCTCCGTTTGCCTTCCGGTGAAAACCCGAACACTAGTTCCGGCTGTGACAGCCTCCGGCGGTGACCGCCTTCGGCGTCGCCTACCGCGGACGGGCGGGGGCATGGTGGACGTGGTGAGCGACGTCGGGCCGGTGGGGCCTTATGAGGATATGGCGAGTTGGGTCACGGTGGCACCTGAGAAGGCCGGGAAACAGTACTTATAGGCGGAAGGTAGCGCGACGATCATCGGAATTCAATGCATAATGGCTTAGCGCGCCAGCTTGCCATGGAAAACTAGAGAAACTGAAATTATGACTGTGCCGTCCCGTCCCGTCTGGGTCGCACGCCGGCATGGCGGTCAAACGAGTGCACTCGAATCGCTGGAATTAATTAGGCTTAATTACGACCGGCTGCATGCAGGCACTCAGAATCGCTCGCAGGCAGTACGCAAAGGAGCATGCAGCCACTTAAATCGCTGGAATTAATTAGGCTTAAACTTCTTTATGCCGAGGGCACGCATGCAGCCACTTAAATCACTGGAATTTATTAGGCTTAAACTTCTGCATGTCGTTAATTATTGCCATGCCTTGGTCTTGTTGCTTTGCTCACGGGACTAATAAATCCGGACGGAGGGAGTACCTTGGTTGGTGAGAGGTTTGAATTAAGCCCTGCAAACCGGAAAGGAGGTACTAGTACGTGCATGATCCGCTATTTATTCGTGTAGGATCGAGTAGGTCGTTTCTTGAATTGAGCCCTGCAAACCGGAAAGGAGGTAGTATCTGCGTGATCCGCTATTTATCCGTGTAGGATCAATAGTGTAGCTTGTCAGTTTCTTTAGAGGTAGGCATTTTTATCAGTGTAGGATCGATAGTGTAGCTTGTCAGTTTCTTCATAGGTAGGCATTTTTATTCAAAAAACTGCCACTTCGCATCTTGCGTCGCAAATAAAACTGCCAGGAGTGCATTTGTAGGCTAGCTAGTGATCGATCAGTAACTTGTAAACACTGAGCGAACAGAAATAAGTAACTGTTAATGCATCTAAATGATTCACAGATCATATACAAATATGTAGCTCCAAAAGCAAAGATCAGCCACTTCGGATCTTGCGTCGCAACTAAAACTAACTAGTACGATTCCCATACATAAGATCAACATGTTAATGCATCTCAATGACTCACAGATCATATACAAATATGTAGCTCCAAAAGCAGAGATCTAGAAAAAACATCTATTCTTCCTACTAACGTGGATGCTTCTCTTGGCCAACATTCAGTACAGACTGAAATACAAATTTGTTTGTGAAGTCTACAATTCCTCTTGCAAACGTAAGTGGTTTTACCAACAGCTGGAACCATGAGAATGAACCAGACATGATGGAGGAACATCCACTGCAATATGATTTGGTCTTCTCTCGATCACACAGCGAGACTATTTTCGGAAAACAAACTTTAACTAGGCAAAATGATGCCCATTGTATAATCAGACCAAAGCAATGAAGCACCTAGTGTTGGCCAATAAATAGTACAGTACTACTTTTCTGCAGTACATGAAGTGACTATCCAATCTTTCTGTGTCTATTTTCAAATGGCACTGCATGCAGTGACTATACTATTCTCTTGTGCAGTTCAACCAAAATTGTGGGCACTTTGTTGGTTTGCCAAATAGCTTCAGGCAGACATCTCTGTCTGCACAAATATCAAGCAGCTAGTAAACATATACCACACCTTGTATTTTTGGTTTAAACATGTCTCTTCCGCTTAGCATTTGTCATGTTCTGCACTACACAATCTGATACAGTTATGTTTTGCCCTGGACAATTTCATACTGAATTGATTTGCTGGTTCAGAGCAGAAATATAGCGCCTATTCTTCATCAGACCAAGGATATCCATGTTCACAGTGATGGAAGAGGTGAAATCGATACAACCGAAATTGAGCATCCAATCATTGAATCATGTCCTGCACCTCCAATGTAGGTCCACCCTGCCAATAAATTCACATGCAAACCACTAGTATTACTATCTAATGACAGTACAAAAAGAGTAGCAAGATAGTAGCAATCCATGTACCTTCGTAATGAATAGCTCATAGTGCCACCAATTGGATATAAAGGTTGGGAAAAAACATGCTCCTAATGTTGAACCAGTTGGACTTTTTGTGCAGTTCCACTAAAATCGAGCATCCCTGTTTGCATAGATATTGAAAGTGTGATTACTCTAGAAGTGGCACTAGTTGAAGCATAGACTCACAAATATAAGCATTCCAATTTCTTAATGGGAAAAGGTAGCAAGGCTGTTTCTAACCACCTGTTTGAAGGAATAAATAAAGCAACAACGGCTGATGTGAGGAAGGCATACATAGTTTTTTCTGGAAAAGTGATCCATTCCTGACCTTTCCTCTTCTTTTAAGCAAATTTTGTGTAGTTCTACTAAAATAAAATGCCATCACCGCCTTGCCAATTCAGTGACATTGTACAAAAGGAAATGACTTAACATTACATCATGATGTCAGGTATGTAGTCGACAGGCATTAGAGACAAACATACAGACCTCCTTAAGAGAACAGCCGGAGGAGGAGGTGCCCTCTCTTGACCTTTCCTCTTGTCTTCATAATTGTCTGTGCAGTTTAACCAAAATAAAATGACATCAACGCCTTGGCATTTTGGTGACACTGTACAAAAAAATTAACTTATGTCATGAAAGTGAGGTATGTAATCTATAAGCATTAACAGTGCAAAAATCTGACGGGAGTAACAAGTTTCATCGTTGATATACTGGTTGTGCAACATCATTAGAATGCCTTATAGCTGAAAAATCTTTAATACATCCACAATCAACAGCTAACCCTGAAATAATCCAGTGACATTAAATGGCATTGCTTAAATTTATGGGTGGCATTAGACTGAGAGCGGCATTAGCTAATGTGGCATCACTTTAGCAGTAGCATTGCTTGACTTGACTGCTAGCGTTATACTAACAGCAAAAAAAGTGGCAATAAGAGCATGGGAGGCACCAGTACGATGTACCTCCACGGACGCAGAGTGGTGAGGGAGGTATGGTTGCCCAGAGCAACAAATATCCAGGCAGCATATGTGGATTACGGTCCCATTTTTGTTCTCTTTAGCCACCTTTTTCCTATGCGAGGACAACAAACCGATCGACCTGGTCATTCTCTATTGCGTTGTCATGCCTTTCTACCCTTCTTCAACCAAGAGACACGAGACTCGTTCCTTAGCTACTGATTTTCCCCTTTTCAACCTAGATGCGGGTTCGATGCCTACTCTCTTGGACAATACAGTCTCCCTTCATTTGTCAGGACCCCGATTCCAACTCACATCGATCTAGCTGGTAACACCTCATATCACTTTGCGGCCTCACGCACGGTATTCCCACGGGTGTCGCCTTACCATGGCCCGTGACCGTTTGCGCCCTTTTGGCTCACGTATATGATAGTGTTGCTAGCATCCATATGACAGAGAACCCGGGCCGACATGGCTAGTCGTGAACCCAAAGCGGCACTAACCCATGGGGACAGGCATACATGAATCAACTTCGAACATGTCGGTCAGCAGCGTGTGAATCCGGGGTGTAGCACTGGGCTAACAGGACTCCGGTAACCCGGGCTGTAGCAGGATAGGTAGGACTCCGGAGGTCACCGCGTGACATTTCCCCGAAGGGACAGACACAGGAGTGAAATGAAACACATGCCGGCCAGTCAAGTGTCCTGAGCAGTAGTGCTGGGCTAGCAGGACTCCAGTGAACCGGGCTGTAGCGGACTACTATGGCTCATGGAAGCACAAGACTACATTTCCCCATAAGAAAGGCTGCCAAAGATAAACAACTAGATTGTCGGATCCCACACATACCAAGCATTTCAATCATACACACAATATGCTCGATATGTGTAAATACAACGTGGCATCACAACATAACTCTACGACTCAGTATTTATTCATTAGGCTCTGAGGAGCCAGAAATACAAACATGGTTCTCATCACCAACATTCAGAGCATACAAACCAAAGCACATGCGGAAGCTTTAACATGTCTGAGTACATACATCTATAAATGAAAAAGGCTGAGAAGCCTGACTATCTACCAGATCCTGCCGAGGGCACAAGATCGTAGCTGAGGTATCAACCTAAACGTCGAAGTCCACGCAGAACTACTAGCGAGACTAAAATCTCTCTGCAAAGCACAAATTAAGCAAACGTGAGTACAAAGGTACTCAGCAAGACTTACATCAGAACTAGCTACATATGCATCGGTATCAACATGGGGGGGTGGTGGAGTTTAACTGCAGCAAGCCAGCTTTGACTCAGTGGCTAACCTGAACTACGATTGCAAGCAACTCTTTTGAGGTGGCGCACACGAGTCCACATATTCACCATTCAATACACAACTATGGATCCGCTCCCATCTCCCTACGAGAAGGCCATCCATAGCACTCACACTTATCTTGCGTGTTTTAGAGTATCCACTTTCACTTGTCTATGAACTGTTATAGGCAACCCAGAAGTCCTTTACCGCGGACACGGCTATTCGAATAGATCATTTATAACCCTGCAGGGGTGTACTTCTTCAAACACGCTCTCGCCACTTACCACCATGTACACGTCGTGTATCTCGGCAACCTTCAAGCGGAAGCCTGGCGAGGGAGTCGGCCACGACCTGACTAACCACACAAGTCTCTAGTCCAGGTTTATCGCCTATTCGGGTTCCATCCGCGAGGAGATCCGACCGGAGTTTCGCTCACAGCCCCAAACGATGTGTGCAGGATTCCCGAGACACCAAACGGGCGCCCGGTACACCGTGCCATGGTGTATCTACCGCATCATAGCCCACCCCTAGGGTCAGCGCTACGCACGGCCGCCAACACATATCCTACAAACACCAGAAACTAGTTGCAACTCCTGGACAGAGGACAATGGCAGTTAATAAGTCGAGAGGGTCCATTGGTTTCGGGCCCAATGCGTGGTAGTAGCTGGTCATGGATCAGAAACATAGAACTCAGTTCCTAAGAACGGTTTCAATGAGACAACCCACCATGTACTCCTACATGGCCTCTTACCCGCTACCTTTACCAAATCGTGTTCACACACTTAGCTCACACACAGTAGGACATGTTCACACACCTCCGATTCATCCCCGATGAATCATACCTGACTCAACTCTAAGCAATAGCAGACATGACAAACAAACATGAATGAGTAGGCACATTAGGGCTCAAACAACTCCTACTCATGCTAGTGGGTTTCATCTATTTACTGTGGCAATGACAGGTCATGCAGAGGAAAGGGGTTATGTAACAGTTGAATCGTTGTTGTCCTAATGCAGTAAAAGAGAGCAGGAGCGAGAGAGTGGGATTGTATCGGAATGAACAAGGGGTTTTTGCTTGCCTGGCACTTCTGAAGATAGAATAGCTCTTCATCGGTGTCATCGATCACGTCGTCGGAAACAACGTCTACTGAGAGGGGGCAATTACCGGCAAACAAGGAAGAATACAATCAATGCAATGCAACAATATGATGCATGATCATGACATGGCAATATGTTGTGATTTGGGCTAATGCAACAGAAAGTCATTTAAATTGAAGTGGAATTCAAAACTATATCAAATTCCAACTCCAAACCTATTATGAAATTTGCCCTAATCATGTTTCATCCTAAACAGTGAGGCTAACTTTCTCAAACATGCACGAAAATGGTACAGATGGATTCCTTGAATTTTTCTGATAATTTTTCATATATAATTTATTTCATTTGGAGTTACGGTTGATTTTCTATGATTTTTAGAAGTTTAGGCAATTTTCTGGAATTTCCTGAATAAAAATAAATCCAGAAATTACATTATTGCATCAGCATTACGTCATGCTGACCTCAGCAGGTCAACAGGGCTGCACCGGGTCAAACCTAACTAGTGGGGTCCACTAGTCAGTGAACCAGTGCTGGTTAGGTTCACTGATGTGTGGGCCCAGTCAACTGCCTCGTCAGCATGGTCAAAGCTGACGCGTGGGCCCACAGTGGTTAGTTAAACTTAAACAGAAAGTAAACTAAGTTTAATTAGACGGTGGGGCTCAGCTTTCAGTGTCATAGGGTTAGACTAATAACATAATTAGTACTAATATAATCGGCCACATCAGCGGTCGACGCCGGCGACCACAGCAACGGCCGGAACTCGCCGGAGTTGCTTAGGACGGCGGTACGGAGCACTGTTTCATGCATGGTTTGCGGCTACGGTGAGCTAGAGGCGCGACGCATCTTCTGGAGTACACGGGGCGAGCTGGGGTGGCCGGTGGCAGCGATGGCAGTGAGCTGGGCGGCGGCCGGAGCTCGGCTGGTTGCGGGTGCGGGGCTGCAGCTCGATTTAGAGCGAACGAAGTGCACGGGCAGAAGCTACGGGGCAGCAGGGACTCGACCGGGTGCTCATACGCGGTGTTGGCCAACCTTAACGGCGACAGCGACATTCGCGGCGGCAGCAAGCTTTAGCGGAGATGGGGAACAGAGCTAGACAGCATAATCGAGAGAGGGAGGAGACGGGTTCGACGCGGAAGCTCACAAAGAGGCTAACGGAGGGGTCGGCAGGCGCGGGGACGCGTCGAGGAGGGAACACGGTCGCCAGCGATCTCGGCGGACCGAGGAAGAAGAAGGCGTCGGGGTCGGTGCTTGGAGGCGTACGGCGTTGCGTGAGTCATCGAGGAGGCGTAGACAATGGAGGCGGAGCTCATGGGCACGTCAGAGGGGCGAGGGGGTGGCTCTGGTGACGACTACGGCGAACGGCGGCGAGGATGGCGCTCGGCCATCGCGGGAGAGTGTGAGGGAGACGAGGAGGAGAGAGGGGAGAGGTGCAGGGGGGTGCTGGGCGTCTTCGTGGCGCTCGAATGGGGACGGGGAGGCAGCGGGAGGTGGAAGAAGGAGGTGGCCGCGGGTGCGCGCGCCGGCGACACGCCTCTGCCTACTGGCAGAGGTGGGTGACGACTGGCACAAGCCAGGTGGGCTGGGCCACCATAGGTGAGGCCCAGGTGAGTTTCTCTCTCTCTCTCTCTCTTTATTTTTCTTTTCTATTTTTTTGTAATCTTTGTGGCTTTTCTAAAAATACCTAGACCCTTTAAAAAATCACCAAACTGAAGATGCCCACTGTATAGAATATACCCAACATGGAACATTTCAGTTTAGGATTACTTGGTCATTTAAAATATTTACTAGCATTTAAATGCCCAAATTCAAATAACATATGATTTAATCCAGAGCCCAAATATGTCATGCAAAAATGTGCATCACCTCTGGTTACTGTTTCCAGCTTTTTCCAAGAATGATGAACATTTTCTAAAGCCATTTGGATTTACTGGAAATATTTTAGTTGAACCTAGTGAATTCCTTTAATGCTAGGGATTAGGCAATCCCCATTTCAAGTCTCTTTCAAAGTTTAAAGATGATGCACACATGAAGTTACCCTAGTGCAATGCCAGAAGCTAGCGATGTGACAACTCACCCCCACTAAACAAGAATGTCGGCCCGAGATTCAAGACGTGAGGTAAGAAGGAAGGGGGGCACAAGACCAACACGATCTTCACGATCCAGGTTGCACCTCAAAAGGTTGTTGATTCGTTGCATACGTTGATCTTGACATCCTCGCTTTTGAGATCTTCATCCATGCGATGATGACAGAAAGAAACTATACTAAGATTGATCTTCTCGAAGATCGAGCTATACAAGATCCACTCGCGGAATGAGATGTTGAAACATCTTGAGTTGAGACACAGAACACATCGAGAGGGATGGAAGAACAAATGACGGGGTTTGATTTGTGGGCAGCAATTCCACGCTTAGAAAGATGGTGGATGGTGTCAAGGTGGCGAGGAAATAATTGCCATGGTCCTGTAATGATGCACCTTGGGAAAAGTGACTTGTTGGATTGTTCCCTTAAGTGGCAAAAAGAATTACTTTTGATCTATAGATCATTGAAACTCTTCATACCAACTTAAAGCAATTTTCAATTGATCATTTGAAAGAGCTCGAAGAAATGGCATACTCGGACTAGGATGAATGATGTGGACTACCTTGTTGGAGACAACACAATGGATGATTTGCTTATCATCGGAGACGGATGAGACCCATGGTAAGTCCATTTTTGAAGATGATCTTGGACAACTACTACTGAGGTGCAAGTTGGGAACAAAATGCAAATGCTGGGAATGATTCTGGTAACTGGGGAAAAACTCAACAATCGAGAGTGTTTCCAATGTTTCAATGGTTATAGAATCATTGAAGAAACTGAGAGCACAAGGATCTCTAAGTAACAACTTCTATAATAAGTCGCACGAAATCCTCATGGAAAGATGGGCAAAGATACTATAGTGACAGATCTTCCGCTAGGTGTGTCGGCCAGAATATCAACCCTGTCGGGACCTACATCATAGATCCTGGAAAAGTTCCAACCATCATATCTGCCTAAGATTCAGATCTGGTTGGTAATATGTCAGCGTTCTGGGAATGGGGGTCCCCAGACTTGCCTGCCTGCAGCCTGCGGCGTGGCCCAAAAGGGGGCGAAGCCTCGCGGGGCGGATGACGCGGAGCTTCCTCAGGCACGGCCTCATCAGGCTGGCTCGCAAGGAGGCGGAGAGCTCCTGGGCTTCGCCGCCTCGGGGGCTCACCCCTTCTGCACCCAGCTCCCATCTCAAGCCCAGGGCGGCCCGCGCGGGGGCTCCGCGCGCGCCCGCGGGCTCCAAGGCTACTCCAATGCCAGCGAAGCTGTCAGCACCGGACCGGCGACGGCGCTGCCCCCGCTCCCGGTCCGTGAAGAAGAAGGACTCGACACGACCCATGGCCTCAATGGACAGCCGCGCTGCCACCCCACGGTGGGCGCGTCAGGCAGGACCGCGTGGCACGCAGAGCACTACGGCGTGGCCTTCGGGATGACGGCGCCAGAGGAATACGTGCCCCTCATGATGGACCAAGGACACCCTCACGAGAGCGAACAAGGCACGCTCCTCAGCCCAAGCTAGGGGGACGAGACACTAGAAGCTGAGCCTTTCCAGGAGCCCCGGGACAGTCCCACTGGCCACGCTGGAGGCAACGATTATCGGGTACCGCTAATTCTTCAGGAGCAGGCATACGCTAACCATGGATCGCAGGAGGTGCAAGTCGCCACAGCGAGCAGCTGCCCCGCTCCCATAGTCTCCTACCCCTCGGGAGGAGGGCGCATGGGGCTGCAGGAAAGGGGCCGAGATCCGACATCACCACCGCGGCGTTCGGAGCAAGGTGTTCTTAGGAGGTAGGCCCTCTGCTGGGGAGATGCCTCAAGGCCTGCCCCTGGCGGAGGACCCGTGGTCGTCGGGGGAACCGCTGGCGACCGCTCTACCCCATCGGCGGCGTCCTGGTTTCAGTTCGTCGTTGATGGCACTAGAGTGTGGCGCAAGGTGGGGCCCTCATCAGGCGATATGAAGCAAGGCCAGTACCTGTGAAGAAGGCTTAGTGCCTGTGAAGCTCGCCGCCCCGTGACACTCTCACGTAATAATGAGTGGGGCTGTACACGACCCGGAGTCTCAGGGGTGCCGGCCTCAGGCCCTGGGGCTCCCTCCCATGCCCAGTGGCAGCACTTAGCTCCGCGCTGGTGAGAAGACGTCCAAGACTAGATTCGGTGCCGGACGCGGCCTTTTGTCTGCTTTCGTTGCTTTTCCATTTGGTTGTCGCTTTCCCCCGCTGGATTCAAGTTGGATTTGAATTTGAGATTTGCGTGTGTTCGGGGAAGGGGTGCTGAGTCTCGTTCGAGCAATTTCTCGCATTTTGGTTACCACTTCGCCTCAGCTGCCTCCCCTCGTGAGCCCCTCGCGAGCCGGGTCAGGCCTAGCTTGCGTGCAGCCCAGACTGCCGCCGCCGCGTCCTCTCAGGAGGGTGTTTTTCTGCAGGTCCTACGGATCCAATCAGGGAACACTCGGGATAGCACAACCTCCCACAGACTACCTCAGGGCCAGCACGGGACCAAGGTAAACTAGCCGACCAGCGCGTCGCTTAAGCCAACCACTTGGCGCGGGCGCATGGGCAATGTAGCGACTACTAATACGATGAACACAAGTTTTACATAAGGGGCTCCCCCTCCAAAATGCTCTCACCGCCATCAGGCCAAAACCTGAGTTCTATTCATGCAGGGCAAGGAAGTAGGAACGATGCACAATCAGTCGGATAAATCCCCCAATGCGTCCTCAGGAGCACCACCCGAGCCGCTGCTGGCGTCGCTGAACTCGCCATCGCTGTCCGCGTCGCCACCAGTGGTGTCAGGGCCGTGCACAGCACCACCCTCGTCGGCAGGCACGATCACGTCGTCGTTGTCTGAAGCAAAGGCCCTGATAAGAGCATCCACATTGTTTTCCACCCAGTGCGCCAGGTCGCCTCGGATGGCCTGGGGGACTGGGGCGATGGCGGCGTCGAAATCGAAGTGGGGATCCATGTTCTGGAGATGGCTGAAGACGCAAGAAAAGGCACGCCCGAGCAGGGCGCGGCTCCTCTCCTCCACCAACCTGTCAGCCCTGACCGACCGCGCCTCCAGCTGCGTCACCACGTCAGTGAAGAACTGAAGATTGCCGGCGTAGTTGACTGCATGCGGCTCGCCAACAGCCGCCTCGTAGATGTTGCCCAAGGCCGTGTTGGCTCTCTCCCGGAGCGTGGTGAGCATGGGGCTGCGCTGATGCTCCAGGATCCGCCGCTGACGTATCTCATCCGCATTCTGGCGCGCGACGGCCTCAGCTTCCTCCACCCGCTGGCGAAGAAGGAGCACCTCGGCCTGGGAGGTGGTTAACTCACCTTGCGCCACCTCAAGGGCGGCCCGGAAAGCATCGGCCCGCCGTGTCACCCCCTCCAGCTTGGCTCTCAAGGCAGCAGTCCTGCCTTCAGCCTCGGCCCGGATCAACCCCAGCTTCTCCTCGAACTAGTGCTCGAGGTTCAAATGCGCCATCACCACTCGACGTCCGACCTCCTCCAGGACACGGGCTTCCTGTGCAGCGACATCATCCTCCGCCTGCGTCACCAAGCGCTCCCTCGTCTCCAGACGCTCGTACTCGCGGGTACGCTCAGCGGCTTCCAGCGGCAGCGCCTCCTCACGCTTCTGGAGCTCTGCTGAGTCGCCAGAGGCCACCTTCATCGACGCGACGGCTGCCTCGCGCAGCTCCACCTACTCCTCCAGTGAGTGGCACCAGGCCAGGAGCTCCCGAGCCCGCTCCTCCGCCGCAGTTTGCCGCTGGTCAGCTTCCCGGGCCTCCTCAGCAGCCCAAGATCGAGCCTCCCGAGAGGCCACCAGAGACGCCTTGGCCTCTGCGTTGTCAAGATCGCGCTGACGGCGCGCAAGGGCGATGGAGCCCTCCAGCTCGCGCCTCTCTGCAGCCAGGCGCAGGCCCTCGGCCTCAAGGCGCGCATCTTCATCAGCAAGCTCCTCACCAAGCAGGCTTACCGCGTTAGCCGCCCTTCGAAGGAATCCTTGGCGGAGAGCGCGACGCTCCCAAGCGCGCTCGAGCACGTCTTCCACGCCATTATCTGCCCCAAGCAAGCGCCGGGGGCCACGAGTCAATGCCCCCCCTCCGGGCTGGGGGCTGGCACCCTCGCAACGGTCGGGCACGCCGCGCCAGAAGCCCGGCCTGGGGCCAGCCCGTCGCCAGGTGAAGAGCGCAGGGAGCGCCTCAGCCATTCGCAGTCCACGACCAGGCGAGAAGCCCACGACAGGCTGGCTATGCCACGAGAAGCCCTGCGGAAGAGGATCGCGAGGTGCGCAGGGCCACGATGCGCCTCGGGACAGTCCGCCTCTTCGATCGCCCTCACCACAAGGGCTCTGCTGCTCGGGGCGCTTGAGGGCGATGGAGGGGGCGAAGTCAAGGGGGACGGCACCTCAGCCGTCTCCGCAAGCTCGGCTGGAAGGGGCCTGCGGAGCAAGGGTCAGTAAAAGCAACAGAACGATCGAGAGCTGGGAAAGGAGAAGGCTTACTCATCAGTGGCGAAGTACTTCCTACGCATCAGCAGGCGACAAGGGTAATCGTCGCCCAAGGCCTCCCTTCTCTTTCGGAGGGCCTCAAAGTCCATGCAGAAGCGGCCCAAGAGTTGGGCGCAGGGATCAACCTGCGACGAAGACGGAGCGTCAAGGCGATCTGCGTCAGGGGCGCCTGCCTGATGCGCGCTGCCAATCACCTCGCCAAGGGAAGCAGCCGGAGCCTCAGGGGCCTCAGTCACAAGCGCTGAGGGCAGCTGCTCGTCACCATCAGCCTTAGCGGCACGGGCCCCAAGAGCCGCTCCCTCATGAGCATCGCCCGGCGCCGTCACCGCGCCGGGAGCCCCCTCGGCCTCTGGCGCCTCATGCCTCCCTACTCCGCCGCTTGAAAAACAGCCGCCTTGGACGACTGGAAGGGCGGTCACCACCACTTAGTTCTCGTGAGGCCCCTGGAGGCCGGCGGGGCGCGACCCCCACTAATCAAAGATAGGCATCTACTTCACAAAATCGCCCCTGCTCTGGCAGAGAGACAGCAAGGCCCCTCCCTGCTAGATGCTGCCAGGGTTGGGGTCCCCAGTCAGGGTCAAGAGCGCTGTCCTCAGCACTTCGGGAGTCAGGTCCTCTTCCTGGAGCCTCATACGATCATCGCACCCGCTGAAGGCCCACATCCGGCGGGAGTGGCGTTGGAGAGGAGCAACGCGGAGTAGCAGGAACTCCTTCACCACCTTGGGTGCTGTCACGCCAAGCGACCTCAAGAACGCGAAGCGGTGCCAGACGAAGACAAGCCGGGGGCTCTCAAGCGTCTCCTGGCCCCAGCCTGAATTGGGGACAGCAGGCGAAGTTGGCTCCGATAGCAGGGGGCTGGGCACCCCTGCGTCCACATACAGCCACCGCTCACGGAACCCAGCCGCGGGCGGGGGGAGCTTGAAGTCAATCCCAGAGGCCGCAGTCTCAGACGCGGCAATGAAGCTCACGCACGCCCAGCATTGGGTAGGGTCGACAAGGCGCAGCGAGAAGAAGTGGCGCAGCAAGGCAGCCGAAGGAAGGATGCCCATCATAGCCTCGCAAACAAAGGCGAAGACCGAAAGGAGGGTGATGGATTCAGGACCCAGATGCATCATGTGGATCTGATAGTGGGAAAGCACGGCATTGAAGAAATCAGAAAAGGGAGGAACCAGACCCACCCACAGGGCGTCGGCGAAATACGGGACCTCGGTGACTATCCTGTCGATGGAGGAGTGGGACGCGGGCCAGGCCGTTGTCCTCCCGCTTTCGTTGAAGATAGTGGCCAGAGCCGAGCTGACCTTGCCTAAGCCCTCAGCAGGGGCCGCCAACGGCGGCGGACCAGGCGGAGGCACGGGTTTCTTCCCTCTTCCCTTCTTCGTCGGAGCCATGGTGATGGGAAGGGGGGGAGTTCGAGATTGGGTTGAAAACAGAAGCTGGAGTTCGAGTAGAGGAAGGACAGAGGGCGCTCGAGCGACAGAAAGGGGAGCGGTGTGTACAATTACGAGTCCGCCTAGCATGGCGCAAAATCAGGGGGGCATGGGGGAGCAGTGCCGCCCACGTCCAATCAACCGCCGCGCGGCGCCCAAGGCCACATGGTGTTAGGGCCCGCGGCGCTTCGCCCTCGCCCTTCCGCCTCCCTGCACGGCCAAATCCTGGCGCGCCTCGAGCCCGAGGGCTACTGTCGGTGTTCTGGGAATGGGGGTCCCCAGACTTACCTGCCTGCGGCCTGCGGCGTGGCCCAAAATGGGGCCCAGCATGGCCCATCTTCACCAACACAGACCCAAGACCCTCGCAAGGGGCCAAGCCTCGCGGGGCAGACGATGCGGAGCTTCCTCAGGCACGGCCTCATCAGGCTGGCTCGCGAGGAGGCGGAGAGATCAAGGCGGGGTACCTCATGAGGTGCCCGTGACGCAAGCCATGACGACCAAAGGCGCCAGGCGGGTGCCAGCCCGCGCAGCGTCATCCTTTCCTCTTTGGTGCAAAGGGAGCAAGCGCAGCCACGGAGTACCGAGGCGTCAGGCAAAGGTTGCCATTTCGGTGCAACAAGACCAAGACCAGGAGGACGGCAAGACGAAGGTCATCGTGGAGCCCTAGACGGCGTCACCACCAGAGCTTTGTGCAGGCGAAGACTACTTTTGTCAGGATAGCTGGTACTAGTTGTCCTCCTTCAAATTAGCCCGCCATTGTTGGCTCCCTTCCCGCTCGATATTTGGGAAGAGAACAAGGGCCTCTATAAATAGGACCAGCCACCCACAGAACAAGGGGAGAGGGAGAAGGGTAACTGAACTCCTCCCTGCAGTTCGTCCCCCCAGCCAAGAGCAGACCCTCGCGAGGCTGTTCTTCCTTGTATTGTTCATCATCATCATCCCAAGAGGCAATCCACCACACCACACACTGGAGTAGGGTATTACACCACAACGGTGGCCCGAACCAGTATAAACCATGTGTCTCTCATGTTGTTCTTTCCATAGCTTAGATCTTTGCGTGGCGGAGGGGTGCAGGTAGGTAGGAGGTGAAATCTCCGCGCGCACCCCAGTGTTCGAACCTCAAGGGTCTGCCGGAACCCAAAATCCGACATAATAGGATATTTCAGACATCATGTTTGGTAAAGAAAGTTTGCAACACAAACCGACGAGATGACGTTGCGAGATTCTCAGAAAATGAACTATGATAGTAAGCTCCAAAACATGAGCCAGTTTTGCTACAAACCTGTGAACACGCTGTTCCAGACAAGCATGACCACATAGTAGTCTTGTAATAAAACACTACCGAGTCCAGATGGGGAACCATCATCGAGGATATCGAAGTCCTTGCGTAAGTCTAGCTCTTAAGAAGAAACTTCTTCTCCTTGAACAAATCAATCAGTGGCTTGGTGTGCTAGGGATTCATATAGAATGAAGGTTGCAAGTCTCCAGACCACAGAATACTTCGCACGTATGCATGACTGACTTGGGATGATTCCAGAGAAGGCGAGACAAACTTTCCCAAATTCATGGTGGCAACTTGCTTCAAATGCATGTGAACTAGAGGAAGTCACTTCTAATACCAAACATATGCTTCATGAGCTAGCTTGAAGAAATGCTTTCAAAGTTTCCAACACTAGCTTAATGTTCAACATGAATCATGGATAAGATGAAAATATTGTCGATGGGCTCAACAACAGGTCATCCAGATTTCCATGAAGATGGAATTCCATAATTATGTGAACAAGGTGATAGCATTGGTCAGACCCAAAAGATATAATGGTTTATGCTCGAGGAAACAACCACGAGTAAGACAACATTATGAACATCATTGGTTCTCATTTGACTTGATGATATCCCACATTCAAATCAAGGTTTGGACAAGATGATAGATTCAACAACCGATCCCGAGGAACAATCGATGAAAATATCATCTTTCTTCAACACACACACACACACAAACACAAGGATATCCCTTTGGAATGAACTGAGCCGGACAAGCTTTCATATTCTAACTCTCCAAGTTGTTGTTCAGCTTAAACATGGTGGCATAACCACTCAACATCATAATATCAAGGTTCCGAGACCAATTATGAACACACGGAAGTACTGGAAACTGAACTGCGGCATGAATCCATCAATCCTATAAGTCAACGGGTTAGCAACACGTCATCCTGATAGATAGAGGAGAAAGCCTAGTTTCTTAACCCCGTAGAAAAGAAGAGGTTGACTCAGACCAGAAGGGCATAAGGTAAAGGAGTAAAAAGAGCCTTACGTTCCCTTCCACATTCAATTCCCTTATATAACTAAAGCAGTTCTAGACTCAACTTCGACCAGTTTGGCTTGGTAATCCTACAGGCAGTCAGGCTCTGATACCAAAGCTGACAGGACCCCGATTCCAAGTCACATCGATCTAGCTGGTAACACCTCATATCACTTTGCGGCCTCACGCACGGTATTCCCACGGGTGTCGCCTTACCATGGCCCGGGACCGTTTGCGCCCTTTTGGCTCACGTATATGATAGTGTCGCTAGCATCCATATGACAGAGAACCCGGGCCGACATGGCTAGTCGTGAACCCAAAGCGGCACTAACCCATCGGGACATGCATACATGAATCAACTTCGAACATGTCGGTCAGCAGCGTGTGAATCCGGGCTGTAGCACTGGGCTAACAGGACTCCAGTAACCCGGGCTGTAGTAGGCTAGGTAGGACTCCGGAGGTCACCGCGTGACATTTCCCCAAAGGGACAGACACAGGAACGAAATGAAACACATGCCGGCCAGTCAAGTGTCCTGAGCAGTAGTGCTGGGTTAGCAGGACTCCGGTGAACCGGGCTGTAGCGGACTACTATGGCTCATGGAAGCACAAGACTACATTTCCCCATAAGAGAGGCTGCCAAAGATAAACCACTAGATTGTCGGATCCCACACATACCAAGCATTTCAATCATACACACAATATGCTCCATATGTGTAAATACAACATGGCATCACAACATAACTGTACGACTCAGTATTTATTCATTAGGCTCTGAGGAGCCAGAAATACAAACATGGTTCTCATGACCCAACATTCAGAGCATACAAACCAAAGCACATGCGGAAGCTTTAACATGTCTGAGTACAGACATCTATAAATGAAAAAGGCTGAGAAGCCTGACTATCTACCAGATCCTGCCGAGGGCACAAGATCGTAGTTGAGGTATCAAGCTAACCGTCGAAGTCCACGCGGAACTACTAGCGAGACTGAAATCTCTCTGCAAAACATAAATTAAGTAAACGTGAGTACAAAGGGACTCAGCAAGACTTACATCAGAACTAGCTACATATGCATCAGTATCAACGAGGGGGGGGTGGTGGAGTTTAACTGCAGCAAGCCAGCTTTGACTCAGTGGCTAACCTGAACTACGATTGCAAGCAACTCTTTTGAGGTGGCGCACACGAGTCCACGTATTCACCATTCAATACGCCACTATGGATCCGCTCCTGTCTCCCTACAAGAAGGCCATCCATAGCACACACACTTATCTTGCGAGTTTTAGAGTATCCACTTTCACTTGTCTATGAACTGTTATAGGCAACCCAGAAGTCCTTTATCGCGGACACGGCTATTCAAATAGATCATTTATAACCCTGCAGGGCTGTAGTTCTTCTCACACGCTCTCGCCACTTACCACCATGTACACGTCGTGTATCTCGACAACCTTCAAGCGGAAGCCTGGCGAGGGAGTCGGCCACGACCTGACTAACCACACAAGTCTCTAGTCCAGGTTTACCGCCTATTCAGATTCCATCCGCGAGGAGATCCGGCCGGAGTTTCGCTCACAGCCCCAAACGATGTGTGCAGGGTTCCCGAGACACCAAACGGGCGCCCGGTACACCGTGCCACGGTGTATCTACCGCATCATAGCCCACCCCTAGGGTCAACGCTACGCACGGCCGCCAACACATATCCTACAAACACCAGAAACTAGTTGCAACTCCTGGACAGAGGACAAGGGCAGTTAATAAGTCGAGAGGGTCCATTGGTTTCGGGCCCAATGCGTGGTAGTAGCTGGTCATGGATCACAAACACAGAACTCAGTTCCTAAGAACCGTTTTAATGAGACAACCCACCATGTACTCCTACATGGCCTCTCACCGCTACCTTTACCAAATCGTGTTCACACACTTAGCTCACACACAGTAGGACATGTTCACACACCTCCGATTCATCCCCGATGAATCAGACCTGACTCAACTCTAAGCAGTAGCAGGCATGACAAACAAACATGAATGAGTAGGCACATTAGGGCTCAAACAACTTCTACTCATGCTAGTGGGGTTCATCTATTTACTGTGGCAATGACAGGTCATGCAGAGGAAAGGGGTTCAACTACCGCAGCATGTAACAGTTGAATCATTATTGTCCTAATGTAGTAAAAGAGGGCAGGAGCGAGAGAGTGGGATTGTATTGGAATGGACAAGGGGGTTTTGCTTGCCTGGCACTTCTGAAGATAGAATAGCTCTTCATCGGTGTCATCGATCACGTCGTCGGAAACAACGTCTACTGAGAGGGGGCAATTACCGGCAAACAAGGAAGAATACAATCAATGCAATGCAACAATATGATGCATGATCATGACATGGCAATATGTTGTTATTTGGGCTAATGCAACAGAAGTCATTTAAATTGAAGTGGAATTCAAAACTATATCAAATTCCAACTCCAAACCTATTATGAAATTTGCCCTAATCATGTTTCATCCTAAACAGTGAGGTTAACTTTCTCAAACATGCATGAAAATGGTACAGATGGATTCCTTGAATTTTTCTGATAATTTTTCATATATAATCTATTTCATTTGGAGTTACGGTTGATTTTCTATGATTTTTAGAAGTTTAGGCAATTTTCTGGAATTTCCTAAATAAAAATAAATCCAGAAATTACATTATTGCATCAGCATTACGTCATGCTGACCTCAGCAGGTCAACAGGGCTGCCCCGGGTCAAACCTGACCAGTGGGGTCCACTAGTTAGTGAACCAGTGCTGGTTAGGGTCGCCGACGTGTGGGCCCAGTCAACTGCCTCGTCAGCATGGTCAAAGCTGACGCGTGGGCCCATCGTGGTTAGTTAAACTTAAACAGAAAGTAAACTAAGTTTAATTAGATGGTGGGGCTCAGTTGTCAGTGTCATAGGGTTAGACTAATAACATAATTAGTACTAATATAATCTGCCACATCAGCGGTCGACGCCGGCAACCACAGCAACGGCCGGAACTCGCTGGAGTTGCTCAGAACGGCGGTACGGAGCACCGTTTCGCGCGTGGTTTGCGTCTACGGTGAGCTGGAGGCGCGGCGCATCTTCTGGAGCATGCAGGGCGAGCTGGGGTGGCCGGTGGCAGTGACAGCAGTGAGTTGGGCGGCGGCCGGAGCTCGGCTGGTTGCGGGTGTGGGGCTGCAGCTTGATTTAGAGCGAACGAAGTGCACGGGCAGAAGCTACAGGGCAGCAGGGACTCGACCAGGTGCTCATACGCGGCGTTGGCCGACCTTAACGACGACGGCGACATTCGCAGCGGCGGCAAGCTTCGGCGGAGATGGGGAACGGAGCTAGAGAGCATAATCGAGAGAGGGAGGAGACGGGTTCGACGCGAAAGCTCACAGAGAGGCTAACGGAGGGGTCGGCAGGCGCGGGGATGCGTCGAGGAGGGCACACGGTCGCCAGCGATCTCGGCGGACCGAGGAAGAAGAAGGCGTCGGGGTCGGTGCTGTCGGCGTTCTGGGAACGGGTGTCCCTAGACTTGCCTGCCTGCGGCCTGCGGCGTGGCTCAAAGGGGGGCCCAGCACGGCCCATCTTCACCAACACAGACCCAAGACCCTCGCGAGGGGCCAAGCCTCGCGGGGCGGATGACGTGGAGCTTCCTCAGGCACGGCCTCATCAGGCTGGCTCGCGAGGAGGCGGAGAGATCAAGGCGGGGTACCTCACGAGGTGCCCGTGATGCAAGCCATGACCACCAAGGGTGCCAGGCGGGTGCCAGCCCGCGCAGTGTCGTCCTTTCCTCATTGGTGCAAAGGGGGCCAGCGTAGCCGCAGAGTACCGAGGCATCAGGCAAAGGTTGCCATTTCGGGGCAACAATACCAAGACCAGGAGGACTGCAAGACGGAGGTCATTGTGGAGCCCAAGACGGCGTCACCACCAGAGCTTTGTGCAGGCGAAGACTACTTCTGTCAGGATAGCTGGTACTAGCTGTCCCCCTTCAAATTATCCCGCCATTGTTGGCTCCCTTCCCGCTCGATATTTGGGAAGAGGACCAGGGCCTCTATAAATAGGACTAGCCACCCCCAGGGGTAATGGGCATCAACAATCGGAGAGAGAGAGAGAGAGAAGGGTGACTGAACTCCTCCCAGCAGTTCATCGCCCCAGCCAAGAACAGACCCTCGCAAGGATGTTCTTCCTTGTATTGTTCATCATCATCAGCCCAAAAGGCAATCCACCACGCCACACACTGGAGTAGGGTATTACACCACAACGGTGGCCCGAACCAGTATAAACCCAGTGTCTCTCGTGTTGTTCTTTCAATAGCTTAGATCTTAGCGAGGCGGAGGGGTGCAGGTAGGTAGGAGGCGAAATCTCCGCGCGCACCCCAGTGTTCGAACCTCAAGGGTCTGCCGAAACCCGAAATCTGACATTTGGTGCACCAGGTAGGGGTGCACCGGAGTTTTCTCTTCCGCCACCGCCACGGCCTGCCTCGCGATGAGTAGCGCATCACCCGCTCGGGCCGCCGGCGCCAGCACGGGGGCCAGGGGGCTCCGAGCCCTGGCCCCAGCCCTGCAACGGGTACAGTGGCCAGACAAGTTCAAGCCAACGACGCCGCCGCGCTACGGCGGCGCGACAGATCCGTTGGCCTTCTTGGTGGTGAGCGAGGAGACCCTCCTCGAAGCTGGGGGTGACGATAGGGTCATGGCCAACTCGCTCCCCATGGCCCTCATCGGCGCTCCGCGCACATGGCCGCTCCACCTGCCGGCAGCCTCCATGGCCTCTTGGGAAGAGCCCCGCAGCCTCTTCCCCGCCCATCGCGCTACACCAACACCCCCGGTCATCGCGGCCCTCCTGAGCGGCTCGCAGGCGCCGCCTACAAGTCACCACATCAAGCCGTTCATCCGCCGGGTCAGCGCCGCTTCCACGCGGCAGGGGGCTCTCCCAGACCGGGCGGCGCCCAAGGCTGGCCTGACCTTCAGCTCGGAGGACCACCACTCCAACTTGGCCTGCTCGGGTGCGCTCCCCATGCTGTGCACCCCCACCATCTGCCAGGTGGTCATCACCAGAACTCTCATCGATGGTGGTGCGGGCCTCAGCGTGCTCTCGGTCGAGGCCTTCAACCTCCTCTGCATACCCCTGGAACAACTGCAACCCAGCCGGCCCTTCTCAGGCGTTGGGGTGGATCATCTAGCTCCTTGGGACAGATCTGGCTCCCAGTAACCTTTGGCACCTACAACAACTTCTGCACGGAGCTGGTCTACTTCGACATCGCCCCCATCGGCCTCCCCTACAACGCCATCCTCGGCTACCCAGCGTTGGCCCAGTTCATGGCCGCGACGCACCCGGCGTACAACCTCATGAAGATGCCCGGGAGCAGCGATGTCCTCACCGTGAACGGGGACACCGGAGACGCACTGCGGGTGCTCAAGCTCGCCTTCAAGACGGCAGCGTCGGCACAGCCCGCCGACTTGGAGACCCCCAAGCCCAAGGGGGCTGCACCAGCCAAGAAGAAACAATTGTTCACCCAAGACAAGGCAGAAACCAAGCAGATACCCGTCGATGAGGATGGGTCCACCAACGCCACTTTCACCATAGGCGCCAACCTCGAACCCGAGCAGGAGGAGGCCCTGGTCGGGTTCCTGCGTGCAAACAAGAAGGTATTCGCTTGGGAGCCTGACCAGTTGGCAGGATCCCTAGGAGAGTAATCGAGCATCACCTCAACATGTGCCCCAACGTGTGCCCTGTGAAGCAGAAGGCCAGGCGGTAGTCCACAAAAAAGCAGGCCTTCATCGTCCAAGAGACCCACAAATTAGAAGCCGCTGGGGTCCTTCATGAGGTCCGATACCCGGATTGGTTGGCCAACCCTGTCGGTGTGCCAAAGAAGGGAGGGAAGGAGTGCATGTGTGTCGACTTCACCAACCTCAACAAAGCATGCTCGCAATATCCGTTCCCGCTCCCGCGCATCGACTAGATCGTCGATTCCACCGCGGAATGCGACCTGCTATGCTTCTTGGATGCCTTCTCTGGGTATCACCAGATCAAGATGGCGGTACAAGACGTCGAAAAGACAGCCTTCCTAACCCCGTGTGGGGTGTACTGCTACACATGCATGCCATTCGGGCTGCGTAACGCAGGGGCGACCTTTCAGCGGCTGATGCACATCCCCTTGGGCCCGCAGCTCAGGAAGAATGTTGAAGCTTATGTCGATGACACTATGGTAAAGTCTCAAGAGGCCAGGACCCTGATACAAGACCTGGAGGAAACCTTCGCAAGCCTCAACTCAGTGAACCTATGGCTCAACCCAGAGAAGTGTGTGTTCGGAGTCCCCTCGGGCAAGCTCTTGGGTTTCCTCGTGTCCCACCGAGGCATCGAGGCTAACCCGGAAAAGGTGAAGGCGATGGAAGACATGAGCCTGCCAAAGACCCTCAGAGAAATGCAGAAGCTCACTGGGCGCTTGACCGCGCTAGGGCGCTTCATCTCCAAGTTGGGGGAATGAGCGCTGCCCTTCTTCCAGCTAATGAAGAAAAAGGGGCCCTTTGAGTGGACTGAAGAGGCCGACAAGGTGTTCCAGGATCTCAAGTGATACCTGACCAGCCCACCGGTCATGGTGGCTCCGCGCCCTCAAGAGCCCCTGGTGCTTTACCTCGCCGCCACTTCGTACTCCGCCAGCGCACCCCTGGTGGCGTTTAGAGAGGAGCGTCGAATCAAAATCGCAGCAGCAACCCGGGACAAGGCAAAACAGGAACAAGGAAGGCCCAGAGAAACCGCCACCTTGGCTGAGGAGGATCAGCCGCCGCAGAGTGCACCGGAGGCGGAAGAGTCCCCTCCCCTAGATGGCCAGCCTCAGGAGGCCTCATCGCCTCAAGAGGCGCCATGGTCACCGAAGGGAGCTGCCAGCACTGATGCACCCAACCTCGTCGAGCACACGGTGTACTTCGTCAGCACGGTGTTGCGGGATGCGAGGGCATGGTACCCCATGCCTCAGAAACTCCTCCTCGCGCTACTGGTGGCCTCGTGCAAGCTGCGGCACTATTTTTAGGGTCACCCCATCAAGGTCGTCTCGTCATACCCCCTGGAGAGAGTTCTCAGGAGCCCTAACTCAGCTGGAAGGGTCGCTGAGTGGAACATAGAACTACAAGCGTTTCAGCTCGAATTCAGCATGACTAGAGTCATCAAGGGAGCAGCGTTGGCGGATTTTGTGGCAGAATGGACGGAGGCACCAGGCCTCAAGGCCGACGAGGATCGGTCCCTCACCCCGGGAAGCGAGGCGCCAGAAGGCTAGGTCATGTACTTTGATGGGGCGTTCTCCAGGCATGGCACTGGGGCTGGGGCGGTGCTTATATCGCCCACTCAGGACAAGCTCTACTATGCTGTGCAGCTCTGTTTCCAGCAAGGTGAAAAGGTCTCCAACAACATAGCGGAGTATGAAGGTTTAATAGCGGGCTTGAAGGCCACAGCTGCCCTGGGGGTGAAACGCCTCACCATCAAGGGCGATTCACAGCTCCTTGTCAATTTCTCCAACAAGGTGTACGAGTTGAAAGATGAGCACATGGAAGCCTACCTTGCGGAGGTCCGTAGGATGGAGAAGCAGTTCTGGGGGTTGGAGTTGCAGCATGTGCCCCGTGGCACCAATCAGGAGGCCGACGACATCGCCAAATGGGCGTCCAGGCGGTTACCTCAGGAGTCTGGCGTCTTCGAGGAGCGGCTCTTCAAGCCCTCAGCCCTGCCGTCATTGTCAAACACGGCTCAGCCTCGGGAGAAGCTCCCCCAGCCACCTGCCTCAGGAGCTCCGGCCTGTGGCCCGGCCTCAGGAGCACGCCTACTCCTGACAATGGAACCTCAGGAGGGATGCTGGATCACGGAGCTCTGGAGTTACTTAACACAAGGGGCCCTGCCGGAGAAGGAGGAGGAAGCGGAGCGAGTGGCACGCCAGGCCACGGCATACTGCATCAAGGATGGAGAGCTCTACCGGAAGCGACCAAATGATGTATCCCTGCGCTGCATCTCCAGGGAGCAGTGGAAGGAATTGCTGGAAGATATACACGGCGGAGACTGTGGACATCATTCATCATCACGGACCATCGTCGGCAAGGCGTTCCGCAGTGGGTTTTATTGGCCCACCGCACTCAATGACGCCGTCGAACTAGTGAAAGCTTGTGAGGCCTGCCAGTTCCACGCCAAGCAGATCCATCAGCCAGCAGGAGGCCTGCAGACTATACCCCTTTCGTGGCCATTCGCAGTCTGGGGGCTGGACATCTTGGGCCCATTTCCTCGGGCGCCAGGGGGCTACCGCTACCTTTACGTCGCCGTGGACAAGTTCACCAAGTGGGCTGAAGTAGAGGCTGTCCGCACCATTCCCGCGGGTTCCGCGGTCAAGTTCATCAAGGGCAACGTGAGCCGGTTCAGGGTGCCGAACCGCATCATCACGGACAACGGTTCGCAGTTCACCAGTAACCTCTTCAAAACATACTGTGCTAACCTTGGAACGCAGATATGCTACGCTTTGGTGGCGCACCCCCGAAGCAACGGCCAGGCCGAGCGAGCCAACGCAGAGGTCCTGAGGGGCCTCAAGACCAGGACGTTCAAGAAGAAGCTGGAGGCCTGCGGCAGAGGTTGGTACGATGAGCTTCAGTCCGTGTTGTGTTCCATCCGCACAACCGCGACCAAGCCGACTGGAGAGACCCTGTTCTTCCTTGTCTACGGAGCCGAAGCGGTCCTCCCTCACGAGGTCAGACGTTGCTCCGCGCGGGTCCTGGCGTACGACGAGGCGCAGCAGGACACCATGCGGGGGATGGACCTCATGCTGGGGGAGGAACGTCGCCGAGAAGCTGCGCTGCGAGCGGCGAGGTACCAACAAGCACTGCAGCGATATCACTGCCGCAACATCCGCCCCAGAACCCTCGAGGTAGGAGACCTCGTGCTCAGGCGGGTTCTCTCCAGGGAGGTGCTGCACAAGCTCCCTCCCATGTGGGAGGGCCCATTCAAAGTTGTTCATGTTTCCAGGCCCGGCTCCGCGCGCTTGGAGACTCTGGAGGGGGTGCCGGTCCAGAACGCATGGAACATCCAGCACCTCCGGAGGTTCTACCCCTAAAAAGGCCCAGAGCGTATGAAGAAGGCGAATGCCTGTGAAGCTGTCGCGTTTTGGAAAAGGCCCAGAGCCTATGAAGAAGGCGAATGCCTGTGAAGCTGTCGCGTTTTGGAAAAGGCCCAGAGCCTGTGAAGCTGTCGCCTTTTGGAAAAGGCCCAGATCCCGTGAAGAAGGCGAATGCCTGTGAAGCTGTCGCATTTTGGAAAAGGCCCGGAGCCTGTGAAGAAGGCCAACGCCTGTGAAGCTCGCCACCCGTGACACTCTCACGTAATAATGAGTTGGGCTGTACACGCCCCGGAGTCTCAGGAGCGCCGGCCTCAGGCCCTGGGGCTCCCTCCCACGCCCAGTGGCAGCACTTAGCTCCACGCTAGTGAGAAGACGTCGAAGACTAGATTAGGTGCCGGACGCGGCTTTTCATTTGCTTTCCGCAGTTGGCTTGTTCCTTCTCATTCGAAGTTTTATTGAAGTTGTTGCCATCTTTGGCTTGTGGTTCTTCAACTTTTCACTCTCCTGCCTCGTTTTGTCTTGTGCAAGGCCTCGCGAGGGGGGACAGTCGAGCGCCCTCGCGAGTGTTCCTGTCCTAGTCGTTCAAAGGGTTCATGACCTGGGTCCATTACAGGAGCACCCCTCCAGTCCGTGCCCCACGGGCATCGCGACACGAACACAGGGCCTGGGTCGGTCGCCCCCCCACGGATGGGGCCGGGAACTATCCACACGCGGGCACGTAGCCGGAAGGCACGATAACGGAAGCAAAACGATGATTAACAGCAATAACCCAAACACGCCCCCGCGGGGCTCCACACTACTGTCTTTTTTACGCAGGAAAAAGGAAAAGAAAGAACAGACTAGGCGCAGCTCGCCTCACACTGGCCTGCATGGAAGACTCGAGCTACCTCCGGGGCTCAGGCAGACTCCCTCTCGTGCTTCACCGGGGCGCGACGGCAGGCGGACACGCTACCACCTCCCAAGCAGATGCGACAGCGTGGAGGCTGACCGCGGCCACCGCTGGAAGAGTCGCCACCTGAAGAAGAACCGGAGAAGCTTGGGGAACCCCGAGCGCCGCCAGTCACGCGAGCGTTGTCTTCTCCATCATCGCCGGAGCTGGGTTCCCGGCCGCGGTCGTCGTCCTCGGGGCAGCACCCTGCGTGGCGACCATCTTCCCCAAACACCCTCATGTAGAGGGTGGCATCACCGTCAAACTTGAAGTGCAGGGTGCAACGACAGCTCAGGCCACGCGCGCGGGCAAACGTCTGCCAACCGCGGGCCAGGGCCAGCTCCCGGCTGCGGAGACCTCCAGTGAAGCCCATGAGGCCCGGCTACAGCAGCCGTCGGCCTGAAGCCAGAGGCCGCCCGGGGCGCCGGCCGGGAGCTCGCCGAGGAGGAAGCGAGGAAGCGGAAGCCGGGTGCTAGTCGGCTCCGCCGACCACACGACGAACTCTCGCAGCACCTTTGCAGTGCGAAAGCGCGACCTAGGGGGACGCGCGACCGGAGCGCGCCCCCCGGCCGTAGCAATCCGCCCATCGCCGTGCTGAAAATCGCCTCCACGGCCGCGGGGAGCTGCCGTGGTGGCCACAGGTTGTTTGCGAGGGCGCCCTCAGCCGTGCTTGGGCGGGGGAGAGGCAGGCTCAACCTGGCGAGCCTTCCCCTTCTCCGCGGCCGAGAACCTCCTCGACGGGGCCATGAAGAAGAAGGAGAAGCAAGGGGGGATGAACTGGAAGGGCGCGCGCCGATCCATACTTGTAGCTGGCGAGGGCCCACCGGCGGCCCCCACGATCGCAGGTAATTATGACCCGCTTTGCATGCAGGGACTTGTCCAACCCGTGCAGTTGCCGAGGTGCCATGGGGAAGTGGAGACGCCCACGTCCAATCAACCTCCACGTGGCGCCCAAGACTGCAGGCTGTTAGGGCCCGCGGCGCTTCGCTCTGGCCCTATCGCCTCCTTGCACGGCCAAGCCCGGGCGCGCCTTGGGCTCGGGGGCTACTGTCGGCATTCTGGGAATGGGGGTCCCCAGACTTGCATGCCTGCGGCCTGCGGCGTGGCTCAAAGGGGGGCCCAGCACGACCCATCTTCACCAACATAGACCCAAGACCCTCGCGAGGGGCCAAGCCTCGTGGGGCGGACGACGGGGAGCTTCCTCAGGCACGGCCTCATTAGGCTGGCTCGCGATGAGACGGAGATATCAAGGCGGGGTACCTCACGAGGTGCCCGTGATGCAAGCCATGACGACCAAGGGTGCCAGGCGGGTGCCAGCCCGCACAGTGTCCTCCTTTCCTCTTTGGTGCAAAGGGGGCAAGCGCAGCCGCGGAGTACCGAGGCATCAGGCAAAGGTTGCCATTTCAGTGCAACAAGACCAGGACCAGGAGGACTGCAAGACGGAGGTCATTGTGGAGCCCAAGACGGCATCACCACCAGAGCTTTGTGCAGGCGAAGACTACTTTTGTCAGGATAGCTGGTACTAGCTGCCCTCCTTCAAATTAGCCCACCATTGTTGGCTCCCTTCCCGCTCGATATTTGGGAAGAGGACCAGGGCCACTATAAGTAGGACTAGCCACCCCCAGGGGAGATGGGCATCAACAATCGGAGAGAGATAGAGAAGGGTGACTGAACTCCTCCCAGCAGTTCATCGCCCTAGCCAAGAACAGACCCTCGCGAGGCTGTTCTTCCTTGTATTGTTCATCATCATCAGCCCAAGAGGCAATCCACCACGCCACACACTGGAGTAGGGTATTACACCACAATGGTGGCCCGAACCAGTATAAACCCTATGTCTCTCGTGTTTTTGTTTCAATAGCTTAGATCTTAGCGAGGCGGAGGGGTGCAGGTAGGTAGGAGGCGAAATCTCCGCGCGCACCCCAGTGTTCGAACCTCAAGGGTCTACCGGAACCCGAAATCCGACAGGTGCTTGGAGGCGTCCGGCATCGCGTGAGTCGTTGAGGAGGCGTAGATGATGGAGGCGGAGCTCATGGGCACGTCAGAGGGGAAAGGGGTGGCTCTGGTGACGACTACGGCAAACGGCGGCGAGGATGGCGCTTGGCCATCGCGGGAGAGGGGGAGGGAGACGAGGGGGAGAGAGGGGAGAGGTGCAGGGGGTGCTGGGCGTCTTCGTGGCGCTCGAATGGGGACGGGGAGGCAGCAGGAGGTGGAAGCAGGAGGTGGCCGCGGGTGCGTGCGCCGGCGGCACGCCTCTGCCTACTGGCAGAGGTGGGTGATGACTGGCACAAGCCAGTTGGGCTGGGCCAACACAGGTGAGGCCCAGGTGGGTTTCTCTCTCTCTCTCTCTCTCTTTATTTTTCTTTTCTATTTTTCTGTAATCTTTGTGGCTTTTCTAAAAATACCTAGACCCTTTCAAAAATCACCAAACTGAACATGCCCACTGTATAGAATATACCCAACATGGAACATTTCAGTTCAGGATTACTTGGGCATTTAAAATATTTACTAGCATTTAAATGCCCAAATTCAAATAACATATGATTTATTCCAGAGCCCAAATATGTCATGCAAAAATGTGCATCACCTCTGGTTACTGTTTCCAGCTTTTTCCAAGAATGATGAACATTTTTTAAAGCCATTTGGATTTACTGGAAATATTTTGGTTGAACCTAGTGAATTCCTTTAATGCTAGGGTTTAGGCAATCTCCATTTCAAGTTTCTTTCAAAGTTTAAACATGATGCACACATGAAGTTACCCTAGTGCAATTCTAGAAGCTAGGGATGTGACATCATTTCCTTATTCAACCCAGACATGGATTAGTCTACATGAAGTAGGGTTTCCTTTAATAGTTCAAATTATGGTTTTCGTCTGTGTGGTCAGTAGAGTAGTGGATAGCAAATTGGGAAGATGGTGGAGTGGAAAAAGATCCACATGCAACGACGTAGCAGATGGGGCAATAGAACAAGGTTATGGCTCAAAAAGAGGTAGCATACCTGAGGGTTGGCGGGAAGTGGCTCCGCTCGTGGTCGTCGTCCTCCGCACACACTACGGCAGCGAGCCTAGGGACTGAGGCCATCCCGCGCGGCTGCTAGGTCTGAGAGGACGACCTTGTCGTCAGTGCGTGACCTCGCTCGCCAACGACGAGTGCGTCAACGTTGCACGTCCTTTTCTTCCCCGGCGGATCTGTGACCACCGATGAGGAGGGAGAGAGGGGTCGTGTTTTTAGATCTGGAGAGAGGGTGGTAGTGTGAGAAGCAAGTGGGCAGCCCTTAGCAAGAAAGCGCTGAAGCTCCAGCCTATATATATCTTTTTTATACTACTAGTACTGGAGGTGGGGTAGTGGTAGAGTAGTTAATATTTTCTTTGCGTACAGTACCAGTTAGTCGTGCTTCAAAACTGATCGGCACACCATTAAAAAAATAAAGGTCAATAACTAATGCGGCACCTCGGGCCAACGCGGCCAGATCGCATTTTGCACGAGAAATTACACACCATGTTTCGTTGACATGTGGTCCCGTTCCAACATATCAGTGAGACGACGACGAGTAGTAGGAGTATTTCTGAACGGACGTGTAGGCCGGGGCACCTCTTCGTGAACCGTGGCAAACTCGCAACCATCCACCGACTCTTCACCTTTCCCTCTCGATTTGGAACTGCTGTCGCACACTCTTCCTCTCCCTCCTCCATTTTCCTTCAGCCCTTCACCCTTTCTTCTACCATTGTTCGATCGTCTTCTCCATGGAGGGAACAGGCCGGAAACGACCTCGTTATTCTTGCCCCGATCTAAAAGATGACGTGGTGGAGGAACTCATTGATCGATGCAACGTCATCACCTCGGCTAGCATGGCAGGTTCGTTCCAGCCCATTCTCGACTCGACTAATAACATCATTGCAAGGATCCCAAGGGTCAAGGAGCGGTTTGATCTCCCCTATCTTCTTCGCATGACCCTGCTCGCTGGCGAGCAGACGACGGAGACCTCGCTTTGTGCAAGTTGATGCCGCTTGATAATGATACGTGTGATGTCAAGATGCCATCACTTAACGGTAAGTCCTGGGCTGGCGCAAATGGAGATTGGGTTGTTTATATTGGGTACAATTGCGAGTGGGAACTTGTGAATGTGTACACTCGTCAGCGGATTCCACTTCCAAAAATCTCCGAGCGCCCTGAGGTTGAGCACACAGATGATCTGCGTACGTTCAAATACGATCATGGTGATTGTCGTGTACTGAAGATAGCAATTTGTCGAGTTCCTAACCGCTCATGGAATTACAAAAACTATGATGTTGTTGCTATCTTTGACAAGCTAGTTGCCGTCCTTCTTGGTTCGACTAGATGGATATTACTCAAAAATCAGTTTCTATACACGGATGTATACTGTGATGCAATTGAATACAAGGATCTTGTGTTTGCTGCCACCTCTCGTGGCACTGTTTTTGCATGGGATCCTCGTTTTTTGGTACGTTTGTCTTCCACCGTAATTATAATTGTTTCATCCACATGCATGCGGGTTAGCAACTTTCCCTTTACTAATTAACCTTCTTCTTGTGTTTCCAAGGTCCTGTGGACATCCCACCACCTATACTTGAAGATTTTTATAACCAAGGGGGAGATGACGATGGTGATGATCACGAGCATGAGGACGAGCAGTGCCAATATACTCTGTGGCGCCTGGCAACTAATTCCGATGGATCACCTCTTCTTGTGTGTATACAGCCCACTGATGATGTTACTGCTAAGGAAGCAGGTGTAGTCTCCCATGGTCGCACTCTCCGGACCTATTCCAACACCCGTTGCATGGTATTCGGGATGGATACTAGTGTGCTAGCGCCAACTCCTTCTCCCTGGCACAAAATTGATAGTCTTGGAGAAAACTCGCTCTTCCTTGGACGAAACTATCCGATGATGGTGAAAGGCGATCCAACCACTGTTGACACATTTATGAGAAGCAACTGTGTCTATACCTCGGACATTTCCGTGGTTCCCTACCCTAGTACTGATATAGTAGGCCGCTTCAGCCTGGATGATCAGTCCTGCGTTGGTCTCCAGATCGAAAATGCATGGCCCGTCCCAGAGAATCACTTGTGGTTCAAAGCAAGCGTTTCCAACACCGAGGAATGGTTGAGTTGAAGTTCATTTCATTGCTTGTTATTTGTTGTGTGGTGAAAACTTTAGTATTTATAACGTATCCTCGTTGTCGATGTGGGTTGATGATCTGTTGTTCTATGTAATAAAATGATATGACTATGATAAACTTACTAAATTTATGAATGGCTTTCAAGTCGCTTCTCTGAGTGAGTGGTGCGACGAGGCAAAAAAATATTTTCTGAATACATAATTGTATGTGCATTGCAACAGGTTATCAGATGAGGCCAATCAACAATAGTAGTACACTATTTGTACTAGCTTCACATGCTTCGCGTGTCGGGCGGGTGTTTTTACTGTAGCCATATGTTAATGTGTTCGTTGTACGTAACCAGCACCTCGAATCCTCGATACTAGTATACTATATAGTAGGAGTAAGTAGTAGGAGTAGTAGGGTGGCATGGGCCAAAACAAGCATTCACGTCCAGGAGTACGACACACGCCACCACCATGACATCCATCTGACACCATATTATTTCTTGGAGTCCGTGCGAGAACAATCTCTTCAACCTCGTCGTTCCTCTAACTTCAGCCATCGCGCGACGGGCGAGGTGGGGGTTTGCCGATAGTCGGTTTCCTTAACTGCGGTCCCACTTGTAAGGCCAACTCCAACGCACGACCCCAAACGGACCTCTGTTTTGCACGAACTCCAACAATAATTTTGACTACTCCTGTAGTAAGTTGGATTAGTACCTTCTCGATGCATTCATTGTTGATCTGCGGAGGCTCGATCTTGCGTGCTTCTTTCTTCTTCGAGTGTAAAGAAGTAGACATTGCTTCCTCGCATCTAGTCTCATGTCTAGCCTCTATTCTATACTAGCTAAAAGTGGTAGAACATCTACTAAATTGCGATCTATCAATATATGGATGTACTCTTCTTCCCAATACAAAAACTTGCATCCATTCTACTCCCTCCGTTGCACAATACTACATGCCTTCTATTTGTCAAAATATATATGTATCTAGACATGTCTTAGTATATTGGTACATCCATTTTTGGACAAATGGAAGTCAAGTATTTTGGAACGGAGGGAGTACACAATAAAAATTTTAAGTTAGCACAACTAGTCTAATCCGAGAGCAGAACGAAGATTTGGTCGGGTTCTTCCTCCTTTTGCCGACACGTGGGACATCCAGCATCCAGGTCGTGTCATGAAAGAAAGTAGAGTGGTAGTTGAAGCCACGAGATGTGCATCTTGGGTTAAACTGTAAATAGAATCTTACTCCAAAAGCGGCTACCGAAGATCTTTATTGGATTTGTTTTTCATCACCAGTACGTCGAGGTGAATGATGTGCAGGTTCAGTGGGTCCTCTTGCGTTTTCACTGACATGTGGGGCCGCATGTGAGCAAATAGACAATGGGCTCCGCGCGTCCGCTGGCTGGCTGAGAAGAGATATAGAGGAGGGCTGAGCACAGACTGCAGGAAATTTGTTCTACGTACCTCGATATAGGATCGATATAGTGGGGTGGCATGGGCCATAACTAGCATTCACGTCTAGCAGTACGGCACACGCCACCCACACGAGTCCCATCCGACACCAATTTTCTTGGAGTCCATGCTACAGCCGTCTCTTCTCCCTCTTGTCCTCTTTTCTCCGCCATCGCGTGGTGGGCGGGGTGGGGGTTTGCCGATAGTCGGTTTGCTCAACTGCGGTCCCACTTGTAAGTGAAAATGCAACACCGCACGCATTCCCGCTTGAGCGGCATGCCGGACCAACCGTGTGGGGGTGCGACGCGAACACGACAGGCTTTTCCTTTTGAAATCATAACTTATAAAATTTGGTTCTGCTCCATGGCATGACTGATAGATAGAAAATAACGATTTTGCCTAGAGTAATGAGAAGTTTGCTTCTAGCGCCGTTCATGCATGGAGTACGTACGAAAATTATGAAGTTGATATGAAAGGTAAGATAATTACTGTAGTATCATATACTACTACATGGATTTGACGGAAGGATAAAAATATATACGGATCCATCAACGTTCAACGACATCCTCATGCCCTAGTGCACCGGGTCACCAACCGACGTGTGAGGAGAAGCGGCATTGGCGGCGAGCTCAACGTGCTTCTGAACAAGGTTGCCCTGTGCTCCAAGAAGCCCAATGTCCTATCGTCCTCCTCTTGCATGTACTAGTCCTTGTGGACGATTTGTGCGTAGACGTGGGTGATTATGTCGATGGTGTCTTGCTGCGCCAGGCGCTGTGCGGCGAGCGCGACCTCGAGGTGGACATTCTCCGGCGCGACAGCGGGCAGTCGCAGGGCCACCAGTGCGTCGAAGAGGTTGTTGCCATAGTGGCCATTGAGGGTGGCGATCATCACAGAGCCTGGGCGCGTCGGCTGGAGGCTTACATCAAATTCGTTCGCAAGCTTCTTGACGACGGTGAACTTGTCGAGGAAACCGACGAGGACCTCGTCGAACAAGGATGCAAAGCTGTCGTCCAAGCGGCCCCTCGCCCTGGCGGCCTCAAGCAATACTACATGCCGGTCCGCAGGGCGGCGTCTTGGACCATCTGGCATAACCGGCTGATGCTCGCCCTCATCGCCTCCATGGGTCTAGCGTAGCTTCTAGTCAACTGATCTTGCGATTCGAGTGATCACTCAGCCCTTGGTTAGCGTGCGTAGGTGCATAGGATTTCGTACTACTCCTTGGCCCTCTACTGCACCTGCCTTTGGCTGTATGATAGGTGGGCCAGCCACCCCCTAGGGCCACGTGTCATTCACCCAAAGGCAGTTGTCGTAAGTCAATGAAGCTGCGTCCCCATCCATGCCGGTGCAGTATAGTCATCTCATCGGACCTCTAGTTGGGGCCAAACGAGAGAAGTTTGATGTTTACTGGTTTATTGGTCCCCTTTGCATTTTGCGCCAAGTTTTGACCTTTGATTTAACTAATAAAATGTTAATGCATGTAAACAAAAATGTTGTGTAAGTCACCTTACGAAAACCAAATAATCCCAAAATACTTAGGCACGGTGCATTAACTCCCTCCTTGTTTCATATTTTGTGACATATCAACCAATGAGAGATGCGGGTCGTGCATGCTTTCAATGACTTGAGACTAGTACCAAACATGACATGCAGTGTTTAGTTCATTGCATGTAATCCTATTACAGTACTCTAGTTAGCAAAAAAACATGAAGTTCTCTCGCCGATAGGAATAAAACACCATGTATTTATTTACAGAGGGAGTAGTACATTTTTTTGACATGCATTACTAGATATTGCTAGTCAATACTAAAATCCAGATGGACGTGGAAGTACTCCTAAATCCATACGGTGGTGCTACTAGTACTAGTAGTAGTACTACCAATGTAGTAGTAGGAGTACTAGCACTGTACTACCCGTTGGTCAAATTATTACGTGCTGCTCCTCACAGTGAAGTGACAAGACCCTGCGCCGGAGATGACACCTGAGTATAGGCGCCGTGTTCGGCATACCATAGTCAGCCTCACCGTCTGCAGTCACTATCATCATGCCTGTAGAGCTAGCCTGCTTACAACTAGCCCTGTTCGACATAATTTCCCGTGCGTAGATGCCCGTGCATTGCATGGAACACCAAGATTGGGGGTGGACGGCTCCGGCAGCTACCATCGCGCCAGATTTTTCCACGGCCTTCTACTCCTAGATGTGGTGGGGAGGAAATGAGGCTCATTGTGAGAGACAAGGAGTTGTTTGTAAATAGGGAACAAGTGCGGGCATCTTTTTGCAAAAATGGAGAAGCTTGGTTTGTATGCGTCAGATCTAGATCCGACGGCTATTGGTGAAAGATGGGAGGCACAACATCATCACCAACTCAGGACCTATTTGATTCGCAGGATTTTGAAAACGCAGGAATAGGACACGGCATATTACAAGTTTCAAACTGATATTACAAATGATAGGAGTAATGCTGCACCTACAAAGAGGGAATTACTAGGAAGTTTACGTAAGAACTTTCGTTACTTTAGGTGGATGCAGCATTATCGTACAAACTAAAATCCACTGCTCTGACAAGTCACTAATGGGCAAATAAGTTTTCGAGCCTCTGGCCACTTGATGTTTCAAAAACAAATTCAGCTTCTGCGGAGACTTTGTCATTTAGGCTTAGACGCTTGCGGTGATCAGCACGCCATTCATTGTTGCGCTAGAGAACGCCAAACCTCATTACCTTGAGCACACTTGCCTCTAGAACAACGAACCTGGCCAATTTAATCTCAGATGTGCTGCCTCGGTAGTCGATCAAATCAATTTCTGTAAGATGGAGATCAAGGCATTCGATGAGATTGTTATAGTGCAGCACATTTTTCACTTTTGGGTCTTTTTTTATCTGCAAAAGAAGAGAACATATTAGAGCAGCTGGCTGCATAAGATTGCCGTGTCATCAAGAGGTACCAATATCATTCGCTCAGACGATAGGGTTGGCTGGCTAGTGATATTTTCTCTCTCTCTCTCTCTCTCTCTCTCTCTCTCTCTCTCTCTCTCCTCTCATTTAACTAGGAGCACGTGAAGAGCTTGGGCATTTGTTGCCTTCCACTATGTAGCCGATGCCATATTTCGCAAAAGTATGCCACATAATACGCGTCGATGTCAAATCAAAAGATTTTGGCACCGCCCTCGTGATGTGAGAGAGTTGGCACCGCTGTGCACACAGACCCACATATATAAACAAATCAATCAAACCAACTACACCAGCCTCTCACTCTCCCAAACAAGTGTTTTTTTATTGCCTCAGTCCTCTCTCTATCTCTCCCACGCAGTGTTTTTTCATTGCGTGAGTTAATTTGGCACCGGAGCAAAGTAGGTGATCCAGATTGGGACACCAGGTGAGCAATGGAGGGGCATCGATGCCAAATGCATCACAAGTGAATTTGGCACATGTTTTGGCCTACATTGCCCACTTTTGTAATACTACCTCGTATTTAGTACAAAATTTTGACCATAGATTTACCTAAGAAAATGCCAATGCATGTCACTAAAAATTACACCATTTGAAATTATGTTCAAATACGAATCCAACGATATAGTTCTTAGTGACATGCATTAACATTTTGTCAGTTAAATCTATGGTCAAATTTTGATACTACAAAATTGGAAGAGTAAACCAGGACGGAGGTAGTACTTGCTCTTAGGGTAACCATAAGTTACTTTCCACTATGACTAGCCTAGGGTACTATAGTAGTACAGCATAAAAACGATGCAGGTGATCACGTGAGAAAAAATACTAAAAACATTTCTTTCGGTGCAATGCATAGATGCTGTTTTGAACACTACGCTTGTCATCGTAATTTGGGAAAATTACGAAAAAATTGAGCTACGTTGTGATTACCATTTACTTATAGGAAAGAAGTTTTACCTCGATGAGTAGCTTCTCCATGCACGAAAAGCATGTAAGGAATCCAACAACTTGATCCATATTGGGGCCGATAGATTTTAGTGCTAAGATCTTCACTCTGTGCATGGACTGGTTCAAGCTTGTGGGAATCATTTTCTGGAAGACGGTCATAAATACATCAAGAAGAAATTTAAAAATGTGAATTTCAAGAAGACGGAGAAGAAGATGAGTGTTGTACCTGAACGATTACGGATCCAATAAAGAGTTTGGAGAATTTGGCAGATGAGTACACCAACGCTTTTAATTTCGGCACGTCAATGACCCTGATTTTTGTTGGACCTTCTAGATCTGATACAAGCAATCTCTCAAGGAAAGGCGCATTCTCAATGACCATAACATGGAACAGCTGGAGTGATCTCTTCCCAATTGATGTCTTGTTGCGGGGCCAGCAAGACACATAAATCCATCGGAGATTCGTCGAGGCGATGTGGAGGCTAATGAACCCTTGGATCTGCTCAAGATGAAGGTACTCAAGCGCAGTACAGCTGTGGAGCAGGTGCTCCATAGCCTTCTTAGAGATGACAATGTCGAAGAGGTCGAGCTGCTTGAGTTGAGGGAGAAGAAGAGCGGGCGCGACATTAATCTGGGGAAGATAGCAGGAGCTGAAGCTAGCGCGGCGCAGCGTTGGCGTGAGGCGGAGCGCGGACGGCGGCAGAGAGCAACATCATCCAGCTTCAAAGCTGAGCTCCTTGAGCTGATCTAGGGCAGGGGATAAGAACCACTCGTCGAACTTGGGTTGGACCTTGCAGTTGGTACTGAACATGTGGATGTCAAGGCGTTTGGCTGGCCCAGGGTGCGATGAGAGGATCTTGGAGACTACGGCCATGCGTTTGCAATCCCCATCGCAGAGGCAGCTGTCGACGGTGAGGTTGAGGGTGACACAGCGCCAGAGGGGGCGCCACCACCGGGAGAGCAGGGCGGTCCGCACGGCAGATTTGGTGGGGAGGACGCCGATGATGACGAGCAGCGTGTCGTCGGGGAGGCTGCTGATGAAGTCCAGGCTCGCCGGATGCGGTTTTGGCTCGAGCCGCCTCCACTTGTTGGCTGCCTCGCTGTCCATCTCAACCAGCGGCGACGTCGATGTACACGTGTGCTGGTGTGTGTTGTGTGCTGGGTGTGCGCGAGTGCGTCCTTCTGTGCTTGCCGCCGCGCAGTGGTGAATTGTGCGTGAGTGCGTCCTTCCTACACAAGAAGTTTGTCCTCAATGCGCCCTCAATTTACTAGCGTGCGGGGTGCTACCCCGAGTGGTTTCAACTTTGTTTACTTCACCGCGTGTCAGATGGGCCTCTAGTTTACTTATTTTCACCCACTGCCACATGGGCCAGCACATGAAGATACAGAACACGAGCTGACAAGGCAGCATGTGGATTGGTTGACCGGTCAACTAAACAATATATGGAGCTATACGCTGACACAGTGAGCGTATAATCCGATGGTATAGAGAGTTCGAGTGAGAGGGGAGGCCCGTGAGAGATAGCAGAGAGAGAAAGAGCTACTCCCTCCATTCGATAATGTAGTTCCAACATTTTTTAAGTCAAACTTTTGAAACTTTGACCAAGTTTATAAAGAAATTACTTATATCTACAATACCAAAGATAAATGATAGTATGAAGTAAGTACATGTTGTGATGAATCTAATGATTGTTCCAGATGTAAATGTTTTTCTCCACATATACCTGGTCAAACTTTTCTGAGGTTTGACTTTTCAAAACATCCATATGCTTATGGACGTGACAGAGTCCCTAACAAGAGAGAGAGAGAGAGAGTGAAAAAAGTGTGTGTGCGTGTGTGAAAGAGACATGGACAACACACTATAAAAGTAGAGAAAAAGCGTATGTGTCTTATGCAAACATATTACACATGCATCTTCGACAACAGAGGCAAGGTGAGGAGATAGTGTGTGGTTTTTTGGAACCAAGAGAGCAAGACCCCTAGCACGTGGCCAAGAGGGGTCTGACAAACAAGGGAGAGAGGTCGAGAGAGACATACGGAGAAAATGCAGACATGGGGAGGAGAGAGTGTATGTTTGTCATAGAGAGATCCCCTGGAGATCGTGATGGGACTACATGGGTGGGAGATCGAGTGACAAGGTGTGTGAGTGATAGAAGATGCCCCGAGAGATATCGAGATAGACGTATGGATGGAAGGAGACAATACGTGTGTTCCTGATGGCTAGTAAGAGATAATCATACTTAGGATCGAGGGGGGGAGTGCTTGCGCCTATGATGGATTGAGGGATTATGGTACTTAGGGGGGTGCGTGTCACATGGAGAGAGAACAAGGGCGGAGAGTGTTGGATGGGTCTATATGTATAGCGTGAGCGAGACATGTGTATGTGTGAACCAGGGAGATATAAGGCCAGTTTGCCTTGCGTCCTGAGCATCTTTTGCCTGGCCTGGGGTTGTGGCTGGATTTCATGCACGCTTGTTTGGTTGCTACCCTGTGAAAAACAAAGCCCGCCTGGCCTGGGTTCCCTTGCACTTTAATTAGCCTGGCTGAACTCCAGACACTGCAAGTACCCTGGCCCAGGCAACCGATTTCGAATGCTTGGCCGTGTATGGTCGTGTGGCCACGAGGCTAAGAGCAACATGGATGGATATTAGCATTAAATAATTGATGCATGGATTGATTGATGGGCCGTTGATGCTTTTCCTGGCCCAGGCATGAACCAAACGCTTCAGCACCACATAAGCCTGGCTAGGCAGAAATAGTTTACATCTCACGTCCACACCAGGCAGTACCGGCCGTCATGGCATGAGGGTCAGGTCACGAACCAAACTGACCAATAAAGTTTGAGAGAGATTGAGGAGCCCCGATAAGGCTGAGTGGTGTGTCAGATAGCTGAGAGGGGGAAATAGATATTCCATCCGCTCGATAATGCAGTGCATGTAAAATTTTTAGAAGTCAAACTTTGGAAACTTTGATCAGGTGTACGCAAATGTTATTTATATCTACAATACCAAAGATACATCATACAAAACTACATCTCATGGTGAATCTAATGGTATATGTTTGCCGTACTAGATGTAATTCTTTTTCTCCACGTACATGGTCAAACTTTGTGATGTTTGACTTTTCAATAAATCTGTATGCTATGGACCGATGAGAGTGCCTCAGTCGAGACAAATCAAGTGCGTGTGAAGGACACTGAGTAAGTGTGCAAAAAGAGTATGCGTGTGAAAGAGAAAGTGACAACAAACGATAAATTAGAAAGAGAGAGTGTTTTTTTGTTTCTTATGTGAACATATCACGCATGCATCTCCGAGATGGAAAAGCGAGGCGAGGAGATACACGAAGATAGCTAGTGTGTGATTGTTTGCAACGGAGAGAGACACCCCTGTAGCACATGTCCAATAGAGGTGTGGCCAACAAGGAACAAAGGTCGAGAGGGACACATGGATGGCATGGACGCATGGGGAGGGAGAGTGGATGTGTTTGTGATAGAGAGATCCCGTCGAGATCGTGAGGGGACTATATGGGTGGGAGATCGAGGGAGTGCGTGCGCGATAGAAAGATGCCCCGAGAGAAATCGAGATAGACCATGCACATGTTTGTGATGGAGACTAAGATTAGCTAGTCATATACATATAGGGGGGACTGCGTGTGCCTACAATTGAGTGAGAGACCATCATACTTGGCTAGCTGGGCATGAGATTGTGTGTGTGCGCATGTGAGATGGAGAGAGAACGAGGGGGAGAGATAGAGTTTTAGATGGGCCTATCGAGTGCGAGTGCATGTGTATGTGTGACCCAGGTGGATGGAGAGTTTGAGAGAGGGGGGAAGAGCTCCGAGACGACATAGTGGTGCGAGAGAGACCTATAGATGGTGTATATATGCATGCAAACTAGAAAGACCCCCCCACACACACACACACAAAGAGAGAGAGCGAGAGAGAGAGGGAGGTGGAGAGAAAGGGAGAGGGACCAACAAGGTTTTTGTGTCGGATGCGTGCGACAGAATTGAAGATTGTCGGAGAGAGAGAGAGAGAGAGAGAGAGAGAGAGAGAGAACAGGAGTTCGAGAGAGGGAGAGGTCGCGTTTTATGCATCAAAGACTGATATAAACCATGTTTCGATATAAAATTGCATTCAAATATTTAAATTGGAGAACATGTTGTCTGCAATCCACACATGAACGGATATATGCGTATATCAAACAAGTTCATTAATTTGACTTTCAACATGTTCATGGAGTACTATAATACTGTACAACATACTACTCGATTGAGGTGTTCAATTTTGGATTTAGTTCAATTTTGACCTACTGAACGATCTATTTCATTGAATCGAGATATTTCATTTATGGTTTGATTCGCGTTTTTGAGTGGGTCAACTATTTGTCATATAGTAATTCGCTAGCAACAAGCATGTAAAAACACATTACTCCCGAGCATCATCTCTCCATCTAAAAAAGAAGTGGCAAGCTAATATTTCAAAATTTGATCCGAATCGACTTGGTAAGGTAGACATGGATGCTTGTTCTCCCAAAATTTGAACGAACCGTTAAACATCCTCTCTGCTCGGTGGAATTCGCCCGAGCAAATAAATGGGAGACGCGAAATTACCGTCCTATGTGGGACACGCATCAATTGGCCCGTTGTACATCGAGGGTAGGTTCGTAACTTCATCCAAGCACGCCTTCTCCTCGGCCAAAATGACATGTGTCAAATAATTCATAAACCATGGTCGGCAAAACATGCTCTCCTCGCCCGAAATAGCTCGCGCCCACTATAGTTCAAAACACGCCCTCCTCGCCCGAAATCGCTCCCGTCCACTATTTGGGGAGAAGCAAAGTTACTCTACTATCCCCGACCCTCAGTACACAGACCCAAGCCGAGAAGCCTATAGGCAAGGGTCGAACTGTAACTCCCCCTCACATTTCAGACAAA
>NC_041388.1:319349130-319404744 GCF_002162155.2 Triticum dicoccoides
CACCCATTCATACCTCGTGGGCGCCAAATCACCTTCTCCCCGGGAAGCTCCCTTCTCCCGAGCCACGAAACCTCAGCCCCACCTCCATGGCGCCCCCCACTACACCAATTTCACAGCCGCCCTCCTCCCTAATGCCGGAGACGATGTCCATTTTGCCGTCGTGCACTAGGCCGTGTGCCTCTTACTCTGTGCTGCTGGTGCTGCCTCGACGACGGCCGCGTGAACCGTACCGGAGCCGATTCACCCCCGCCGTTGTTGACGGCGCCAGAGCGGCTCCAACTTCGGATCCGTATAGAGTCCTAGCGCTGCTTTGGCGTAGCCGTCGACCGTCGCGGCATCGCTCTTTCCCTGCCGCCGGTCGCCACCGCAACCGCGCCGACCTCACCGACTCGGCAGCTCGACCTGCCTACTTCACCATGCCGCCAGATAGGTGGCACCCTTATCTCAAATCACTTTATTTAGGCTTCAGTTGTCTGAATTTTTATTCTGGGCCAATCGATTTGCAATGGGAAGCAGCACCCCTCGAGGCGGCGGAGCTCCTAGGCTGCCGGTTGGCTGGTGTCTAACGTAAGGGTGCGGTGCCACAAGTTCGCTGTGGAAGCAGCGCTTAGATGGCTATCTTTTAGAGTTGCGTGGGTTGAAGGTACTGCTGCCGCCAGATCTGGATGACGGGGAGTCTTTGTGGATTGGCCCGGGGGCGGCACAACCACGGCAGTGCGGTGGGGAGGGGAGCGGGGTTTTGGCCGGGGCCACGGACGGTGGAGGCAGGCTGCTCTGTCATTGGTCGCTGGCTCTTCGGGGAAGATTCCGAACAGTGTCAACCGGGAGGCACAAGACGGCCAGCCATCCGGCGTAGATCGGACAGTACCAAAATAAAATAAAATCGTGTGACCCCAATTTAGTCTTCAGTCAATAGACGTGTGACCACTCTCGTACCTTGCTATTGATCTCCTAGTGTATTTCTTCAGATCAAAGAGATATGTCGTTCTTAACATTATGCGTTATCTGCATCTTCAGACACACCATCTTCCGACTCACCGCAGCTGCTCCAACAAGTGAAGCATACACCAGAAGGGAGCTATAGTCCCCACTCAACAGTTCCCTGCATCAAATGCGCGTGCCCGACATGCACAGCCACAACAACTACAGGGCCATCGACAAGTCAGCACATGATGCTCACTCCTATGGATGGCAGCCCGATAGGTTGTACCCTCATCTTACTTGTGTGCAACATTTATGGCTTTGTTATTCATCTAAGCATGGAAAATAGATCATCACATTTCACTGTATATTCCTGTTGATCTCTTACGGGTCTTGTTCAGGAGTTAACGTTGTTCCATAGTTCAGCTAAGATACTTGTTCTTTAGGTAACACTGTTCCATAGATATCATCCATCAGCCAATGCTATCCCACAGGCTGGTGATTATAGTATTATACCACTTCTAGTATTTCCTATGTTGTTCTTTAATACTTTTGTGTGCCATCTAGTTAATCTCGAGTACAAACGATACATATTCTGTAGCTTTCATCTGTGTTCTCCCTTTAGTTTATGAGACCTGTTGCTGCTAGTTAACCCCAGTCCTACTATTTATGTCATCTCCTACAGGCACTCATTACATAAATCTAACTACTAGTTGTCTTCCATGCATGTCAGATATAATTGCACACACTGATATATCCACAAGAACCTCACGGAGCAATGTAAAGGCCAATAAACTTGATGCCAATGATACCCAATATGATGGAACATGTAAAGGCCGTTCTTCAGAAGACTTGCGGAAAGATGATGAATCCTCTTCACCCCACAAGGTCCTTGCTCTAACTTGGCCTGTGATATGGGTACAACATGCATATAATGTCCTGGAATGTATCTACTCTGTTGCAATGCCATGTGCTTAGCACGCTGATCATGCATGTAAATATGTCGTGCCTTCCTATTTTACATTCCGCTAGCATACAGTTTTACATTCAACTAGTGTTTTTTGCTGTGTTGTCCTGTCGTATCCCTAGCTCTTACACCATACTCCCTCCGTCCGGATTACATGTTGCCGAAATGGATAAAAAATGATGTATCTAGAACTGAAATACGCCTAGACCCATCCATTTTTTTCCGGATGGAGGGAATACATGTCAATATGTCATGCCTTTCTATTCTTCAATACCTATTCCATCTCTCTGCTGCTGCATGTTTTATAATTAAAGCACCATTCTTCTATACAAAGCATGCAAGGGGAAGACGACTATGTTAGAATCTGAAGGGTTACAAATAAGGCCTTTGCAAAAGATCCAAACGCCAGGAGATAATAAACCAACTCCAGTTTTTCTAGATACTTCTCCAGCACAGAGAAACCCAACTCCTACTGATAATAAGCAGATTCCAGTGGCCAAAGAACTAGTCCGCTCCAGTCCAGCAAAAATATGTCAACTCAATTGTAAGAAGCGTGTGCGTATCCTTGCATCATGAAATTTTATAGCATGCTGATCATATTTTCTACATGTGTCTTACCCATCTCTCTTTTAGAAAATAAGCTTAACAGATAGAAGATTTTCTGCAATGGTATCGTTTATGAGGAAAGATTCTTGCAGGAATTCTCTGTGCTCCAATGTAGATGTAAGTACCTGTTGTATATCACTATATTTTTACATCAGCATATATTTTGTTAATCGGCGTGAATCCAAGCTTTATCTGATCTAAATTTAGTTGTAGAAAAATGTATGATTAAAGGCCACAATGTTGATTTTTGCAAGGAAAACTACTTGGTAGTTTTGCATCCTGCGCTGCATGAGTGTACTATCTCATATCAGTGGGTTTTAATACTTTGGTTCTGCAGTGGGTTTTTCAGTGTTTTTTTACTGCGTTGTCCTGTTGTATCCCTAGCTCTTACATCATACTCCCTCCGTCCGGATTAAATGTTGCAGAAATGGATTAAACTGGATGTATCTAGAACTGAAATATGCTTAGACCCATCCATTTATTTCCAGATGCAGTGAAAACATGTCAATATGTCATGCCTTTCTATTCTTCAGTACCTATTCCATCTCTGCTATAGCATGTTTTATAACTGAATCACCATTCTTCTATATAAGGCATGCAAGGGGAAGACGGCTATGTTAGAGTCTGAAGGGTTACAAACTAGGTCTTTGCAAAAGATCCAAATGCCAGGAGATAATAAACCAAATCCATTTTTCATAGATACTGCTCCAGCACAGAGAAACCCAACTCCCACTGATAATAAGCAGATTCCAGTGGCCAAAGAACTAGTCCGCTCCAGTCCAGCAAAAGAATGTCAACTCCATTCTAAGAAGCGTGTGCATATCCTCGCATCATGAAATTTTATAGCATTCTGATCATATTTTCTACATGTTTTTAGCCGACTCTCTTTTAGAAAATAAGGTTAAACGATACAAGACTTCCTCCATTGGGATCGTATTCGAGGAAAATATCTTGCGAGAATTCTCTGTGCTCCAGTGCTGATGTAAGTACCTATTGTATATCACTATATTTTTACATCAGCATGTATTTTGTTAATCGGCGTGAATCTAACCTTTATCTGATCTAAAATTAGTTGTAGCAAAACATTAAAGGCGCCAATGTTGTAAGGATAAATGCCTGGAAGTTTTGCGTACTGAGCTGCATGAATGTGCTATCTCATATCACGCACATTACTGAATTGTAGTGCTTCTCTGGTTGCCCATTCATTCATTGTGTCAATGTTGCTTTCGTATTACCTTACCTGGCTGATGATAGCTATGCCATATTGTGTTAATTTGGTGTAGGCTAGTTGCCCAAACGTTCGTTGTGTCAATGTTGCTTTCCTATTATCTGACTTGGCCAATGATAGCAATGCTAGTGTGTTAATTTTGTGCAGGCTGCTGAAGATAAGAAGACAAACTCTGAAAACAGCAAGGCAACTCCATTGTTTCTTTCCAGTAAATCTAGGCCAGGTAATATGGCAATAACTCATGATTAATCTGTTTGGTTCCCGTCCTAATTTACGTTATGATGCAGTGGTGAAGACACTCTCCACTATCAATAATACAAGCCTGCCAAAATCGCCATCTGAATCTGTTCAGTATCCTCTGTCTCGAATGCAACGGAATAAATGTATGTTTGTGAACCAATTAATGGATGAAGCAATGATGGAAATGGTGGATGAATCATAGGTGCAGAGTCGTGCGACACAACAACTGATCAATGTTTTCAGAGACAGTGTGGCAAAGCAGCAAGAACTTGCCCACATGCTTATGGGCGTCATCTGTGCTGAGGTTGTAGATTGTGACGTTGTAGATGGTTAGGTTCTGCTCATTTATTTGCACTGGCATCAATCTTTGATTGCCCAGTGGATGTAATTTCCTGTAATATATTCTGGATGTGCAACGTTATTTCCTGTATGCCATACCTTTGCTCGTCGTAATGGGCTCAAATTATCTAATTTGGCCTAAAGACATGAACGAACTTTAGTGGGCCCATTGAGTTAATGGGCCGTTACTAGGCCGAAAGTTAATTGTCGGCCCTCTTACCTCCCGGGTCGTTAACAGGCCGACATCGAAGCGGGCAACAGGTGGCCCCAATTTATTTCATGGGCCGTTAACAGGCCGTTATTAAGTTTGGGCTACATATGGCCCAACTATACTGTAGGCCTTTAGCAGGCCGAAAGAGACAGCGTGCTTGTATTGGACCATGAAGAGCATGGGCCGCTAAGAGGCCGAAAGTGAGGTCGTATTGTAAACGGCATAACTGTGTTGTGGGCCTTTAGCAGGCCGAAGGAGAAACCGGGCTGGTATTGGACCATGAAGGGCATGGGCCGTTAAGAGGGCAAAACTAAGGTCCGACTACAAATGGCCCAACTCATTTATGGTCCGTTAACAGGCCGAAAGGCACACAGGGCCGGGAATTGGCCCAACACTTAAATGGGTCGCTAAAAGGCCAAAACTCAGGTCCGACTACAATTGGCCCAACTGATTTATGGGCCATCAACAGGCTGAAAGTGACACCGGGCCAGAAATTGGCCCAACACTTAAATGGGCCACTAAAAGGCCGAAACTTAGGTCCGACTACAAATGGCCCATCAGATTTATGGGCCCTCAACAGGCTGAAAGGCACACCGGGCCGAAAATTAGCCCAACATTTAAATGGGTCGCTAAAAGGCCGAAAGATGTACATCCTGAAAATTGGCCCATCCATTAAATGGGTCGTTAATAGGCCGAAATCTCATCGGGCCGATATTGAGCCCAAGTATATAGCGGGCTATTAATGATCTCAAACTGACGATGGGCTGCAATGGTGTCAAATCTTTAACGAGTCGAATTGGCACATCTCGTATGGGCCGTGGGCTTAAATGGACCTGACACAAGTAGGCCTTATATGGGCCGGCTTGCTAATTTTTACTGGGCTGACCTTTTTCACCGGAATGGGCCACTGTTGGGCCGTGCCACGTGTCGACATATCATAGGCGCCTATCTGACCCACTGACGAGCTGACACGTGTTTCGTCCGGCCAATAAGAATTTTACACATGGAAATTTCCCATTGGTCGGGGCTGTTAACGGGTTTTCTTATCCAAAACCCGACCCAATAGCTTAATGGCGTTCCGTTACGGTGGATGCCACGTGTCGGTCACCCTTGATGAAAGCACTTCTGTGACGCGAGATTTATCGTCATGGAAGTGGACACTTCTATGATGATAATTTTGGTAATGTCATGGAACACTTCTACGACAGCACAGGTATGACTATCTTGATTCTGTCATAAATTTGTCATGGATGTACATGCATGACAAAAAAAGCGACCTACTATGACAAACACGTATCATCACGAAAGTGTATTTTTTTGTAGTGCTTCGCGGCGAAGCCAAGGGTCAAGTACGGAGCACTGTGGGCCCCCAAAAGCCTGCAGCCTCGGTAGACGCGTGGCGGTTGATTGGACGTGGGTGTCTCCGCTTCTCCATGCTGCCTCGGCAACTGCACGACTTGGCAAAAGGCTGGCGCAGGCAGCACTTGCCTTCATTGCTTCTTCCTCGCCTTCCTCCAGACCCCCTTCCTTGCTCTCTATCACCGCTATCTCCAGATCCGCTCCAATCTCATTCCATAGCTGCGATCCATGGCGCCGCGCAAGGCCAATGCTTCCTCAGTGCCGGCTTGGTATGAACCGGCCCTTGAGGTGCCCTCCGTCACGGAGAAGAGCCTCGCCTCCGTGCGTCTGCTGACGGCGGGCAAAAGTAATGAGTGGGAGAGACCGAGCTCCGGCTTGCCTCGGACGTGCCGGAGCCCAAGGAAAGCACCTTCTTCCCCTTCTTCTCGAGTAGTGTCGCCATCGGGTTGGTTCCTCCCTTCTCTGATTTCTTTTATGAAGTCATCAACCACTACGGGCTGCAGGCGTTGCATCTCCATCCCAACTCTGTCCTCCTCGTGTCTATCTTTGCCTACTACTGTGAGGCGTACCTGGGCGTGATGCTGTCTATGGCGCTCCTGCGCCATTTCTTCTTCCTCCGTGTCAGCGAGGGTCACATCTCCGGATGCACTAACTTTGTCGCATCCGGCAAGGCCAACTCGATCTCGAGCACCGTGAAGAGGGCCGACAACATTCGGTCCAAACGGGTCATGATGGACACCAAGTGCGCCGATCCGCGTCTGGCGTTGCCTACGGTGGCACCCTCTCTCTATGGGGGTGGCCCAGGGCAGAGCTTGTTGATGAGCAGGCATCGTCTGTGTTGGGGCAGATGGTGACCGACCTGAAGCCGGGCAACGCGAGGGCGGCGAAGGTTACGGGGGTCATGCTTCTGAGGGAGTTCTTGACACTGCGAGTAGCCCCACTCCAGGCGCATGCACGCCCCCTGTGGGAGCTTGAAGAAGAGGGAAACAAGACCCGCCTGAGGTCGGAGGCCCTGCCTGACGATGAATTGGCCACCGTTCTACGCCTCATAGTCGGGGACAACCAGGAGTACCCACCAAGCACCTTCGTCCCCTGGTTCCAACGCAGGGATCGGGAGGAATTCGTCGCCTCCAGGCCGACCTTTGACGCGCGTGGGTTGGTGCCGCCGGCGCTCCTGGGAACCCCCACGGCACCGAAACTAGTGGAGGTGCCTTCTGACGAGCCCCGCGGGGAGGGGGAAGAGGAGGTGGACCCGGAGAAGACTCTGGAAGAGGTGGGGGAGGCTTCCCCTCTGAGCAAGGCCGAGATCCTCCGCGCCCTTCCTGACAATGCCGAGGCCGACATCCGTCAAAGGGAGAGGGAGCAGCCCCCCATCCCGACGAGGGGTAGGTCGTCGTTGGTGCCTCGCTATGCCGCCTCCGCCCCGATGCTGCCAGGCTTCAGGCTTCCTAAGCGGGAGTATGTCGCGGTGGATTAGTAAGTGTCTCAAGATTCGCCTTGTCCCTGTTTGCACTCTTCATTTCCTGATGCTGGTCCTTGGTTGGTCAGGCCGGTGTCTTCTGCGAAGAAGATGAAGGAGGATGCGGTGTCCGTGCCTCCCTCCTCAGAGAAAGGGGGTAGCAGCGCCCGCATCTCCGCAGCCCCGTCGTCCTCGCGGGGCCAAGAGCAGCATTGCCACATGGAACCAGCCCAAATGGCCCTGCCAGCTCCGAAAGTGATGGCGCCTAGTGCAGACGATGAGTTTCCAGCTGCTCCTGAAGTTGCGGTTTCCCAGGCCCTGGTGACGATGCCGCCTCCTCCCACTGCAGCACCTCCACTCCCAGGTTCTTCTGCTCCTACTGCTACTCTGGAGCGTCCTCTCTCGGAGATGACCCGACTGTAGGTGGATATCCTGGGCGCAGACCCACGCCTTGTGGCCGGGCGCCTGGAGCTGGCCTCAGGCTGGCTCCATTCCTACCTTGCGGTTCGCGCGGTGCTGGGCCAGGCCGTTGCGGCTTCTGAGAAGGATAAGCAGAGTGCCGCCAATGCCGCAGCCGATCGTGAGATGGCGTTGAAAGACGCCGAGGCTGCCCGCGACCGCTGCTAGGTGCTGGGGGACGAGCTGCAAGGCCTGCGCGCTAAGCACGCCGAAGAAGCACGCTGCCACCAAGTGAAGGAGGAGGAAATGAAGGCCCGGGAGGACGCCGTTAAGAACCATGATGCTGAGCTGGCGGAGTTGGGGCAGACGCAGGCGGCCGAGCGCAACCGGTTGGAAAAGCTGGAGCGGGAGGCGAAGGCGAGGGAGGCCGAGCTCGACGCCAAGGCACGAGTCCTGACCGAAGATCGTGCGGCCTTTGCCGAACTCGAGAAGAGGTCCCGCAAGGCACTAAAGACGCTCTACGAGCACGGCCTGGAGAAGTCGCTGGCCGCCGACGAGGACGGCCCTGCCCGGTTGCTTCCTCTCTTGGTGTAGGCGCTCGAGGAAGTCGTTGATGGCGTCGGTCCTATGGCGGAGGCGGAAGCTCGCGTCCTGTCTTCAGCTGCGTTGACTCGTGTCTTCAGCCACCTGTACCTTCGCGACCCCAATGCTTGCCTTGACGGGTTGCTGGAGCCTGTGGCTGAAGACCAATACGAGGTTGCCGCCGCAGCCGTGCAAGGTCAGGTGGAGGCCTTGCTGAAAAAGTTCCACGGCTTTGTCTCCGCTCCTCTGTCTAGTGATGTCGCCGATCCTGCGGCTGGTGGTGAAGGTGAAGACAACGTTGCTCATGAGGTAGCTCCTTCCGCGGGTGATGGCGGCGTCCGGGGGTGACCTGCGGCTACCCTCCTGTTTCGTTCCTGCAACATGCATTAGGCCTCGGGGAGGCGTTTAGACTTTTCATTTGATATTGTGAAGACAATGTGTGAGGATAATGTGTTTGTAATATTTTCTTCGAGATTTTGCGGTTTCCTCCCTATTTGCTTTGCGTTTTGCGTCGATAGAGCCCGGCCCCGCGCATACCTCACCCGCCATTGGACCGACCGGAGACCAGGACAGACCAAGGAGTGAGGGGCTACGTGACCTGTTAGGATCCTGAGTCGTGATGCTCAGGAGTCCCCCTTGACTCGCAAACAACTTATAAGGAGAGTTCGCGAGGATAGACTGATGTTCTACATCGGTAGGGAATGGCCCCGCGCATACCTCAACCGCCATTGGGACGACTAGAGACCAGGACGGACCAAGGAGTGAGGGGCTACGTGACCAGTTAGGCTCCTGAGTCGCGATGCTCAGGAGTCCCCCTTGACGCGCACACAATTTCCATACATGCCCTCGCCGAGGCCTCAGGAGGGGCCCGCGACGCCCAGGTCCGGGAGACCTGGTTGGGTGGCATGCGCTTCGATGTGGTCCGAGTGCAGCCCCCATGCCCAACCCCCTCGCGTGGCTCTCCCGAGGGGAGGCGTTGCGGTGAGGCCAAACGCTGAGCTCTGGGCTCCCTGAGGTTGGTACGACCGTGGGGCCGCCCTTAGTTGTTTATCACCAGCGCGGAGCATAATGCTTCCACTTGTGCATGGGCATAGCCGCTCCTCGGCAGTGTCGATGGCCAGTGCGGAGCATGGTGCTTCCACTTGTGCATGGGATGGGGGTCCACCTCTGGGTGGAGCCCCCGGGGCGTGTACAGCCCCGCCCTGACACGTGGCATGCACGACAGGGATGCGAGGTGTATCTGGGCACTCGCGAGCCAGTGCGGGACTCACAAGGCCCTACCTCAAGGCGGGTCGCACCTGGTCTTGAGTCTTGGTGACTGTGTGTTCCTTCAAGGGAGTTAGGTGCAAGCACTCTACGTCCTCAGGTCCCGGCCCTCGAGCGAGCTCAGCCGCCGCTGGTATGCCAGGTCGCGATGTCGTGGTCAAGGCCAGGGGGTGAGGGCTGGAGAGCCAGTAAGAGCTCCTGAGTCGCGATGCTCAGGAGCCCCCCTTTTAAGGTGCAAGCGGATTGCACGGGGTGAATGTATCCATGGCGGGTGGCAATCGAGCAGGCGATAACCGTAGGCAGGTTAAGCAGGGAAGGCAGATCAGCTTGGGTAAATGCAGGAAGATACATGCCACTGGGTCCGGCCAGAGCGACTTGGGGATGATGCAGCCCGAAGGGCGCCCCCCAGCAAGGCAAGCTAAAGACATGAGAAAAAGGGATACATGCCGCAGGGACGGACCCACGCGGCCGGGGAATAATGCAGCCCAAGGGGCGCTCCCAGCTTAAACGAGCTTGGAAGATGTCACCTGGTTCTGTAGGCGAAGCAGAGTTGGTGCAGCTGAAGGCGTGCGTCGAAGAAAGGACACCTCATGAGCCACTGGAGCCCTGAGCCTTGGGAGGCTCTGGGGGCTCAGGAGGCTCCCCGAAGACCGTCTCCATTTACTCCAGGACGGCGCGGTACCTGGCCTCTTGAGCCGCCAGGTCACGCCGCATGTTGCGCTGATAGGCCGACGCCACGCTCGGCAAGCCAAGGGGCATGCGAACGTAGCTATGTGGCAGGCCCTCGCAACGGCCCACACGCGAAGGCCAGAAGCGCTCCTGAGACGTGACCCTGTTGAGCCCTGGGATGTCGATGCATACACGCAGCTTAGCACCCTCGCCAGGGTGGTGAGCTGCGCCCTGGGAGCGGCTGTCGCCGCGCATGGCTCTTGTGTCTTGCAGTTCCTATGTGGTCTTGGCGATGAACTCCCGAGTGGTGGGCACCCCTTTCCCTATGTTCTCCTAAGGAAAACATGCCGCGTAGCACGCCTCCAAGTGGTGCCCAAGCACCTCCCTTGTGAGGTTGGCAAGGCCTGAGGCCCTCCAGAAGAGAGCCCCCGAGCCCTGCCCAAGGAGTGCGCTGGGTGCGCCTTCCTATGCGATGGAGGGAGGCGCCCCCGGGACAGACGCTGATCCTGTCGAGGCTCCCGCCGCGACATCATCCTCCTGAGGTCCTGCGCGGCGCAGCTGCCTCTTCTTGGGGATGGCCTCCGGAGAGCCCTCACTTCTGCTGTCGGGGTCGTCGATTGCTGCAAGTTGGAAGGCGCGCTCGAGGGAGCACACCGCATCCCTTTCTTCACATGGGACCGTGATGACCCCGCCGCTTCCAGGCATCTTGAGGACGTTGTAGCCGTGGCGGGTGACTGCCATGAACTTGGCCAGGGCCGGATACCCGAGGATGGCGTTGTATGGCAGGCGGATGTGGGCGACGTCGAAATCGATGAGCTCAGTGCTGTAGTTCTCTCGTGTGTCAAAGGTGACAGGTAGGCAGACATGCCCTATCGGTGTGGTGGAGCTGTCTGTCACTCCTGAGAAAGGTTTGGTAGGCTGGAGCTGCTCGTATGGCACTTGGAGGTTGTCGAATGTGTCGACGGACAGGACGTTGAGCCCTGCACCGCCGTCGATGAGGGTCTTGGTAACCTGCACATTCCTGATGACTGGGGAACACAACATCGGGAGGACGCCGGCGGTGGCCGCGCACTTGAGCTGATCTGCCGAGTTGAAAGTGATGGCGCCCTGGGACCACCTAAGCGGGCACGCGGCCTCAAGCTTGGGGAGCACCGTGTTCATCTCGCGAGCAAACCGTTTGAAGATGCGCTGAGAGGCTGGGGCCTGGGCACCACCCAAGATGCAGGCGATTGCACGCGGCTCGTGGAAGCCCCCAGCCCCCTCGTCCTGATGATGATCGTTGTTCCTTCTTGGTGGCGGCAGCGGGGGAAGACCGGCGTTGCTTTGGGGGAGATCCTCACGAGGCTGGTCCCTCTAGGGCCCCTCACGAGGATGGTCTTGCCAGCAGTCCTCACGAGGCCTGTTGCGCCGTTCTTGGCGCGGGCCACGGTCGTCCCAGCGTCCGCCTCCACGTCCTCCTCCGCGGCCGTAGCCCCGGTCACTGCGCTTGGGGCGTCGAACGTAACGTCCTTCTCGTATGGCTCTGAGCTCTTGGTAGCCGCTGGTGTTGTGGGTGTTCAGGTTGTGGAAGGCGCAAAACGGTCGGCTGTTCTTGGATGACTCAGGCTGATCACTGCCCTGTTTCGTGTCGGGCTCCGCCGCTAGCACCGCTGCTTCCTTGCGCTTCGCGTCCTTGGCCTTGGCTTTCTTCTCCTCTGTGCCCGCGGCTGGCATATCAAGGAGAGAGAGGCGCCCATCCTCAGCTCTTGCGCACTTGGTCGGCAGGTTGAACAGCTCCTAAGATGTGCATAGCTCCTCGTGGATTGCAACCTCTTCCTTCATCTTGACATCACGGACACCGTCAGAGAACACAGAGATGATGGCCTCATCCTTGACCTTGGGGATCTTGAGGTGGGTGTTGTTGAAGCGCTGGGTGTACTTCTGGAGGGTCTCCCCTGGCTGTTGCTTGATACGGCGCAGGTCGCCCGCGGCCGGCGGGCGGTCGCGAGTGCCCTGCAAGTTGGCGACGAAGCGGTCGCGCATCTTGTCCCAGGAGGAGATCGAGCCGTGCTGCAGGTTCAGGAGCTAGGAGCAGGCCCCGTCCTTGAGAGCCATGGGAAACCACTTTGCCATGACTTTCTCATCGCCGTTGGCTGCTTCGATGCTCAGCTCATAGAGCTGCAAGAACTCCGCGGGGTCGGCGGTGCCGTCGTAGCGAGAAGGCGGGTCCGGCTTGAACTTGCCTGGCTAGGCGACACTGCGCAGCTCGGGGGTGAAGGCGCAGCAGCTAGCCGTAGTTATTGGGGCCTGCTTCAGAGGTGGAGCTTGGTCTTGATGAGGTCCATGCGGTGCCATTGTGGGCGGCACTCAGTCTTGACGAGGCGGTGCGGGGAGTGCGGGTGCAGCTCCCCGCGGCCGAGGGATCTCTTGGCAGCTTCTCTCTTCGCGCGCGGGCACCGGGTGTGGTGGATCACACCGCGGGGCCGCGTGCCTTGGTGCCAAGGCGCCGTCCTTGGGCTGGGGTGGTGGAGGCGTGCCTCAGGCCTCGTCGCCCGTGGCCGATTGAGGGTGAGGCAGAGAGACGGATAGCGCCAAGGAGCACCCGGCGGCGCGGACAAGCTCGGCGACGCGGTCGAGCCACTCCTCCTAGAGGTCGTCAACTGGGCGGTAGCGCAGGAGTTCGTTTGCGGCGAGGAGTCCGGCCCGCACCTCCATGGGAGTGTGGCATGCATGGGATGAAGAACCGTCCGGGGTCAGCGATGGAGTGGCGGTTTGGCCGTCCTCCCGTACTGAAGGATGCAGAGAAGACGCTTGCTTCTCGTTCCCCACCGGGCCGGTGGCAGCGTTGGCGGCGGGAGACGGAGAATGACGAGGTGGCCCGCCGATGGGGGCCGTCTGAGCAACATGGGCGGTGAGGGCAGCCCGACGCTCAGCTCGAGCATGGCGAGCGTCCGCCATGGAGACGATGGGGCGACGGAGCAACGAACTAATGGAAGGGAAGCTACGGCGCACACCTACCTGGCGCACCAAATGTCAGATGTGGGGTTCGAGCAAACCCTTAAGGTTCGAACACTGGGGTGCGCGCGAAGTCTTTTCCTCCCACCGATCTACGACACAGAAAGACACAAGATTTATACTAGTTCGGGCCACCGTTGTGGTGTAATACCCTACTCTAGTGTGGTGGTGGTGGATTGCCTCTAGGGCTGATGATGAACAATACAATGGGAAGAACATCCTCCTGATGTTGAGGTGTTCTTGTGCTTGGCTAACTTGTGTCGTTCTGGATGGTCTAAAATGGTCCTTTCTTGCCTATGGTGGTGGCTAGTCCTACTTATAGAGGCCCTAGTCCTCTTCCCAAATATTGAGCGGGAAGGGAGCCAACAACGGCGGGCAAATATGAAGGGGGTAGCTAGTACAACCTATCCTGACAAAGGCGGTCTCCGCCTGCGAAAGGCTCTGGTGGTGACGCCGTCTTGGGGTCCACGATGACCTCAGTCTTGCCGTCCTTCTGGTCCTGGTCTTGTTGCACCGATATGGCAACCTTTGCCTGATGCCTCGTTACTCCTCGCCTGTGTAGGCCTCCTTAGCACCAAAGAGGAAACAAGGACGCTACACGCTCTGGCGCCCGCCTGGTGTCGATTGTCATGGCTCGCGTCACAAGAGCCTCGTGAGGTTTGCCTCGCCTTGATATCTCCGCTCCTTGTGAGCCTGCCCGACTAGGCCACTCCAGAGGAGGTCTTGTGTCTTGTGTCTAGCTATTCCTGTTTTCTTGCCTATTTCAGTGTTTCGAAGAAAAGGAATATCAAATGGAGTCCAAACAAAATGAAACCTTCAGGAGAGTTATTTTTGAAACAGAAGCAATCCAGGAGACTTGGAGTAGACGTTAGGGAAGCTTCAAGGAAGCCACGAGGCAGGGAGGCGCGCCCCCCACCCTCGTGGGCCCCTCGTGGCTCCCCTGACCGACTTCTTTCGCCTATATATATATATCAATATACCCTAAGAACATCATGGAACAGAATAGATCGGGAGTTCTGCCGCCAGAAGCCTCCGTAGCCACCGAAAACTTATCTAGACCCGTTTCGGCACCCTGCCGGAGGGGGGAATCCCACATCTTCATCATCTCGGCACTCTCCATGACGATGATGGAGTAGTCCACCCTCGGGGCTGAGGGTATGTACTAGTAGCAATGTGTTTGAGCTCTCTCTCTCTCGTGTTCTCGAGATGGCACGATCTTGATGTATCGCGAGCTTTGCTATTATATTTGGATCTTATGATGTTTCTCCCCCTCTACTCTCTTGTGATGAATTGAGTTTTCCCTTTGAAGTTATCTTATCGGATTGAGTCTTTAAGGATTTGAGAACACTTGATGTATGGCTTGCATGTGCTTATCTGTGGTGACAATGGGATATCACGTGATCCACTTGATGTATGTTTTGGTGATCAACTTGCGAGTTCCGTGACGTCGTGAACTTATGCATAGGGGTTGGCACACGTTTTCGTCTTGACTCTCTGGTAGAAACTTTGGGGCACTCTTTGAAGTTCTTTGTGTTTGTTGAATAGATGAATATGAGATTGTGTGATGCATATCGTATAATCATACCCACAGATACTTGAGGTGACATTGGAGTATCTAGGTGACATTAGGGTTTTGGTTGATTTGTGTCTTAAGGTGTTATTCTAGTACGAACTCTAGGATAGATTGAACGGAAAGAATAGCTTCGTGTTATTTTACTACGGACTCTTGAATAGATCGATCAGAAAGGATAACTTTGAGGTGGTTTCGTACCCTACCATTATCTCTTCGTTTGTTCTCCGCTATGAGTGACTTTGGAGTGACTCATTGTTGCATGTTGAGGGATAGTTATATGATCCAATTATGTTATTATTTTTGAGAGATCTTGCACTAGTGAAAGTATGAACCCTAGGCCTTGTTTCCTAGCATTGCAATACCATTTGTGGTCACTTTTATCATTAGTTACCTTGCTGTTTTTATATTTTTCAGATTACGAAAACCTTTATCTACCATCCATATTGCACTTGTATCACCATCTCTTCGCTGAACTAGTGCACCTATACAATTTACCATTGTATTGGGTGTGTTGGGGAAACAAGAGATTCTTTGTTATTTGGTTGCAGGGTTGTTTGAGAGAGACCATCTTCATCCTACGCCTCCCATGGATTGATAAACCTTAGGTCATCCACTTGAGGGAAATTTGCTACTGTCCTACAAACCGTTGCACTTGGAGGCCCAACAACATCTACAAGAAGAAGGTTGTGTAGTAGACATCAAGCTCTTTTCTGGCACCATGCCGGGGAGGTTAGCGCTTGAAGGTATATCTTCAGATCTTTTAATCGAATCTTTTTGTTTCTTGTTTTAGCACTAGTTTAGTTTATAAAAGAAAACTACAAAAAATGGAATTGAGTTTGCCTCATACGCTTCATCTTTTTAATATCTTTTGTGAGAATGATGGAAAGGAAAATTATGCTCAAGTGCTAGAAGAAGTCTATAAAATGTTTGGCACTAAATCTTTGAATGATGAGAATGATTGCAATGTTGTTAGTATGAACTCCTTGAATATCCATAGTACTAATGATGATTGCACTAGTCATGATGAAAATGTCTCTTATAAGCATGTCAACTTTTCTGGAATATATAGAGCCTGCAAGTACACACCAATTAGGGAAAATAGATTTTGCAAGAGGCATAAGTATTTGGAAACTAAATGGTTGCAAGAGAGGCTAGATGTTTGTGCTGAAAATTTAAAATTTCTTCACCATACTTGTGAACTTTGCAATGAACATGGTCATTTAAATCTCAAATGCAAATTGTTTCATGATCGTATCATGTCCAAAAATTGTGATGATTTGATTTCCCTTGCACATCATAATGAACTTAGTTTGGTTTTGGGTAATGAAGAAATGAAACGTATAACTAAGCATATTCCAGAATATAACCTTGAGAAATTCCTCGATGTTGATCTAGAAGAAATTTTTATGTATTGTGTGGTGAATTGCATTGAAAATCCTTATATTGCCAATTACATAAAGAAAAGAAAACAAATAGAGGATGAGGATAATACTAATGAAAGGTAAGAGGCTTCCCAATATCCTCCTATTATTTCTTATGATGAATCGGGTAACGAGGAGGAGCCTTCTAATCAACCAATCTCATCAATACGGAGCTCCCAAAAGAGTATTGAACCCACACATAATGTGAAGAAGAAAAAGAAAAGACGGAGAAGTAAAGGTAAAAATGTATCCCTCCCAAATGATGTTGCTCCTACTACTCATTGTGATGATGACAATTGTTATACTATTGGTGCTATCCATACTATTAATGATGAGAATGATTATGCTTATGATATGAAATGGCCCAAGCTTGGGGATGATATGTTTGATGAGAATGACATGTTTGAGAATATATTTGTTGCAATTAATGTTTGTCCCAAGTTTGGGGATGCTATGTTTAATGAAGATGATATTTTTAGCCTCCCAAGTTTTGATATGCAAATTTGTTATGATGATAGCATGCCCCCTACTTATGATGATTATATTGATGAAAGTGGGTTTGGAAGAGTGTCAACTTTAGGAAGTAATGAACCAACTATTTTGGAGGACGTTCAATCTTATTGTGACAATTATGAAAGTGGATTTGGAGAGGTCATGACTTTATTTAGTAATGATTCCACTATCTTGGAAGAGGTTTCAATCGATTATGATGAGACCAAAGTTGCTATTTATGATGATTATTGTAATGATACTTATGCTATAAAAAGTAGTGATGATTATATTTATAAACCTTGTCATGATTATTATTACCCTTTTTCTGAACATTACGCCTTTAATGTGGAAACAATTTATAGTATTCGAGTTTCTTATGATACTCCCACTATTCCGAACGAGAAGAATTTTGCTTATGTGGAGAGTAATAAAATTTTATGCTTGTAGATCATGAAAAGAATGCTTTATGTGATAGTTATATTGTTGAATTCATTCATGATTCTATTGAAATTTATTATGAGGGAGGAATATATGCTTATAGGAATTGCAATAATATCAAGTTTGCTCTCTATGTGCTTAACGTTTTGAAGTTATGCTTGCTTTGCCTTCCTATGCTAGTTGATTATTGTTCCCATAAGTTGTTTGCTCACAAAATCCCTATGCATGGGAAGTGGGTTAGACTTAAGTGTGCTAGTCATATTCTTCATGATGCTCTCTTTATATTTCAATTCTTATCTTTTATGTGAGCATCATTGAAATCATCATGCCTAGCTAGGGGCGTTAAATGATAGCGCTTGTTGGGAGGAAACCCAACTTTATTTTTTTCCTGTTTAGTAATAAATAATTCATATATCGTCTGTTTAGATGTGGTTTTATGCTTTTAGTTAGTGTTTGTGCCAAGTAGAACCTTTGGGAAGACTTGGGGAAAGTCTTTGCGATCTTGCTGTAAAAAACAGAAACTTTAGCGCTCACGAGATTTGCTGCCATTTTTGAATGGAGAGTGATATTTAGTTAATTATTTTTGCATATGATTAATAGACAAATTCCCCACTTCCAGCAATTTATTTTACAAATTTTGGTATTCCATAAGTATATGTTTGATACATATTACTACAGACTGTTCTGTTTTTGACAGATTATGTTTTTCGTGTGTTGTTTGCTTATTTTGATGAATCTATGGCTAGTATCGGAGGGTATGGACCATAGAGAAGTTGGAATACAGTATATATGACACAAATATGAATTTAGAATGAGTTCACGCCAGTACGTAAGTGGTGATTTATTTTCTTATTCTAACGGAGCTTACGAGTTTTCTGTTAAGTTTTGTGTTGTGAAGTTTTCAAGTTTTGGGTAAAGATTCGATGGACTATGGAATAAGGAGTGGCAAGAGCCTAAGCTTGGGGATTCCCAAGGCACCCTAAGGTAATATTCAAGGACACCCAAAATCCTAAGCTTGGGGATGCCTCGGAAGGCATCCCGTCTTTCGTCTTTGTTCATCTGTAACTTTACTTGGAGCTATATTTTTATTCACCACATGATATGTGTTTTGCTTGGAGCGTCATTTTATTTTATTTTGTTTTGCTTGCTGTTTGAATAAAATACAAAGATCTGAAATTATTAAATATTAGAGAGTCTTCACATAGTTGCATAATTATTCAACTAATCATTGATCTTCACTTATATCTTTCGTAGTAGTTTGTCATTTGCTCTAGTGCTTCACTTATATCCTTTTAGAGCACGGTGCTAGTTTTATTTTGAAGAAATAGATGAACTTTCATGCTTCACTTATATTATTTTGAGAGTCCTAAACAGCATGATAATTTGCTTTGGTTATGAAACTAGTCTTAATATGATGGGCATCCAAGAGGGATATAATAAGAACTTTCATATAGACTGCATTGAATACTATGAGAAGTTTGATACTTGATGATTGTTTTGAGATATAAAGATGGTGATATTAGAGTCATGCTAGTTGGAGTAGTTGTGAATTTGAGAGATACTTGTGTTAAAGTTTGTGATTCCCGTAGCATGCACGTATGGTGAACCGTTATGTGATGAAGCCAGAGCATGATTTATTTATTGATCGTCTTCCTTATGAGTGGCGGTCAGGGACGAGCGATGGTCTTTTCCTACCAATCTATCCCCCTAGGTGCATGCGCATAGTACTTTGTTTCGATGACTAATAGATTTTTGCAATAAGTATGTGAGTTCTTTATGACTAATGTTGAGTCCATGGATTATACGCACTCTCACCCTTCCACCATAGCTAGCCTCTCTAGTGCCGTGCAACTTCCACCGGTACAATAAAATCCACCATTTACCTTCCTCAAAACAGCCACCATACCTACCTATTATGACATTTCCATAGCCATTCCGAGATATATTGCCATGCAACTTTCCACCGTTCTGTTTATTATGACACACTTCATCATTGTCATAATGCTTTGCACACTACTAGGAAAAGGCCTACTAATGGCGCACCTAATTTGGCCATTAATGGCGCATTAGTGGTGCGCCATTAGTGCCACGCCATTAGTATATTTTACTAATGGCGCACCACAAGTGCGCCCTTAGTATCTGGTATACTAATGGCGCACCTCTGATGCGCCATTAGTATATACAACAGTGCGCCATTAGTATGCCTCCCAGGGGGCCATGTATACCCGGGTGCTTTGGCATACTAATGGCGCACAACAACAAGATGCGTCATTAGTAACTTCGGCATACTAGTGGCGCACTATTTAATGATGCGCCATTAGTATCCTTTGGCATACTAATGGCGCACTGTGATGTGATGCACCATTAGTATGAATATTAGGTTTTTTTTAATTTTCTGTTTTTTGCACAGGTTACAAAATGTATAATTGGACAAAATATAGACAGCACACATCAACAACAGATTCATCGAATACAATAGAAGATTAGTCTCTGAATACAATTCATCATATTAGTCTCCGAATACAATTCATCATATTAGTCTCCGAATTGAAAAGACCGAAGAAAGGTAGAACATTATATTACAAGTCTCGAGACCGCGAGTAGCGAGTTTGTCTTCACATTACAAGTCGATGTCGATCATCTAAACTACCATCACATAGAAGAGATCTGCGGTCATCACGATGAGCATCATCACGATGAAACTCGTCTTCATCCGGTTCCTCCAGCACTCCCTCCCCTCTCCCGCTAGATAGCGGGCGTATCTAGATTCGGCCTCGGCCCTAGTGGTGTACCCTTTGTAACTGTTACCGCTGAATTGGTGAACCTGTCTCCGACACTCCTCCCAGTCGTCGTAGACTCTGGGAACCTTACCCTTGTACACGACATACGACGGCATTGCTATGCAGTCGCCAAAAAACGTTAGTACCAATTCACAGACAATACATAAGCAATATATACGTATGCAACAGAACGATCGGAAGAGAAAAGCAAGACATTAATAGCATCGATTACATCTAAGTTGAACGACTCTCGAAACCAAAGAGACATACTACAAGTTCATTAAAGTTTAATTACAACATGAGCCAATCGATGTTTCAGAACTAGACACATATGAGACAAATATGATGTCAACTACATGATCATGCGCATGATCATGTAGTTGACATCATATTTGTGGCAAAGCCACCATTCATAATTCTTTCATACATGTCACTCATTAGTCATTGCACATCCTGGTACACCATTGGAGGCATTCATATAGAGTCATATTTTGTTCTAAGTATCGAGTTGTAATTCTTGAGTTGTAAGTAAATAATGGTGTGATGATCATCATTATTAGAGCAGTGTCCCGTGTGAGGAAAGGATGATGGAGACTATGATTCCCCCACAAGTCGGGATGAGACTCCGGACAAAAAATAAAAAGAAAAGAAAAAAGAGGCCATAAAAAAGAGAAGGCCCAAAAAAACAAAAAAATGAGAGAAAAATAGAGAAGGGGCAATGCTACTATCCTTTTACCACACTTGTGCTTCATAGTAGCACCATGATCTTTATGATGGAGAGTCTCCTATGTTGTTACTTTCATATACTAGTGGGAATCTTTCATTATAGAACTTGGCTTGTATATTCCAATGATGGGCTTCCTCAAAGTGCCCTAGGTCTTCGTGAGCAAGCAAGTTGGATGCACACCCACTTAGTTCTTTCGTTGAGCTTTCATACACTTATAGCTCTGGTGCATCCGTTGCATGGCAATCCCTACTCACTCACATTGATATACATTGATGGGCATCTCCATAGCCTGTTCATACGCCTAGTTGATGTGAGACTATCTTCTCCTTTTTGTCTTCTCCACAGCCACCATTCTATTCCACATATAGTGCTATATCCATGGCTCACGCTCATATATTGCATGAAGATTCAAAAAGTTTGAGAACATCAAAAGTATGAAACAAGTGTTTGGCTTGTCATCGAGGTTGTGCATGACTTAAATATTTTGTGTGGTGAAGATAGAGCATAGCCAGACTATATGATTTTGTAGGGATAACTTTCTTTGGCCATGTTATTTTGAGAATACATGATTGCTTAGTTAGTATACTTGAAGTATTATTATTTTTATGTCAATATTAAACTGCTGTCTTGAATCTTATGGATCTGAATATTCTTGCCACAATAGAGAAGATTACATTGATAAACATGTTAGGTAGCATTCTACATCAAAAATTATGTTTTTATCATTTACCTACTCGAGGACGAGCAGGAATTAAGCTTGGGATGCTTGATACATCTCCAACGTCTCTATAATTTTTTATTGTTCCATGCTATTATATTATCTGTTTTGGATGTTTATGGGCTTTATTATACCCTTTTATATTATTTTTGGGACTAACCTATTAACCGGAGGCCCAGCCCAAATTCTTGTTTTCTTGCCTATTTCAGTGTTTCGAAGAAAAGGAATATCAAACGGAGTCCAAATGGAATGAAACCTTCAGGAGAGTTATTTTTGGAACGGAAGCAATCCAGGAGACTTGGAGTAGACGTTAGGGAAGCTTCGAGGAAGCCATGAGGCAGGGAGGCGCGCCCCCACCCCCGTGGGCCCCTCGTGGCTCCCCTGGCCGACTTCTTTCGCCTATATACCCTAAAAACATCGAGGAACATAATAGATCGGGAGTTCCGCCGCCAGAAGCCTCTGTAGCCACCGAAAATCAATCTAGACCCGTTCCGGCACCCTGCCGGAGTGGGGAATCCCACTCCGGTGGCCATCTTCATCATCCCGACGCTCTCCATGACGAGGAGGGAGTAGTCCACCCTCGGGGCTGAGGGTATGCACCAATAGCAATGTGTTTGATCTCTCTCTCTCTCTCTCGTGTTCCTGAGATGGCACGATCTTGATGTATCTCGAGCTTTGCTATTATATTTGGATCTTATGATTCTCCCCCTCTACTCTCTTGTGATGAATTGAGTTTTCCCTTTGAAGTTATCTTATCGGATTGAGTCTTTAAGGATTTCAGAACACTTGATGTATGTCTTGCATGTGTTGATCTGTGGTGACAATGGGATATCACGTGATCCACTTGATGTATGTTTTGGTGATCAACTAGCGAGTTCCGTGACCTCGTGACCTTATGCATAGGGGTTGGCACACGTTTTCGTCTTGTCTCTCCGGTAGAAACTTTGGGGCACTCTTTGAAGTTCTTTGTGTTGGTTGAATAGATGAATCTGAGATTGTGTGATGCATATCATATAATCATACCCACAGATACTTGAGGTGACATTGGAGTATCTAGGTGACATTAGGGTTTTGGTTGATTTGTGTCCGAAGGTGTTATTCTAGTACGAACTCTAGGATAGATTGAACGGAAAGAATAGCTTCGTGATATTTTACTACGGACTCTTGAATAGATCGATCAAAAAGGATAACTTTGAGGTGGTTTCATACCCTACCATAATCTCTTCGTTTGTTCTCCGCTATTAGTGACTTTGGAGTGACTCTTTGTTGCATGTTGAGGGATAGTTATATGATCCAGTTATGTTATTATTGTTGAGAGAATTTGCACTAGTGAAAGTATGAACCCTAGGCCTTGTTTCCTAGCATTGCAATACCGTTTGTGCTCACTTTTATCATTAGTTACCTTGCTGTTTTTATATTTTCAGATTACAAAAACCTTTATCTACCATCCATATTGCACTTGTATCACCATCTCTTCGCCAAACTAGTGCACCTATACAATTTAACATTGTATTGGATGTGTTGGGGACACAAGAGACTCTTTGTTATTTGGTTGCAGGGTTGTTTGAGAGAGACCATCTTCATCCTATGCCTCCCATGGATTGATAAACCTTAGGTCATCCACTTGAGGGAAATTTGCTACTGTCCTACCAACCTCTGCACTTGGAGGCCCAACAACGTCTACAAGAAGAAGGTTGTGTAGTAGACATCAAGCTCCCAGTGGCCGACCCAGAAGACAAGTGTCAGTGTGGAAACCGGCGGATCTCGGGTAGGGGGTCCCGAACTGTGCGTCTAGGATCGATGGTAACAGGAGACAGGGGACACAATGTTTACCCATGTTCGGGAACTCTCTATAGAGGTAATACCCTACGTCCTGCTTGATTCATATTGATGAATATGGGTGTTACAAGAGTTGATTTACCACGAGATCGTAATGGCTAAACCGTAGAAGCCTAGCCTGTATGACTATGGTAATGCATATATCCTTTCCAGACTATCCCCTCCGGTTTATATAGACATCGAGGGGATCTAGGGATTACATAGAGTCGGTTACATAAGAAGGAATCTTCATAGTCTGTCACCAAGCTTGACTTCCATGCCAAGGAGAGTCCAATCCGGACCCGAGGTATGGTTGTCGGCGTTCTGGGAACGGGGGTCCCCAGACTTGCCTGCCCGCGACCCGCGGCGTGGCTAAGCCAGTAGGCCGTACGGCCCATCTTCATCAACAAGGCATCCAAGACCCTCGCGAGGGGCCAAGCCTCATGAGGCGGACGACACAAGATCTCCTCTAGAGTGGCCTAGTCGGGCAGGCTCATGAGGGGCGGAGATAACAAGGCGAGGCAAACCTCACGAGGCTCTCGTGACGTGAGCCATGACGATCGACACCAGGCGGGCGCCAGCGCGCGCAACGTCCTTGTTTCCTCTTTGGTGCTAAGGAGGCTAGCGCAGGCGAGGAGTACCAAGGCATTAGGCAAAGGTTGCCATATCAGTTCAACAAGACCAATACCAGAAGGACGGCAAGATGGAGGTCATCGTGGAGCCCAAGATGGCGTCACCACCAGAGCCTTTGGCAGGCGGAGACCACCTTTGTCAGGATAGCTTGTACTAGCTGTCCCCCTTCAAATTTACCTGCCGTTGTTGGATCCCTTCCCTCTCAATATTTGGGAAGAGGACCAGGGCCTCTATAAATAGGACTAGCCACCAGCATAGGCTGGGACGGATCATCAAGATCATCCCCACCCACACAAGTTAGCTAAGCACGAGAACACCTCACCCTCAGGAGGCTGTTCTTCCCCTTGTATTGCTCGTCATCAGCCCAAGAGGCAATCCACCACCACCACACTGGAGTAGGGTATTACACCACAACAGTGGCCCAAACCAGTATAAATCCTGTGTCTTTTTGTGTTGCGAGTTCGTCGAGATCGTGCGCGAGATCTTAGCGAGCTAGGGCATAGATCGGTGGGAGGAAAAGACTTCGCGCGCACCCCAGTGTTCGAACCTTAAGGGTTTGCCGGAACCCCACATCCGACATTTGGCGCGCCAGGTAGGGGTGCACCGTAGCTTCCCTTCCATCAGTTCGTTGCTTCGTCGCTCCATCGTCTCCATGGTAAGGTAGGACGGCCGCACAGCCACACCATCCTGACCTCGGTCGGTTCTTCGTCCCATGCATGCTACGCTCCCATGGAGGCGCGGGCCGCACTCCTCGCCGTAAACAAACTCTTGCGTTACCGCCCAGTCGACGACCTCTACGAGGAGTGCCTCGACCGTGTCGCCGAGCTCGTCTGCGTCGCAGGGGGCTCCCCGACGCTATCCGTCTCTCTGCCTCACCCTCAGCCGGCTAGGGGCTACGAGGCCCGGGGCACGCCTCCACCACCCCAGCCCAAAGACGACGCCTTGGCACCAAGGCGCGCGGCCCCGCGGTGTGATCCGCCACGCCCGGTGCCCGCGCGTGAAGAGAGAAGCTGCCAAGAAATCCCTCGGCCGCAAGGAGCTGCACCCGCGCTTCCTGTGCCGCCTCGTCAAGACCGCGTGACCGCAGCGGCGCCGCGCGGACCTCATCAAGACCAAGCTCCACCTCCAAAGCGGGCCTGAATAACTACAGCCGGCTACTGCGCCTTCACCCTTGAGCTGCGTAGCGTCGCCTGGCCAGGCAAGTTCAAGCCGGATCTGCCTCCTCGCTACGACGGCACCGCCGACCCTGCGGAGTTCCTGCAGCTCTACGAGCTGAGCACCGAAGTAGCCAACAGCAATGAGAAAGTCACGGCACACTGGTTTCCCATGGCTCTCAAGGGCGGGGCCCGCTCCTGGCTCCTGAACCTGCAGCACGGCTCGATCTCCTCCTGGGATGAGATGCGCGACCGCTTCGTTGCCAACTTCCAGGGCAATCGCGACCACCCGCCGGCTGCAGGCGATCTGTGCCGCATCAAGCAACAGCCAGGGGAGACCCTCCAGAAGTACATTCAGCACTTCAACAACACCCGGCTCAAGATCTCCAACGTCACGGATGAGGCCATCATCTTCGCGTTCTCCGACGGCGTCCGTGACATCAAGATGAAGGAAGAGCTTGCTATCCACGAGGAGCTCTGCACATCTCAGGAGCTGTTCAACCTGGCGACCAAGTGCGCAAGAGCTAAGGAGGGGCGCCTCTATCTCCTTGAGCTGCTAGCCGCGGGCACAGAGGAGAAGAAAGCCAAGGCCAAGGACGTGAAGCGCAAGGAAGCAGTGGTGCTAGCAGCGGAGCCCGACACCAAACGGGGCAGAGATCAGCCTGAGTCATCTAAGTACAGCCGACCGTTCTGCGCCTTCCACAACCTGAACACCCACAACACCAGCGACTGCCAAGAGCTCAGAGCCATACAAGAAGGACGCTACGGTCGACGCCCTGAGCGCAGTGACCGGGGCTACGACCGTGGAGGAGGACGTGGAGGAGGACGCTGGGACGACCGTGGCCCGCGCCAAGAATGGCGCGACAGGCCTCGTGAGGACCGCTGGCAAGACCATCCTCACAAGGGGGCCTGGAGGGACCAGCCTCGCGAGGATCGCCCCCAAAGCAATGCCGGTCTTCCCCCGCTGCCACCACCAAGAAGGAACGACGATCATCATCAGGACGAGGGGCTGGGGCCTTCCAGGAGCCGCGTGCAATCGCCTGCATCTTGGGCGGCGCCCAGGCCCCAGCCTCTCAGCGCATCTTCAAACGGTTCGCTCGTGAGGTGAACACGGTGCTCCCCAAGCTTGAGGCCGCGCGCCCGCTCAAGTGGTCCCAGTGTGCCATCACTTTCAACTTGGCAGATCGGCTCAAGTGTACGGCCACCGTCGGTGTCCTCCTGATGGTGTGTTCCTAGTCATCAGCAATGTGCAGGTTACCAAGACCCTCATCGATGGCGGTGCAGGGCTCAACGTCCTGTCCATCGACACATTCGACAACCTCCAAGTGCCATATGAGCAGCTCCAGCCTACCAAACCTTTCTCAGGAGTGACCGACGGCTCACCACACCGATAGCGCAGGTCCGCCTGCCTGTCACCTTCGGCACGCACGACAACTACCGCACCAAGCTCATTGACTCCGACGTCGCCCACATCCGCCTACCGTACAACGCCATCCTTGGGTATCTGGCCCTGGCCAAGTTCATGGCGGTCACCCACCACAGCTATAACGTCCTCAAGATGCCTGGAAGCGGCGGGGTCATCACGGTCCCATGTGAAGAAAGGGATGCGGTGTGCTCCCTCGAGCGCGCCTTCCAAGCTGCAGCAATCGACGAGCCCGATAGCAAAAGTGAGGGCCCTCCGGAGGCCATCCCCAAGAAGAAGCAGTTGCGCCGCGTAGGACCTCAGGAGGATGGCATCGCGACAGGATCCTCATCAGGATCAGAGTCCGTCCCAGGGGCGCCACCCTCCATCACATAGGAAGGCGCGCCCAGCGCCCTCCTCGGGCAGGGCTCGGGGGCTCTCTTATGGAGGGCCTCAGGCCTTGCCAACCTCACGAGGGAGGCGCTCGGGTACCACTTGGAGGCGTGCTACGCGGCACGTTTTCCTCAGGAGAACACAGGGCAAGGGGTGCCCACCACTTAGGAACTGTAAGACGCAAGAGCCATGCGCAGCGACAGCCGCTCACAGGGCGCAACTCACCACCCAGGTGAGGGTGCTGAGCTGTGTGTCTGCATCGATGTCCCAGGGCTCAACAAGGCCGCGTCTCAGGGGCGCTTCTAGCCTTCGCGTGTGGGCTGTTGCGAGGGCCCTCCACATAGCTACATCCGCATGCCCCTCAGCTTGCCGAGCGTGGCATCAGCCTATCAGCACAACATGTGGCGTGACCTGGCGGCTCGAGAGGCCAGGTACCGCGATGTCCTGGACGAAACAGATACTGTCTTCAGGGAGCCTCCTGAGCCCCTAGAGCCTCCCGAGGCTCAGGGATCTGGTGGCTCATGAGGAGTCATTTCTTCAACGCACGCCTTCAACTGCACCAACTCTGTTTCGTCTACAGAACCAGGTGACATCTTCCAAGCTCGTTTAAGATGGGAGCGCCCCTTGGGCTGCATCATTCCCAGGCCGCGTGGGTGTCGGATTTTGGGTTCTGGCAGACCCTTGAGGTTCGAACACTAGGGTGCGCGCGGAGATTTCGCGTCCTACCTACCTGCACCCCTCCGCCTTGCTAAGATCTAAGCTAAGGAAATAGCAACACAAGAGACACAGGGTTTATACTGGTTCGGGCCACCGTTGTGGTGTAATACCCTACTCCAGTGTGTGGTGTGGTGGATTGCCTCTTGGGCTAATGATGATGAACAATACAAGGAAGAACAGCCTCGCGAGGGTCTTCTCTTTGCTGGGGGGGACGAACTGCTAGGAGGAGTTCAGTCACCCTTCTCTCTCTCTGGTTTCGATCCGATCCTTGATACTAGATCTCTATCTCTAACCTTCCTTTTACCTCGAACCCGAACCTCGATCCTTGTGGGTGGCTGGTCCTATTTATAGGCAATGGCCCTAGGCCTCTTCCCAAATATTGAGCGGCAAGGGAGCCAACAATTGGCCATTTTAAAGGGGAACATCTAGTACACTTATCCTGACTAAAGTTGGTCCTCGCCTGCACAAAGCTCTAGTGGTGACGCCGTCTTGGGCACCACGATGACCTCCGTCTTGCGGTCCTCCTAGTCTTGGTCTTGTTGAATCGAAACGGCAACCTTTGCCTGATGCCTCGGTACTCCGCGGCTGCGCTTGCCTCCTTTGCACCACGGGCACCTCGTGAGGTACCCCGCCTTGATCTCTCCGCCTCCTCGCGAGCCAGCCTAGTGAGTCCGTGCCTGAGGAAGCTCCGTCTCATCCGCCCCGCGAGGCTTGGCCCCTCGCGAGGGTCTTGGGTCTGTGTTGATGAAGATGGGCTGTGCTGGGCCCCCCTTTGAGCCACGCCGCAGGCTGCAGGCAGGCAAGTCTGGGGACCCCCGTTCCCAGAACGCCGACAGTAGCCCCCGGGCCCAAGGCGTGCCCGGACTTGGCCGTGCAGGGAGGCGGAAGGGCAAGAGCGAAGCACCACGGGCCCTAACAGCCTGCGGTCTTGGGCGCTGCATGGCGGTTGAATTGACGTGGGCGTCTCCACTTCCCCATGGCGCCTCGGTGACAGCACGGATTGGACAAGCCCCTGCATGCAAAGCGGGTCATGATTACCTGCGATCGTGGAGGTCGGCAGTTGGCCTTCGCCGGCCATAAGTACGGAACGGCATGTGCCCTTCCAGTCCATCCCTTCTTGCTTCTCCTTCTTCCCGGTCCTTGCTCTGTCTTGCTGCGATGGCTCCGATCCGCCGGTTCTCGACGGCAGAGAAGGGAAAGGCTCCCCGAGAGGAACCAGACCCTCTCCCGCCGAAGAAACGGCTCGCCCTCCGCGACCCGGACGAGGGGGCCCATCAGGTGGTGTCGAGGCCCTGGTGCGAGCGGGCACCGCCGGGGTTCCCGCTTCCCTTGTACGCCCACATCGAGGGCCCTGAAGGAGTTGATGCTGATCGCCACGGGCGGCGCCGCCGTCGTCGCCGACGGGTCACGAAGGTGTGGGTCGTCCCCCCTGGAGTCCACATCGAGGGCTCCTCCCGAGAGTTCGTGCTCCACGCCGCCATGCCTCCTCAGTCTTGGATTCGCCTTCCTCCCTTCTTTGCCTCCATCATTCCGCAAGGAGAACTCCTGGAGCTTTGGCTGCAGCACGCCGGTTGCAGCACCCTCGTGACTGAGGCAGAGGTCGCGGTCGTCGCCCCGGGGGAGGTCTTCATGACTCGAGGCTGGAGCGAAGTCGCCCGGGTTTGCAGGACAAGCGGCGTCTTCATGATCCACTTGGAGTACGACGGTGCTTCGGTGATGTTCTTCAAGGTCTTCGATGCGAACGGGCGTCGGCTGGAGTGCTGCCCCGGGAGAGGTGGCCGGGACCCTGCTGCGGCAAGGACTGGGCCTGCCGACCGCTCCCTTGGCGGCTCCTCAGGCGGCGGAGGCGGCGGGGGTTCCAGCTACTCCGGCGAGCTCTTCGCGACTCTGGAGACGAGCGACGACAGCTACGAGCCCTCGAGCCGGCGCCGCTCCTGGAGCAGGGCGGGCTCGTCAGGCCGTCGCCGCCTTTGATCTTGATGGGGTTGGCGCTGGTGCTTCATGGCCCACTGTTGATGATGGCGTCTTTTGCAGGGGCACGCATAGTTAGTGTCCTTTTAGGATCTGTTCTCTGCGAGGAATCAAAGACGCGTCCCGTGGGGGCTTGTAAGGTGCCTGTGATCCTGTTTTGTTAATATAACCCTTGTCATAGAATTGTGCGAGTTGCTCATTCCATCTTAGCTCAGTTCTCCCTTTCGAACCTCACGAGGGCTTGGTGCTCTGCATCGACAGGTCCCAGTCCGAAGGCGGCTTCAGTCGTCGCTGGTATGCCAGGTTGCGATGCCGTGGTCCGGAGTCCGGTAAGAGCCCCGGAGTCCGGTAAGAGCCCCTGAGTCGCGATGCTCAGGAGGTCCCCTTTGGTGCTCAAGCAGCCGTCGTTCAGTGAGAAAGGAGAGCGGCGTCGCTAACACGAGATTGCATTAGGTGCGGGGATGGTGCCACGGTAGCTGGCGCTTCCGGGTGGTGACTTCTCTCGAGAATCAGGGGTCGCTCTCTGGTGTGTCGCCGGGTCCGTGCATCAGCAGGCGTGAGGCTGCTCGGCGAGGTCCTCGCGTGTCCCTTCCCTCTCGCCTTTGCTCCCCTTTCTGCTCTACGTCCTCGGGTCCCGGCCCTCGAGCGAGTCTCAGCCGTCGCTGGTATGCCAGGTCGCGATGCCGTGGACAAGGCCAGAGGGTGAGGACTGGAGAGCCAGTAGGAGCCCTGAGTCGCGATGCTCAGGCACCCCCCCTTTAATGTGCAAGCGGTTCGCGCGGATGAGAGTGAAGGAGACACCGCAAGGGCTTCGCCTGACGCGGCTCCTTTAGGAGATCCTGTAAACCTATCATAGAAAGAACGAGGGGTTGCCATGACAATTGACAGTCAGCTGTTGGTTGCTTCCGAGGGGCGATGAGGCACTGAAGGCTTGACGAGGTGGCGCCATGCGGGGCTGCTGCAGCCAGAGCTCAGCCATTCAGGTTTGTCGGCGTTGCAAGGACGGACCCATGCGCAAGCATCGTGCCGTTTGGGAGCAGTTCCGTCAGTTGGCGTCAGTTGAGCGGGCAACTAGGTCAAACACATTAGCCGCGAAGGAGTGGATTCATTCAAATAGATGCTGGGAAGGTGGACATCACTGGGTCAGGCCCGAGCGACTTGGGGATGATGCAGCCCGAGGGGCGCCCCCCAGCAAGGTAAGCTAACAACATGAAATAAAAGGGATACATGCCGCAGGGACGGACCCATGCGGCCTGGGAATAATGCAGCCCTGGGGGGGCGTTCCCAGCTGGAAATGAAACTTGTAAGATGTCACCTGATGATGTTGAGGACGAAGGACTGTTGGTGTAGCAGACTCGGTGGGCTGCGGAAGCCGACCCTCACGAGCCCCCAGGCCTAGGGGCCTCGGGAGGCTCCGGAGGTGCTGGTGGCTCCTCGCGGACCATCTCCATCTCCGCCAGGGCTGCGGAACGCCTGGCCTCTTGTGCCTCCATGATGCCCCTCATGAGGCGCTGGTACGTGGCAGCCGCATTCGGTAAGCCGTAAGGCATGCGAACATAGCTGTGGGGTGGACCTCCACTGCGCCCCACTCGCGAGGGCCAGAGGCGCTCCAGAGAGGCGACTCGATTGAGCCCTGGTATGTCGATGCAGACGCGCAGCCCATCATCCTCGCCTGGATGGGGAGCCACTGCTGGTAGGCGGCGGCTGCCTTTCATGACTCTTGACTCATGTAGCTCCTGAATGGCCTTGCTGACGAACTCCCGAGGGTCTGGCTCTCCTTGCCTTACTCCTTCTTGAGGGAAACGTGCTTCGAAACACGCCTCCATGTGGTGCCCAAGCGCCTCCCTCGTGACCCTAGCCAGGTCGGTGGCCCTCCAGGGGAGAGCCCCCGAGCCCTGTCTAAGGAGGGCGCTGGGCGCGCTTTCCTATGCAATGGAAGGAGGTTCCCCCTGGGCAGGCGCGGGCCCAGAGGGGCCTGCCTCCTAAGGGTCCGGGCCGGACGATGTCTTCTTCTTCTTGGGGGCGGTCTCGGGAAGCCTCCTACTTCCGCGATCCGGGTCTTCCAGTGACGCGGCCTGAAAGGCTCGCTCCAGGGAACACACCGCGTCCTTCTCTTCACAGGGTACCGTGATGACTCCGCCACTTCCTGGCATCTTGAGGACGTTGTAGCCGTGGTGAGTTACAGCCATGAACTTGGCCAGCGCTGGGTACCCAAGGATGGCGTTGTACGGCAGGCGAATGTGAGCAACGTCGAAGTCGATGAGCTCGGTGAGGTAGTTGTCGCGTGCCCCGAAGGTGACAGGGAGGCGGACCTGCCCAACTGGGACCGTGGAGCCGTCGGTGACTCCGGAGAAAGGCTTGGTTGGCTGAAGCTGGCTGTAGGGCACTTGGATATTGTTGAATGTTTCCACGGACAGGACGTTGAGCCCTGCCCCGCCATCGATGAGGGTCCTGGTGACCACCACGTTGCTGATGATTGGGGAACAAAGCATCGGGAGGACTCCGGCTATAGCCGCACACTTGAGCTGATCTGCTGAGCTGAACGTGATGGCGCACGCCGACCACCTGAGAGGGTGTGTGGCTTCGAGCTTGGGGAGGACTGCATTCACTTCGCGGGCGAACTGCTTGAAGATGCGTTGAGAGGCTAGGGCTTGAGCCCTGCCCAGGATGCAGGCGATCGCGCGCGGCTCCTAGAAGCCCCCAGCCCCCTCGTCCTGGTGGCGGTCCTCGTTCCTCCTTGGCTGCGACGGTAGCGGAGGGAGGCCTGCGTTGCCTTGCGGGCGATCCTCGCGAGGCTGATCTCTCCAGTCTCCCTCGCGAGGCGGATCTTGCCAGCGATCCTCCGAGGTTGATCGCGCCACCCTTGGCGCGGACCACGGTCTTCCCAGCGTCCTGTGTTCCGTCCTCCTCCTCGACCATAGCCCCGGTCACCGCGGTCGGGGCGACGGCCGATCCTTCCTTCTCGCACGGCTCGGAGCTCTTGACATTCGTTGGTGTTGTGGGTGTGGAGGTCGTGGTACACACAGTATCGACTGCCCTTGGGAGCTTCGGGCAGATCTCTGCCCCGCTTGGTGTCTGGTTCTGCCACGAGCATGGCAGCCCCCTTGCGCTTCACATCCTTGGCCTTGGGCTTCTTCTCTTCTGGGTCTACGGCAGGCAGCTCGAGGAGGGAGAGACGCCCTTCCTCAGCCCTGGCGCACTTGGTTGCCAAGTTGAACAGCTCCAAGGAAGTGCACAGGTCTTCATGCATCGTGAGCTCCTCCTTCATCTTGACATCGCGCACGCCGTCGGAGAAGGCTGAGATGATGGCCTACTCAGTCACCTTGGGAATCTTGAGGCGTGCGTTGTTGAAGCGCTGGATGTACTTCTGCAGGGTCTCCCCGGGTTGTTGCTTGATGCGGCGCATGTCGCTCACAGCGGGTGGCCGGTCGCGAGTACCTTGGAAGTTGGCGATGAAGCGGGTGCGCATCTCGTCCCAGGAGGAGATCGTGCCTGGGGCCAGGTTCAGGAGCCAGGTGCGGGCCCCGTCCTTGAGTGCCATGGGAAACCAGTTCGCCATGACCTTCTCGTCTCCGTTGGCAGCTTCGATGCCCAGCTCAAGGAGCTGGAGGAACTCCGCAGGGTCGGCCGTGCCGTCGTAACAAGGAGGCATGTCTGGCTTGGACTTGCCGGGCCACGCGACGCTGCGTAGCTCGATGGTGAAGGCACGGCAGCCTGCCGTGGCCACGGGAGCCCTTGGGTGACGGAGAGCTTGGTCTTGCATGTCCCCACACGCTGCAGCTGGGAGCAGTGCGGGGTCTTGGCGTGCGGGAGCAGGAGCATGGTCGCGACATGCTGGAGCTGGGAGCGCCCGGGCAGCTTCTTGCGGGCGAGGGACTTCTTGGCAGCTCTGCTCTTGCCGCGCTGGCACCTGATAGAGTGGGTTCCGCCCAGGGGCCACGCGCCTTGGAGCCATGGCGCCTTCTTGAGGAGGAGGCGGCCGGGGCACCGCCGGAGCCTCGTCGCCCGCGCGGGGCGGGGTGCGGTGCAGTGGAACGGACGGCGCAGGAGAGCCCCCTGCGGCGCGGACGAGCTCGGCGATGCGGTCAAGCCATTCTTCGTAGACGTTGTCGACGGGACAGTAGCGCAGGAGCTCGTTTGCCGCAATGAGCGCAGCTCGAGCCTCCATGGTTGCGCGGAGCGCGCGGGACGAAGAACCAGCTAGGGTGAGCGAGGGAGTAGCGGTGCGGCCGTCTTGCCGCACTGACGGATGCTGAGACGATGCTTGCTGCTCGTCCCCCGCCGGGCTGATGGCGGCGTTGATGGCAGGTGATGGGGAACGGCGAGGACGCCCACCGACATGAGCCGTCTGGGCTACGCGGGAAGCGAGAGCGGCCCGGCGCTCGGTGCGGGCCCGACGAGCGTCAGACATGGGCGCGATGGTCAGAGGAGAATGGGGTGGTGGAAGACGAATTCCGGCGCACCCCTACCTGGTGCGCCAAATGTCGGATTTCGGGTTCCGGCAGACCCTTGAGGTTTGAACACTGGGGTGCGCGCGGAGATTTCGCCTCCTACCTACCTGCACCCCTCCGCCTCGCTAAGATCTAAGCTAAGGAAAGAGCAACACAAGAGACACAGGGTTTATACTGGTTCGGGCCACCGTTGTGGTGTAATACCCTACTCCAGTGTGTGGTGTGGTGGATTGCCTCTTGGGCTGATGATGATGAACAATACAAGGAAGAACAGCCTCGCGAGGGTCTGCTCTTTGCTGGGGGGACGAACTGCTAGGAGGAGTTCAGTCACCCTTCTCTCTCTCTGGATTCGATCCGATCCTTGATCCTAGATCTCTGTCTCTAACCTTCCTTTTACCTCGAACCCAAACCTCGATCCTTGTGGGTGGCTGGTCCTATTTATAGGCAATGGCCCTGGGCCTCTTCCCAAATATTGAGCGGGAAGGGCGCCAACAATTGGCCATTTTGAAGGGGAACATCTACTACACTTATCCTGACTAAAGTTGGTCCTCGCCTGCACAAAGCTCTGGTGGTGACGCCGTCTTGGGCTCCACGATGACCTCCATCTTGCGGTCCTCCTGGTCTTGGTCTTGTTGCACCGAAACGGCAACCTTTGCCTGATGCCTCGGTACTCCGCGGCTGCGCTTGCCCCCTTTGCACCAAAGGGGAAAAGAGGACACTGCGCGGGCTGGCGCCCGCCTGGCGCCCTTGGTCGTCATGGCTTGCGTCACGGGCACCTCGTGAGGTACCCCGCCTTGATCTCTCCGCCTCCTCGCGAGCCAGCCTGGTGAGGCCGTGCCTGAGGAAGCTCCGTGTCGCCCGGCCCGCGAGGCTTGGCCCCTCGCGAGGGTATTGGGTCTGTGTTGATGAAGATGGGTCGTGCTGGGCCCCCCTTTGAGCCACGCCGCAGGCCGCAGGCAGGCAAGTCTGGGGACCCCCGTTCCTAGAACACCGACAGTGGGTCCGTCCCTGCGGCATGTATCCCTTTTGCTCATGTCTTTAGCTTGCCTTGTTGGGGCGCCCCTCGGGCTGCATCATCCCCAAGCCACTTGAGCCGGACCCGGTGGCATGTATCTTCCTGCATTTACCCAAGCTGATTTGCCTTCCCTGCTTAACCTGTCTACGGTTATCACCTGCTCGGTCATCGCCTCCCATGGGGCCTCCTCACAGGCATGACGCTGGTGCATGGGTCCGTCCCTGCCACGTCGACAAATTTGAGCGGCCGAGCTCTGGCTCGCGGCACGCCCCGCGCATGTCACCCCACAAGGCCCTCAGTGCCTTCACTTCACCCGGACCAACCAGCGGCAGGCAAGCGGCAATAACGGCAAACCATGTTCTTCTTGTGCCTATTCATAGGGACCCCGCGGGGAGGATAGCAGGCGGCACCGTGAGTCTCCTTTTCTCTCGTGCACTTCGCTTGCGCGTTAAAAGGGGGGCGCCTGAGCATCGCGGCCCAGGAGCTCTTACTGGCTCTCCAGCCCTCACCCCCTGGCCTTGACCAAGGCATCGTGACCTGGCATGCCAGCGGCGGCTGAGCCCGCTCGAGGGCCGGGACCTGAGGATGCAGAGCACTAAGGAGAGCATGGGAGGAGGGAAACCTGTATGGGCCTGCCTAGCTATGCTGCACAAGTTGGCGCGCGGCCCTAGCGCAACGTCAGGAATCACCACGAAGTTCGCAAGATAAGCCTCGCGCTCAGATCGGCTAAATGTCTAAGCCTTATGGTCACACACGCCTTGCCGCAACCCCGTTGCGGCCACGTCAACTCCCTTTCTTCCCTTTTCGTGGCTGCTTGAGCGCTAAGGGGGACCTCCTGAGCATCGCGCCTCAGGGGCTCTTACTGGACCTCGGGCCGCACACCTCCTGGCCTTGATCACGGCACGCGACCTGGTATACCAGCGACGGCTGTAGCTTGCCTGGGGAGCGGGACCTGTCGGTGTAGAGCAACAAGCCATCGCGAGGAAAGAAAGGGGGGACCGAGCCTTAACGGGACGCGCGTTCACCAAATCTTCATAACATGGATAATAAGCACAAAAGATATTACAGACCCTTATATGCCCCCACGGGGCGCTTCATGATTCTTCGCAGGGAATGAAAGCTAAGACTAAGAAGGACCCTATCTACACCCTCCTGGGGCAGACGCCATCATCAATAGTGGGCCACGGGAGGCCGGCGCCAACCCCATCCAGATCAGCGGCGGGGACGGCCAGATGCGGCGGCACTGCTCCGAGCGTGGCGAGAGCTTGGGGGCACATAGCTCTCGTCGCTCATCTTCGGAGTCTCGTAGAGCTCAGGAGAGCTGCTGGACTCCCAAGGGCTGCTGCTGCTGGAGTGGCCGCAAGCGGAATGCGTGTCAGCCTCACGCTCCTCTCCAGAGCAGCAATCCAGGCGGCGGGCCTCAGTGTTGAAGACCTTGAAGAAGAGCGTGGAGAGGCCATCGTACTCAAGGTGGATCGCGAGGGTGCCCCTCGTGTGGCAGACCCATGCGATCTCGCCCCAGCCCCGAGTCATGAAGATCTTGTCGGTGGGGACCGCTTCGATCTCTGCTCTAGTCGTCATAGCACCACAGTCGGCGTGCTGCGACCTGAGCTCGAGACGCCCCCTCGGCGACATCATGTCGGAGAAGAACCGCGGGAAGCGGATCCAAGAGCTTGGGGGAATCGGCGCCCAAAGCACCAGCTCGCGCGAGGAGTCCGCGACATGGATTCCTGAGGCGACGGCGTGCGTCGCCACGGCACGGTGACCCCGGGCGCAGCGCGGGCAGCACTGCTCGTCGCATCACCTTCCCGAGCCCTCGGCTTGGACATACAGGGGTAGCGGATACCCTGAGGGAGGCCGCTTGCACCAAGGCCTCGTCACCACATGCATCGCCACTTCGTCACGGTGGTGGATCGCCCTTTTCTTCGGCGGAAGTGGCTCCGGGTCATCTCGGGGGGCCTTCCCCTTTTCTTCGGCGGAGAACCTTCTGATAGGCGCCATTGATGTTAGAAGTGGAGCGAAGAGGAAGAAGCAAGTGACCAAGGAAGAGATGGGCAATGGGGGCTCACCCCCCTCCCCATTTATAGCAAGAGAAGGCCAACCAATACCTCTCATGATCGCAGGTAATGATGGTTTTCCTTGCATGTCACAGGGACTTGTCAAGTCGTGCAATTTCCGAGGCAGCGTGGGGAAGCGGAGACACCCACGTCCAACCTACCGCCACGCGTCAATCGAGGCCGCAGGCTTTTGGGGGCCCGCGGTGCTCCGTACTTGACCCTTGGCTTCGCCTCGAAGCCAAGCCCAAGCGCACCTTGGGCCCGGGGGCTACTGTCAGCGTTCTGGGAACGGGGGTCCCCAGACTTTCCTGCCTGCGGCCCGCGGCGTGGCTAAGCCAGCAGGCCATACGACCCATCTTCATCAACAAGGCATCCAAGCCCCTCGTGAGGGGCCAAGCCTCGTGAGGCGGACGACACAAGACCTCCTCTGGAGTGGCCTAGTCAGGCAGGCTCACGAGGGGCGGAGATAACAAGGCGAGGCAAACCTCACGAGGCTCTCGTGACGTGAGCCATGACGATCGACACCAGGCGGGCGCCAGCGCGCGCAGCATCCTTGTTTCCTCTTTGGTGCTATGGAGACCAGTGCAAGGGAGGAGTACCGAGGCATCAGGAAAAGGTTACCATATCGGTGCAACAAGACCAATACCAGAAGGACGGCAAGACGAAGGTCATCGTGTAGCCCAAGACGACATCACCACCAGAGCCTTTCGCAGGCGGAGACAACCTTTGGTAGGATAGCTTGTACTAGTTGTCCCCCTTCAAATTTGCCCGCCGTTGTTGGCTCCCTTCCCGGTCAATATTTTGGAAGAGGACCAAGGCCTCTATAAATAGGACTAGGCACCACCATAGGCGGGGACGGATCATCAACATCATCCCCACCCACACAAGTTAGCCAAGCATGAGAACACCTCACCCTCAGGAGGCTGTTCTTCCCCTTGTATTGTTCGTCATGAGCCCCCAGAGGCAATCCACCACCACCACACAGGAGTAGGGTATTAGACCACAATGTTGGCCTGAACCAGTATAAATCTTCTGTCTTTCTGTGTTGCGAGCGCGTCGAGTTCGTCCGCGAGATCTTAGCGAGCTAGGGCGTAGATTGGTGGGAGTAAAAGACTTCGCGCGCACCCCAGTGTTCAGACCTTAAGGGTTTGCCGGAACCCCTCATCCGATGATGGTCTTCAGCCTTCATGTCTTCAAAGCTCATCAGTCCGGCCGAATAGATAACAGGCCGGACGCCCGAGGACCCCTTAGTCCAGGACTCCCTCAATAGCCCTTGAACCTGGCTTCAATGACGAGGAGTCCAGCGCGCAGATTGTCTTCGGCATTGCAAGGCGGGTTCCCTTCTATCCGAACTTCAAGATAGTCTTCGGATGCAATGATAGCATCCGGTCCTATCATACACACCATACATAACCGTAGAGAGAATATATATATTTACATGAGTCTAATCCACTAACAACTTTTACAATATGACATCACGTCTGTCCGGTCGTAATTTTGAACCGTTTTCTGTCTGCCGCTCCATGTTGCGAGACGCGGTTGCCATTGGCACGTCTTGTCGACGCAGAGATCGTGCCCCCTTATTACGGGATTCTCATCATATGGGCATGGGTGACCCAGCCGTGTCGTTTTGCACGGCCCTTGGGAATAGGCGAGTTCAAGGCGAGTGGGGAGATGCTTGATATTCTCAGCCTTTATAAGGGGATAAGGATTCCCTACCTTCACATCTCAGCCCCTCCTCAGTCCTTCCGTCCCCGAGCTGCAGCGCCCAAGCTTCTAGCTTTTCCCTCAACCGAGAAAGCACTCCAAAAATGTCCGGATCCGGAGCTGGGGGTAAGTGGATGGCCTCCTCCATCAATAATAAGGATATCAAGGCGCTCCGGGAGGGCGGATATCTAGCCAAGGAGATCGCTCACCGACTCCCGGATAAGGGACAGATCATCCCTACTCCGGAGCCCCACGAGAGGGTTGTTTTTCTCACACATTTCTTCCGTGGGCTGGGTTTCCCTCTCCACCCCTTCGTCCGTGGACTGATGTGTTACTACGGGCTAGACTTCCATGACTAGCCCCCAACTTCATCGTCAGCATCACGGCATTCATTGTCGTGTTCGAGGCCTTCCTCCGCATCCTGCCTCATTTCGTCCTATGGTTGAAGACCTTCAACGTGAAGCCGAAGGTGGTGAGCAACCAACAAGCAGAGTGTGGAGGCTCCATGGTGGGCAAGATGCCCAATGTTACCTAGCCTGAAGGCTCATTCGCGAAGACAGTGAAAGGGTGGCAATCGGGGTGGTTCTATATCACCGAGCCGCGCGACACCAACTGGGTGGTGGCCCCCGAATTCAGATCTGGATTCCCGATGCGGCTCGCCTCCTGGCAAGAGAGGGGCCTAACCTGGGGTCCTTCGGACGAACTAACTGGGCTCCAGACGGGTGTCCAGAATATGATGGATAGGAAGATCAAGATCGTCAATGTGGTCCAGGTCATGCTCATTCGTCGGGTCCTTCCGTGCCAACGCCGGACTTGCTATCTATGGGAGTACGATCCGGTCAAGCACCAGATGATACAAGAGCTCTTCGGCACAACACACGAAGAAATATGGAAAGTGCTCTTCAAGGCCGGCAAGACGCCACCGCCCACGACCGAGGATCGCAAGCTTAGCTTAAAACGCCAGGCTAACCCGGTAAGCTCTTCTAATGTTTTCAAGGCGTACCTTTTACTAGCATATTTTGAGAAAAAGTCTAATTCTTCCTACCCGTGTTCTCAGGCCTGGATCAAGATAGTGGAGGGGATTAACAGTCCGGCTCCGCTGCCCAAGGACCAAGAATTCCCATTGTTGAGGTCCGGCTCCAAAAATGCTTTTTCCAGCACCTTATGAGGTGCCAGAGAAGACGGCCAATAAAGGGGCCAAAGGGGCCAAGAAGGGCCCTCGCCGAAAAGGCGCTCCGGACATGATGTCTGAAGACGAAACTTCCTCTTCGTCTGCTGACGACGATGACGAAGAGGAAGAAGAAAGCGACTCCCCACCTGAAGTGGGGAGGAAGAAGAGAGCGGCCTCCACAAATCCAGAGGAGAAAGTGCCTAAAAGGGTTAGAGGCCCCCACACGGATAACTCCATGTGGGATGTTAATAGCAGTCCGGAGCGACCTCGCCGGACCAAGCCCCAGGCCGCCTCGTAAGTAGTGGATCCGGAAACATCTAGCTTTCTCGGCTTGTAACATTGATATACCTTAAACCTTGTTATTGCAGTCCAGCACGCGATGGCTCCCCGCGATCCCTAGACTCAAAGGAGATGGCTAGCATGTCTCCGCCACCTGCTCATTCCGTCTCTCCCAAGGGTGACGATGAGGTGGTGTCGCAAAATACCTTCCCCGACCGAGGGGGCTTCCTTAGATCGTCGGGGCGGTGCCCCGGGATGATTCCTCAGTTGCCGGGCTCATGGGCGGGGGGGAAGCCCCTGCGAGGACTGGCGACGGGGGCCGGGTTCCCTTCGGGCCTGAGCCGGATACCATTCTGGAGACCTATGTGGCTCCGGAGTCTAGGGAACGGCATGCTCCGAAAGGAGGGACTGTGCCTGTTCCGCCGGTGACCTCCATCCAACTAGAGGCATCGGATAACCTGTTGGAGGTGCTACGAGGCACCTCTATTGTGGATGCACACCACGTCCTTATGGGCACGGTAATAGAGAAGGTCCAGTTCGTGAAAAGCGGACTGCCCGAAGCCTGCACTAGCCTTCTATCAGGCTTTGAGGTAAGTAATGCGTTTGTAGGAAGAATATCGTAGTATAGACAGTAGCCCCTGATGCTCTATTTGGTGTTCGGAAAGAAAAAGCTGAACAGAGGATCGAAAAGAGATATCACAGGAGTCTAACATAAGTTGGCTTTGTGAATAAACAGGTGTCATTGTAGGCTGCCACCGCTCATGCTGCAGAGGTCTCCAGACTGAAGTGGAAACTGGAGCGGGTCGAGGAAGAGCTCGACCTCGTAAAGAAGCAGCTAGAGGATAGCCAAGGTATGTGTTGTCCTGCTGGTACCTTTTAATAAAAAAGTCCATCCAGACTGAGTTGTCGTGAACTTTATTAGGGGCCACGACTGAGGTGGGTGCCCTCAAGAAGGCATTGGCCGAGGCCAAGGACAAAGTGGCCAAGGAACGTGTCGTGCGCGAGAAGCACGAGGCCCAGGTCGGCGAGGCACAGCAACAGCTCCAGGACACGATCAAGAGATTTGAGTCCTTGGAGCGCGATTGTAAGGCGCAAGAGTCCGAACTGGCGAAGGCCCGCCGGAGCACACAGGATGCTCGAGCCGAAGCCCAGAACGCCCTCTAGGAAATTCAGCTGGCCAAGGAGATTGCGGCGGGTAATTCTTTCATCATGCAAAGCAAGTATGTAAAAGAAACGTTCCTTCTACTTATCCGAATTCATGTTTTCTAGGGGCGTTTACGGATCTGCCGTGCAGTATATCGGATGCTGCCGAGCATTACAGAGCGGAAGAAGGGATGTCTACGGAGAAGCTATTCTGGTCCCAGTATCTTGGACCTGAACATCCGTTGCCCTTCATCGACCAGTTGAAGCAGTTGGTCGTGCTGCACAAGTCGGCGGAGCTAGACATGAAGGACCTGATAGTCCGGCTGTGGCCTGCCAAGCTTGTACCTAGCAGCTATTTCGGACTTGTTAAGCGGCTTGTAAATGCATGTCTGTGGCTCGAAACCGTGAAGCGGTCGGTCTGCATTGAAGGTGCGCATATGGCCTTTGCCCGCGTCAAGACGCATTGGGCAAAGCTGGATGCCAAGAAGCTGATAACCGAGGGGCCGCCGGAGGGCAAGGAGCATCGTCAACCCGAGCTCTATTTTGATGGCGTCCTAGAGGGGCCCCGCCTTGTGGCGGAACAATGTTCGAAGGATATCATTTTCCCATGAGAACATTTGTATTATCCCGTCCTGTAATGTGGAACAATGATGTTATGTATTATAATGCTTGTGATTTACATTTTACCTCCTGTGCGGCCGTTTATGAAATTTGAGGGTTGACCAGTCGTCGGCTTCTGCCCCCACGTAGATAGTACAGGGGTGTTCGGGATAAATCTAAACACTCTTTACTCCACATTCTGGTCCTTAAAGGAGGTGTTTAGCACAACGAACAAGGCAATCAGACTATGCGGCCTTTACCGCCCTCACTTAGCCATAGGAGTTTGACAATTAAAAAAGTTGGCGAAGCCCCTGGCATTCGAAAGGCCGAACTAGGGGCGTTATATAGGCCTAATCGGAGGGACCGATTCTTCTCACGAAGCGAAAATAATCTCTAACGATTTGGAACCTCTCAAACAGCTGACCGGCTCTCACCGCATCATGACAGTCAGTTTTCGGCTTTCTCTACTGAGGTGCCCGTCCGAAAGAACCGGGATACAATCATAGTATTTCTCCCTTTACTACCCTAGCTAATATAGCGGAACGTAAGGTAGGAAGTACAGGAGCCGGGCAACCCAACTATTGACCAAAGAGATGATTCGGAGCCGATGCATATAATGCTATAAGTTCGAGGTGCCAAACTATACTGAAAAAGTGTTCGGACTTTTATTGTCGTAGAACGGGGTGTAATGAAGCCCCTGGCGCAGTAATACGTACCACAGTGTATGCGTGTAATATATAATATACACAAAGGTGAGGAAACAGGAAAAATTAGGTAATAAGCTGACGTCACCATTTGTTCACCATTGTGATGGAATTAGTACGTCGAGGCGTACTTTGTGCGAGTAATGTGTTAAGCAAGTAAAGCTATTTAACATGTCGCAACCAAGGGCGAGCTACATGCGGGTATGTAAAACAAGTATGGCAATCGTTTAATAGAGACCACCTGGGGATTCCTTTGTATGCCAGAGCTTCTTGCCTCCTTGGTGTGTTCTGTAAGCGGGTTGTCCATATAGACCTCGAAAAGAGAAAAGACCCGTGATAATAAAAGGAAAAAATAAAGGCGTGCGAATCCCAGGGTCGGTCAAGCCGCACTGTGGATCGCGAGCGAGTTATGCCTCCATCAGTACCCATGAGGTTTTGAGTGCGTAATTATGTACGCGCGGCACCAATGCCCCTTTCCTCATCGGGGCTGGGATGGAGGCCGAATTTACTAATTCATCTCTTGATGAACCGAGCTGCCCTTTTGCAGTGTAGTCCGGACCTTCTTGACAATGTCCAGGGGTTCGGCGGCCGGATTATGGTGCCGCTTGAGAAGGCCGCTCTGTACTTCTGCTGCTAGGGCTGCGGTACGCTCCTCTGTGCAGAGGGAACGTTCCATGTTTCCATTTACTGTAATGACGCCGCATGGACCGGGCATCTTGAGCTTGAGATAAGCATAATGCGGCACTGCATTGAATTTAGCGAATGTGGTTCGTCTGAGCAGTGTGTGGTAGCCGCTGCGAAAGGGGACGATATCAAAGATTAGCTCTTCACTTCCGAAGTTATCCGAGGAACCGAAGACCACCTCCAGCGTGATCGAGCCCGTACAACGGGCTTCTACGCCTGGTATAACTCCTTTAAAGGTAGTTATTGTGGGCTTGATTCGTGAGGGATTAATGCCCATTTTGCGTATTGTGTCCTGATAGAGCAGGTTGAGGCTGCTACCACTGTCCATTAGGACTCGTGTCATGTGAAATCCATCGATGATTGGGTCAAGTACCAATGCGGCTGAACCGCCATGACGGATACTAGTTGGATGATCACTACGATCGAAGCTGATCGAGAATGATGACCATGGGTTGAACTTTAGGGCGACTGGCTCTACCGCGTAAACGTCCCTAAGTGCGCGCTTGCGGTCCCTTTTGGGGATATGTGTAGCGTATATCATGTTCACTGTTTTGACTTGAGGCAGGAATTTCTTCTGGCCGCCAGTGTTCGGCTATTGGGGCTCCTCGTCTTCGTCCTTGCTCTACGACTCCCCTTCCTTGTTTCCGCTATTTACCTTGCTGGCTTGCTTAAAGACCCGGCAATCTCTGTTAGTATGGTTGGCCGGTTTGTCTGGGGTGCCATGTATCAGGCAAGGACGATCGAGTATGCGGTCGAAGCTGGATGGTCCTCCGCCGTTCCTTTTATAGGGCTTCTCTCGCTGGCCGGATTTGGAGCCGCTGAACCCGGCGTGAACTGTGGTGTCATCAGTGTTATCGCCATTGCTTCGGTGTTTGTGTCTATTGCGTCGGAGCTTGCTGGTGCTATTTTTGGCCTCGGAGGGGCCTGCTTCATTGGCTATGATTGTAATGCGAGCTAGCCAACCATCTTCTCCCGCGCAAAAGCGGGTCATAAGTGCCGAGAGGGCTCGCATGGACCTTGGCTTTTCTTGGCCGAGGTGGCGGGCTAGCCATTCGTCACGGATGCTGTGTTTAAACGCCGCTAGGGCTTCGGCATCCGGACAGTCAACGATCTGATTCTTTTTGGTTAGGAACCTGGTCCAGAATTTTCTGGCTGATTCTCCGGGTTGTTGAACTATGTGGGTTAGGTCATGGGCATCGGGTGGCCGGACATATGTAACTTGAAAGTTGTCGAGGAAGGCTTCTTCCAAGTCCTCCCAGCTGCCAATAGAATTTTCAGGCAGGCTGTTCAGCCAGTGGCGAGCTGGTCCTTTGAGCTTTATTGGGAGGTATTTGATAGCGTGGAGGTCATCTCCTCGGGCCATGTGGATGTGGAGAATAAATCTTCGACCCACACTGCGGGGTCGGTTGTTCCATTGTATGATTCCATGTTGACAGGCTTGAACCCCTCGAGGAATTCGTGATCCAACACCTCATTTATGAAGCAGAGAGGGTGTGCGGCGCCTCTATATCGGGCCGCATCACGGCGCACCTCTGATGGAGTGTGTCTGTGGTTATCGGGCCGGGGTGTGACTAGGTTTGTCACGCCCGAATAGGTAGCCGTCATCCCGAGTCGGGAAGCATCCTCGCGATCCGTAGACTGATCTGGTGTGTCCTACTCTGCTGTCTAGATCCCGCCGAAGGTTGTGCGTATGGTCCCGAGATGTCATGTCCCTGTTTTGCGAAGCGGTGGGGCGGGCTGTTGTTCGGCCTGAGTTTACGCTTTATCCCGACCGTGGGGTGGTCAGCTCGCCGTACTATCCTGACCACGTGGTGGTCGGTCCGCATTGCATGAGGGCGGTATGGGATCCAGTGCTTCCTCATCGAACTGAGGTAGTAGTCTGCGCTTTGGGTAACTCTTGACTGGGCGCTCAAGGCCGTATTCCTCGTCTGCCAGGACATAAGTCCACCTGTCGATGAGCAGGTCTTGATCGTCCTAGAGCTGCTGCTGCTTCTTTTTCAGGCTTCTGGCAATAGCTATTAGCTGGCGCTTGAAGCATTGCTGCTCTAGGGGTGCCTCGGGTACGATGAAATCTTCGCTACCGAGGCTCTCCTCAAGTACTATCATCATCGGAGTTATTAGGCGTGGCCTGTTTATCAGGGTTATCTTGCCCGTTGTCTTGTTCCTCCTGTTCAGACGTAGCTCCAACAGGGTCTTTATTTTTTCCGGCGTCGCCCGGAGTACCATTTTCTCCGGTGCCAGTGTTGTCATCTTTTGAGCGACGAGGCTTAGAGAGGTGTTTAGGGCGCCGACACTTCGATTGTGTCTCAGAAGGTTTATCCGCGACTGGATTCCTTTTGTCATCGTCGCTAGCTTCTTTAGGTGTGTCGACCATGTACACATCGTATGAAGAGGTGGCTGTCCAACGTCCAATAAATGGCGGGTTTTGGCCTTGTTCCTGGTCAGCATCATCGTCCATACCGTTGATGTTTTCAGAGCCGTAATCGAGCATGTCGGTTAAGTCATCGATAGTGGCTATGAAGTGGGTGGCCGGTTGGAAACATAATTTCCCATCGTCAGCCTCTGGCTCGAACCGAACATAGTTCGGCTGTGAGTCCTTCTCCAAGGACAAGTTCTTTAAAGAGTTTAGCACATCACTCAAGGGTGAGTGCTGGAAGATGTTTGGGGTGCTCAATTCAAAAATCGATAATCGATCCAGCTCGGTGTCTGCAGGCGTGCCCGGTCCGGGACTCAAAGTCGGAGATGAATCTGGAGTTCTATTTGCGCAAATATCGCTAGGTATCGAGTCTGTGTGCGGCTCCAACTCCGGGGACTCTGTGGCTTTGGGTGGCACGATTTGCCCCGGTTCTAAGGCTGTTGCAGCAACAGGGACCATCCACTAGGTGTGATCCGATGACAGATTTAAGTCATATTCATCGGAGCGAGGGGGAGCGATCGCTGCAGTCTCAAATCCATTGAAGATCAACTCTCCACAGATATCCGCGATGTAGTTCAAGCTTCCAAATCTGACCTGGTGGCCAGGGGCGTAGCTATTGATCTGCTCCAGATGGCCAAGCGAGTTGGCCCGCAGTACCAAGCCGCCGAACACGAAAATCTGTCAGGGGAGGAAGGTTTCTCCTTGGACAGCGTTGCTATAGACGATTGAAGGGGCCATCAAACCTTTCGTCGAAGGCACAGTGGAACTCTCAATGAAAGCACCAATGCCGGTGTCAAAACCGGCAGATTTCGGGTAGGGGGTCCCGAACTATGCGTCTAGGATTGATGGTAATAGGAGACAGAGGGACACAATGTTTACCCAGGTTCGGGCCCTCTCTATAGAGGTAATACCCTACATCCTGCTTGATTGATATTGATGAATATGGGTGTTATAAGAGTTGATCTACCACGAGATCATAATGGCTAAACCCTAGAAGCCTAGCCTGTATGACTATGGTAATGCATATATCCTTTCCGGACTATCCCCTCCAGTTTATATTGACACCGAGGGGATCTAGGGTTTACATAGAGTCTGTTACATAAGAAGGAATCTTCGTAGTCGGTCGCCAAGCTTTCCTTCCATGCGAAGGAGAGTCCTATCCGGACCCAGGTACGGTCTTCGGCCTTCATGTCTTCACCCCATCAGTCCGGCCCAATAGATAACAGGCTGGGCGCCCGAGGACCCCTTAGTCCAGGACTCCCTCAACAAGAAGGCCAAACCAAGGACGTGAAACGCAAGGGAGCGGCCGTGCTCGTGGCTGAACCAGAGATGAAGCGCGGCTATGGCCACCCAGAGTCATCCAAGGGCAGTCGAACGTTCCGCGTCTACCATAACGTACATAGACACAACACCAATGCCTATCAATAGCTCAGGGCCATCCGCGATGGGTGCCTCGGTCATCACCCCGAGTGCAATGATCGAGGTTACGGCCGTGGAGGAGGTCGAAGTGGAGGACGCTGGGATGACCGCGGCCCTCGCCATGAGTGGCGCGACCAGCCTCGTGAGGACCGCTGGCAGGGCCAGCCTCGCGAGGGCCTGAGGACCGTCCTCAGGGTAACGCCGGCCTCCCTCCGCTGCCACCACCACCAAGAAGGAACATCGACCACGACCAATACGAGGGGGCTAGGGGCTTCCAGGAGCCTCGGGCCATCGCTTGCATACTGGGCGGTGCTCAGGCCCCAGCCTCTCATTGCATCTTCAAGTAGTTCGCTCGTGAGATAAACGCGGCCCTCCCTAGGCTTGAGGCCACACATCCGTTCAGGTGGTACAAGTGCACTATCACCTTCAGCTCGGCCGACCAGATCAAGAGCGCGACGACTACCAGCGCCCTCCTGATGCTTTGCTCGCCCGTCATCAGCAATGTCCTCGTCACCAAGACCCTCATCGATAGCGGTGTGGGGCTCAATGTTCTTTCCGTCAAGATATTCGATCGCCTCCAAGTGCCCTATGATCAGCTGCACTACACCAAGCCTTTCTCAGGAGTGACCGACGGCTCCACCACCCCGATAGGACAGATCCGCATCCCTGTCAACTTCGACCAGCGCGACAACTATCGCACCGAGCTCATCGACTTCGATGGCGCCCACATCCGCCTTTCGTATAATGCCATCCTTGGATATCCAACCTCAGCCAAGTTCATGGAGGTGACTCATCATGGTTACAATGTCCTCAAGCTGCCAGGGAACCATGATATCATCACAATCGCCCGCAAAGAGAAGGATGTGGTGTGCTCTCTCGAGCACGCCTACCAGGCTACAGCGGTCGAGGACCCAGAAACAAGGGCACCATCTACCCTCCTGAGGTTATCCACAAGAAGAAGAAGAAGCAGCTGCTCTGCCAAGAGCCTCAGGAGAGTGGTGTCTCCAGTGGCACCACCTCAGGACATGCGCCCATGGACGGGGCACCTCCCTCTCGCGCATAGGAAGGTGCGCCCAACGCCCTCTTCAGGTTGGGCTCGGGGGCTCTCTTCTGGAGGGCCTCTGACTTAGCCAATGTCACAAGGGAGGCACTCAGGCACCACATGGACGCATGCTTCATCACACACTTCCCTCACGAGGGCACAAGGCACGGAGTGCCAGGTGCTCAGGAGTTCATCACTGAGGCAACCGAGGAGCTTCAAGAGGCGAAAGCCATGTGCGTTAACCACTGCTCACCACCTAGCACTGCTCCTTGTCCCAGCAAGGACAAAGAGCTGCATGTCTACGTCAACATTCCAGGGCTCAGCAGGGCCGCATCCTCGGAGCGCTTCAGGCCAGTGCATGTTGGTCGGTGTGATCCCCCCCTCACAGCTACGTTCGCATGCCTTTTGGCCTGTCGAACGCGGCTGTTACCTTCCTATGCCGCCTGCGGAGCATTATGGCGGCACAGGAGGCCAGGCACCATGCGGTCTTGGCAAAGATGATGACGGTTCTTCACGAGCCCCCCGAGCCTCCAGAGCCTCCCGAGGTTCAGGATCCAGGTGGCTCATGAGGAGTGACTTCTTCAGCGCGCGCCTTCAGCTACTCCAACATCTGTTCAGCAATGGAGCTAGTGACATTTTCTAGTTTATCCAGTTGGGGCGCCCCTCAGGCTGCATTATTCCCAAATCGCATGGGCCTATCCCTGCGGCATGTATCTTTCTTGTATCTTCTAGTCGCTCTATTGGGGTCGCCCCTCGGGCTGCATCATCCCCAGGCCGCATGGGTCTGTCTCTGTGGCGTGTATCATTCTTGCATCTATCAGAGCTAGTGTTACCTCCTTCCATAAGTTATTTCATGATTATCATCTGCCTGTTCGACACTTTGTTGCCATGATCATCGTATGCCCTTGCTAGCCCTCCCACGGCCGCCTTGTGATTAAGGGCAGGCACAGCGTCTGTGCTCGGGTCCGTCCCTGCAGCGTCGCTAAACCCAAGTGGCTGAGATGCATGTCACCTCCCTTGGTCCTTGGTGCCTTGTCCTCGCATGAGCTAATCAGGGGCGGGTAAGTTAGGGCGCGCGCCACGGTGCCTCGTCACCGCGGGAGCCGCACGCCGGTTGTCTTTCTTCAGGATTTTCGCATGAGAAGACTGGGCACGACATCTGTGCTCGGGCCCGTCCTTGCAGCATCAATAAACCCAATGGCTGAGCTTTGTCTGTTTGGCCGGCCCCGTTCACGTCACCTCCTAGGTTCTTTGGTGTTTGGCCTTCTCATGTGATAGCCTTAGGAGATTCATTCGGTGCAGGTTGTCTAACCATCTCGTAGGGCCATCACAAGTGTTCCAAATCAAATTCAGGCGCAACCCGCCTTGAGGTAGGGCCTCGTAAGTCCCGCGCCGCCTCACGAGTGCCCAGACACACCTCCTCCAGTCGTGCCGTGCAAGCCATGTGTGAGGGCAGGGCTGTACACGCCCCGGGGGCCCCACTCAGAGGGAGTCCCCACTCACGCACCAGTGGAAGCACCATGCTCTGTGCTGGCAGTCGACACGGTCGAGGAGCGGCTATGCCCATGCAAGTGCGGAAGCGCCATGCTCCGCGCCGGTGATAAACAACTGGGGGCGGCCCCATGGACGCATTAACCTCAGGGAGCCGCCAGGCTCAGTGGCCAGCCTCATCGCAACACTTTCCCTTCGGGAGAGTCGCGCGAGGGGGCTGGTGCTACATCTCCATCGTATCTATAATTTTTGATTGTTCCATGTTGTTTCGTTATCAATCTAGGATGTTTTATAATCATTTTATATCATTTTTGGCACTAACCTATTGACATAGTGCCAAGTGCCAGTTGTTGTTTTTCCATGATTTTTACATCGCAGAAAATCAATATCATACGGAGTCCAAATGCCACGAAACTTTACGAAAGATTTTTTATGGACCAGAAGGAAGATGTTGGGCCCTGGTTGCACTTGGGGGGAGTCCCGAGGAGGGGACAACCCACCTCGGGTGCCCCTCGGACCGCCTCTTTGCTCTATAAATACCCCAATATTCACAAAGCCCTGGGAGAGTCGATGAAATGTTCATCCAGCCGCCGCAGAGTCCAGAACCACCATATCCAATCTAGACACCATCTCGGATGGGGTTCACCACTTCCATTGGTGCCTCTCCAATGATGCGTGAGTAGTTATTTGTATACCTTCGGGTCCGTAGTTAGTAGCTAGCTGGCTTCGTCTCTCTCTCTCTTGATTCTCAATACAATGGTCTCTTGGAGATCCATATGATGTAACTCTTTTGCGGTGTGTACGTTGGGATCGATGAACTTTGAGTTTATGATTAGATCTATATTTTATATCCATGAAAGTATTTGATTTTCTTTGATCTCTTTTATGCATGATCTCTTATAGCCTCATATTTCTTCTCCGATATTTTGGTTTTGTTTGGACAACTTGGTGTATTTATCTTGCAATGGGAAGAGGTGCCCGGTAGTGGGTTCGATCTTACGGTGCTTGATCCCAGTGACAGAAAGGGAACCGACACGTATGTATCGTTGCTACTAAGGATAAAAAGATGGGATCTATATCTACCGCCATAGATAAACAAATCTCGTCTACATCATGTCATTGTTCTTATTGCATTACTCCATTTTTCCATGAACTTAATACACTAGATGCATGCTGGATAGCGGTCGATGTGTGCAGTAATAGTAGTAGATGCGGGCAGGAGTCGGTTTACTAAACTTGGACATGATGCCTATGAAATGATCATTTCCTGGATATCATCATAATTATTTGAGGTTTTATCAATTGCCCAAAAGTAATTTGTTCACCCACTGTTTGCTACTTTTCTCGAGAGAAGCCACTAGTGAAACCTACGGCCCCCAGGTGTTCTTTCTCATATATTTGCCTTTGCGATCTACCTTTTACTTTCTTTTATTTCCAGATCTATTAAGCCAAAAACCCAAATATACCTTGCTGCAATTTATTTCATTTGGCGTTCGATCTATTAATATTTACAACTTTCTCCCATCCACGCATCGTTTCTGGCGCCATTATCCGAAAGGGATTGACAACCCCTTTAACAGTCGGGTTGCGAGTTGTTGTTATTTGTGTGCAGGGGATGTTTACACGATAACCTTGGTTTCATATATAAGTGAAATACCTACCGCCTCTGCGCTGCATCATCCCTTCCTATTTGGGAAAAAAACTGACGTAGCTTCAAGCGACATCAAAAGGAATTTCTGGCGCCATTGTCGGGGAGGATCTTCATCATAACCAGGTTCCTAATCACAAATCTCATCTCCTCGCAATTTACATTATTTGCCATTTGCCTCTTGTTTTCCTCTCCCCCACTTCACAAAAATTGGCCATTTTATTTGCCTCTCTTTTTCGTTTGTTGTTTTCTTGTCGGATCTGTTTTTTGTGTGTGAGATCTTGTTTGCCGTTATGGATAATTCCTCCTCTATTGCTTGAACTCCCGAGAACGAGGTTCTCAACTTTAAACAAAGGGGAGGAGAAAGTTTAAAAGATGCTTGCTATATAATTTTCAATGCTCATAATAGATCTATCCGTAAGCAATCTACGATTGTTCTTCTGCATTGTTTTTATACTGGCATCACCACTTGGTATAGACTAATCCTTGATACGATTACCGTTGGAAATTTCTTAATGAGTCCTGCTTTTTATGCTCTTAATGCTATGGGAAATTTAGTGGGCTCACCACCTCTTATGGTTAATGAAACAATTTTGACTCTTGAGCATGTTATGGAAAGACTAGATGCTATCGAAAAGAAAATGCTTACTAAAGATCATATAGAAATTATACATAAAAAGATGCATAATTTTGCTACTAATCTTGGGTAAAAAGCAGGCGATATTTTTAAGTTGTTAAAAGAGAGGGGTATCTTAATTCATGAAATAATATAAGAAAGTACGTATCGGATCGATAAATTGGAAGAAATCTTTAGTAATCTAAGAATGACTTTTACTACCACTAAAATTATTGAGGAAACTCCCGTAAAGAGTAGGAGATCCAGAAACAAGGTTGCAACTTCTAGTGATAGCAATAAGGGAGATCTTAAGATGATTAGTATCCACCCTGATTTTGTTGAAGTGATAAGAGATCCTTTTTGCAAGAATGAAATTTTTAAATTTACTCCTAGAAGTATTGATATTGAAAGTCTTTATGTTAAATTTATTTTTGCTTTTTTGCTTCCTATTCTTGTGTGTTATCACAATAATGCTATTGTTATGATTGTGTTTTTTATATTTTAATTAGTGTTTGTGCCAATAAAAGCCTTTAGGATCTTCTTGGGCAATCGTTGTTTGATCTTGCTGAAAAACAGAAACTTTTACGCTCATGAAATCAATTTTAGTTTTTTTACTAGAGAGCGATAAAATACCCATTCCGATTGCAGTAGATCAATATACAAACTTCTCAGGTCCTCCTAATTTTTCAGAATTTTTGGACTTACAGAAGTATTCTAAATAGTTAGATTGTTGCAGACTGTTTTGTTTTGACATATTCTGTTTTCTTTGTGTCGTGTGCTTATTTTGATGGCTCTATGGTTTTCTTTCATGAGTTTTTTCCATAGAAAAGTTGGAATACAGTAGATATAATACAAATACAAAATATGAATTGGTTTGATACAACACTTATAGTAGTGGTTTATTATTCTTATACTAATAGATCTCGCGAAGGTTTTGCTGAGTTTTATGTGATTGAAGTTTTCAAGTTTGGGTTATCCCAAGCTATTATCCAAGAATGAGCAACCAACTAAGCTTGGGGATGCCCCTGAGTGGCATCCCCGCTTTCTTCCAACAACTCTCGGTATTTTACTCGAGACTATATTTTTATTCGTCACATGATATGTGTTTTTCTTGGAGCGTCTTGTATGATATGTGTCTTTGCTTGTTTTATTTTGTGTTTTAAGTCATCTATCCTTGCTGGACACACCTATTTGAGAGATCCAAAATTATGTCATGACTTGTTAGAATTGCTCTTTATGATTCACTTAAATTTCTTATGAGCAATGGACTTGCTCTAGTGCTTCACTTATATCTTTTTGAGCATGGTGTGCTTTGTTATTTTTGAAGAAATGCTCTCTTTCTTCACTTAGATTTATTCGAGAGTTAGTAAAATTTTGAAGAAATTCTCTCTTGCTTCACTTAAATTATTTTGAGAGAAAGAAAATTTTGTTATGCTCATGATCTTCACTTATATTTGTTTGAGCTTATGAAATGCAACACATGAAAATTAGTCCCAAAGTGATAAATATCCAAGAAGGATAAAGAAAGAAAAATGTCATGAAGATCATTGGACAGAATAAACTTGATTCTTAGTAATAGTTTTGAGATATGATGATGTGATATGTGAGTCATCTTGATGAGTAATTATGCTTTAGTAATAACATTGGTGTTAAGGTTTGTGATTCCCTATGCATGCACGAAAGTCAATAATCATGCAATGAAATTATATCTTAATTGTGGTGCATTATTCGGTGTTAATTATGCTTAATGCTTGCTTATGAGATTATTCGTTCCTTGGTTGGTCGCTTCCCAATCTTTTGCTAGCCTTCATTTTGCACTAAGTATGACCTCTACTTGTGCATCCAAAATACGTTAAACCAGTATGCGGTATTATTTTGTCATTCTAAGCAAATTTGCATGAGCCATCTCTAATTTTCAAAATAAACTTCTCTTTTGTGTGTTCATTTCGCTTGCGGAGTGGTGAGGGGTGGCTAATATTTTCCATGCTAGATTTGTTATTCTCAAGATGAGTGTTTATTCACTTGTCATTGCACGAGAGTAAGGCAAAGGTATTAGGGATGCCCTGTCCCGAAATGGAAAAACAAATGAATTTACTTTATGTTGTCAAATAATACATTCCTTGGAAAGTATTGGTATGGAGGGCACCCGTGGATACGGTTAGCCATGGAAAGTGAAAGTTATGGTGGAAAAGGGAATAAACTTTATTTTTTGTTTGGGAACTACCTATGGTATATCTATGCATGGAAAGTATTGGGAACTCCAAGTCATTTTCATTGGTGGGATGGATACACCTCCTAAAATGTTTTTATCTCAAGTTTTTCGTTTTGAGCTCCGGCGCCTCTACAAATCCCTACTTCCCTCTGTGAAGGGCCTTTCTTTTACTTTATGCAATTTTTATTTTGAGTCTCCATCTTCTCTTACAAAAGCACCAACTAGGAGGCAATATGATCGTACTTAAGTATTGGGTGTAGTTAATATTCGAGTGTGTTTCATGAATGGATCAATGTTTGAGCATGATGGGCTAGAGATAACTTATTTTAGCATTGATATTTTGAAAGACATAGTTGCTTGTTGATATGCTTGAGTATCTAAATTATTATGTCAAAACTAGACTATTGCTTTGAATCACATATAAGTCCAAATGTCCATGCTATAAAGAAAAGAATATTATATGACATGATGAACAACACTCCACATCAAAAATTCTATTTTTATCACTTACCTACTCGAGGACGAGTAGGAGTTGAGCTTGGGGATGCTGATACGTCTCCAACGTATCTATAATTTTTTTTTGTTCCATGCTATTTTATTATCAATCTTGGATGTTTTATAATCATTTTATAGTCATTTTATATCATTTTTTGGTACTAACCTATTGACATAGTGCCAAGTGCTAGTTGCTTTTTTTTCCATGTTTTTTACATCGCGGAAAATCAATATGAAACGGAGTCCAAATGCTACGAAACTTTATGGAGACTTTTTATGGACCAGAAGGAAGATGTTGGGCCCTGGTTGCACCTGAGGGGAGTCCCAAGGAGGGGACAACCCACCAGGGCACGCCAGGAGGACCAGGTGTGTCCTGGTGGGTTGTGTTGGGGAACGTAGTAATTTCAAAAAAATTCCTACGCATACGCAAGATCATGGTGATGCATAGGAACGAGAGGGGAGAGTGTGTCCACGTACCCTCGTAGACCGAAAGCGGAAGCGTTAGCACAACGTGGTTGATGTGGTCGTACGTCTTCACGATCCGACCGATCAAGTACCAAACGCACGACACCTCCGAGTTCTGCACACGTTCAACTCGATGACGTCCCTCGAACTCCGATCTAGCTGAGTGTTGAGGGGGAGTTCCGTCAGCACGACGGCATGGTGACGATGATGATGTTCTACCGACGCAGGGCTTCGCCTAAGCACCGCTACGATATGATCGAGGTGGATTAGGGTGGAGGGGGGCACCTCACACGGCTAAGAGATCAAGAGATCAATTGTTGTGTTTATGGGGTGCCCCCCTCCTCCGTATATAAAGGGGGGAGGAGGAGAGGGCCGGCCAAGGGGGTGGCGCGCCCTAGGAGGGGGAAACCTACTCCAAGTAGGTTTGCCCCTCCCTTTCCTAATCCAAGAAGGAGGGGGATGGAAGGAGTGGGAGAGGGGAAAGGCAAGGGGGGCGCCGCCCCCCTTTACTTGTCCTATTCG